>NC_060953.1:12808373-12861292 GCF_022045245.1 Lucilia cuprina | reverse complement strand
CTAGACTATAGACTATACTATAGACTAGACTATAGACTAGACTATAGACTAGATTATAGACTAGACTATAGACTAGACTATAGACTAGACTATAGACTAGACTATAGAATACACTATAGACTAGACTATGACCTAGACTATAGACAAGACTATAGAATAGACTAGACTTCATATAGACTAGACTATAGAGTAAACTGTAGACCGGATTATAGGCTAGACTCTAGACTAGAGACTAGACTTTAGAGTACACTATAGACTAGACTAAGGACTAGACTATAGATTAGACTAGATTTCATATAAACTTAACTATTATGTAGATTGTAATAAAAACACGTCCATACCACTTTTGACAGCAAAATATGATATTAACATATCCCACGGTAAACGACTATTAAAAATAGTTTAATAAATGTTTCTCAACTAAGTAAAGACATATATATAATAATGAGCATGATCAATGCAAGTAATGGCCTAGATCTGTGATAATTTGAAATATTTTGATTTATTTGATTGCAATCAATATATCGAAATAATCAGTTGTATTGAAAACTGTTTACATAAAAAAACGATTAATTTACTTGTTAATAATTGGGACATCTTATAAAAAGTTATTCATATTTATATTTCAATTTTCTGATCCCAGATATTTTCTTGATTCAAAATTCGGACTATTCTATTACATATACTTTTGGAATTTTGCAAGTAAAATCAATCAGTAATAACGACAAATTTTTTACTTTACTTTTATCTGTGCTAAAGATGGGCAATATGTATATCGAAATAAAGGGATTTCAGAGACCTTTACAGTTTCTTTCATCTTTACACTTTTTCAAATATTGATTCAATCCCCTTCCTTCTAATAATCATTATCTTTTTCCAGCATTCCATTTAATCCTACAATCTGCCGTACAATTTGGCATTTTTACCATCATACCGATTTGCATTTATCTGGGCATCTTCTATATACACCTAAATACCCTTTATCGAGCTGGACCACATGATAGTGTTATGACAAGTGCATTTCAGGCTTCGCTAGAAGGTGGTTTAGCATCGATAACTAAAGGTCAACCCATACAAGTGGCACATGGTTCACAAATTACCCTGCGACATACATATGGTCGTACCTGTTGGTTACATTCTCATGCTCACGTTTATCCCGTACGTTATCCGGATAAACGAGGTTCTTCGCATCAGCAACAGGTGACATGTTACTCCTTTAAAGATGTCAACAATTGGTGGATTGTAAAGAGACCAGAACGTGATGATTTGGTAGTGGGTGATGAACCGGATGCTATACGACATGGTGATGTAATACAATTGGTGCATGGCATTACAAGTCGGGCATTAAATTCTCATGATGTAGCGGCGCCTATGACACCGCAGTGTCAAGAAGTTTCTTGCTATATAGACTATGAAATCAATATGGAAGGAGAGATTTTATGGAGAGTTGATATACTCAATAAAGATACGGTAAGTGTTAGGTGGTTCTATTCGAAATTGAGGTTCTATTGGTGTTCTTTTTTTTTCTGTACATTTAGCAAGGACCTATTTGGCATGCTATTAAATCAGAAGTACGTTTAATACATGTTTCAACGGGTGCAGCTATGAGATATACTGGGCGCCAGCTGCCTGATTGGGGTTTTAATCAACATGAAGTGGCAGCCGATCGTGTTATAGATAATAAAGATGCCATTTGGAATGTTGAAGAGCATCGTTATACAAAAGGTAAAGTGAAGAGATAAAGAAAGGCCCTTGTATTGTACATCTAAAATGTTTTCCTCCTTTTAGCCCACGACGAAAAAGAACGAGAAAAACAACTATTAGCCGCTGAGATGTTACCCACCAAGCCGACAGCTCTCACCTTTTTCGATAAGTTCTTTGAGCTACAATCGAAAATGCTATGGCATGGTCCACAAATACAAGCTCATATGTATAGTTCAGGGCCGTTAGAATGGCCGCTACTCTCTAAGGGTATAGCCTATTGGTTGGATACCACATCAAATGGACAAATACATTTGCTAGGCAACATACTCATTTGGTATACCAGCACTTTAGGTGTTTTAGTCTATATGATTTTGGGTGTATTTTATCTTTTGCGTCGTCGTCGTTTATGTTACGATATCGATGAGTCAGAATGGCAAAAATTCTTATCTGTCGGTCATATATTCTTTGCTGGCTATCTAATACATTATCTACCCTATTTCTTTATGGAACGTACCCTCTTTCTACATCATTATTTTCCGGCATTTTTATTTAAACTACAATTGCTTTGTTATGTTATCGAACATATCGACTATTTGTTGAGACGTTATTGTGGTTCGGCCCTATGGATGGTGCGTTCTTATCGCTTGGCCGTTATTAGCTGGTTTGTGGCTGTCATCTCGGTTTATATACGTTTCTTGCCGCTGAGCTATGGTTTGGAGAAGTTAACGGCCGAAGAAGTTATTAAGTTGCGGTGGAAAGATACTTGGGATTTTGTCATACAACGGGACATATCAGTGCATTGATTGTTTGATTTAAGTTAAAGTAAATAATGTATAGATTGGATTGGAAGAAATTATATTCCATGTACTATAGTTGTATTTAATATTTCTTAAATTACATTTAAGTTTAAGCAACCATTTATACACAAACACATATACATATAATAACATAATTATCTGATGAAAATAAATCAAAATTATTTATAGTACTTTGTTGCAATTTTAATTGACGTTATGTATTTTCCAATGTTCTTTATTTTTTATTAAGAACTGAACTAGAACTGAACAAGAACTGAACTAGAACTGAACTAGAACTGAACTAGAACTGAACTAGAACTGAACTAGAACTGTACTAGAACTGAACTAGAACTGAACTAGAACTGAACTAAAACTGAACTAGAACTGAACTAGATCTGAACTAGTACTGAACTAGAACTGAACTAGAACTGAACTAGAACTGAACTAGAACTGAACTAGAACTGAACTAGAACTGAACTAGAACTGAACTAGAACTGAACTAGAACTGAACTAGAACTGAACTAGAACTGAACAAGAACTGAACTAGAACTGAACTATAACTGAACTAGAACTGAACTAGAACTGAACTAGAACTGAACTAGAACTGAACTAGAACTAAAACTGAACTAGAGCTGAAATAGAACTGAAGTAGAACTGAACTAGAACTGAACTAGAACTGAACTAGAACTGAACTAGAACTGAACTAGAACTGAACTAGAACTAAACTAGAACTGAACTAGAACTGAACTAGAACTGAACTAGAACTGAACTAGAACTGAACTAGAACTGAACTAGAACTGAACTAGAACTGAACTAGAACTGAACTAGAACTGAACTAGAACTGAACTAGAACTGAACTAGAACTGAACTAGAACTGAACTAGAACTGAACTAGAACTGAACTAGAACTGAACTAGAACTGAACTAGAACTGAACTAGAACTGAACTAGAACTGAACCAGAACTGAACTAGAACTGAACTAGAACTGAACTAGAACTGAACTAGAACTGAACTAGAACTGAACTAGAACTGAACTAGAACTGAACCAGAACTGAACTAGAACTGAACTAGAACTAGAACTGAACTAGAACTAGAACTGAACTAGAACTGAACTAGAACTGAACTAGAACTGAATTAGAACTGAAATAGAATTGATCTAGAACTGAACTAGAACTGAACCTGAACTAAACTAGAACAAAAATAGAACTGAACAAGAATTGAACTAGAACTGAACTAGAATTGAACTAGAACTGAACTAGAACAGAACTAGAACTGAACTAGAACTAGAACTGAACTAGAACTAAACTAGAATTGAACTAGAACTGAACTAGAAATGAACTAGAACTGAACCAGAAGTGAACTAGAACTGAACTAGAGCTGAACTAAAACTGAACTAGAACTGAACTAGAACTGAACTAGAACTGAACTAGAACTAGAACTGAACTAGAACTAGAACTGAACTAGAACTAAACTAGAATTGAACTAGAACTGAACTAGAACTAAACTAGAACTGAACTAGAACTGAACTAAAACTGAACTAGAACTGAACTAGAACTGAACTAGAACTGAACTAGAACTGAACTAGAACTGAACTAGAACTGAACTAGAACTGAACTAGAACTGAACTAGAACTGAACTAGAACTGAACTAGAACTGAACTAGAACTGAACTAGAACTGAACTAGAACTGAACTAGAACTGAACTAGAACTAGAACTGAACTAGAACTGAACTAGAACTAGAACTGAACTAGAACTAGAACTGAACTAGAACTGAACTAGAACTGAACTAGAACTGAACTAGAACTGAACTAGAACTGAACTAGAAGTGAACTAGAACTGAACTAGAACTGAACTAGAACTAGAACTGAACTAGAACTGAATTAGAACTGAACTAGAACTAAACTAGAATTGAACTAGAACTGAACTAGAAATGAACTAGAACTGAACCAGAAGTGAACTAGAACTGAACTAGAATTGAACTACAACTGACCTAGAACTGAACTAGAACTAAACTAGAACTGAACTAGAACTGAACTAAAACTGAACTAGAACTGAACTAGAACTGAACTAGAACTGAACTTGAACTTAACAAGAACTGTTCTAGTTTAGTTCCAACTGAACTAGAATATATCTTCTTTTTAAGCGAATACCAGGAAATATTTTGAAATGTATGTACTTACCAATAAAATGTTATACTGTTATTATTAAATTATCTCTGATAAATTTAAATAACGGCATAATTTTGCATTAACTTTTTACGTTTTAATAAAAACATCTTATTATATTGTTTTGTTTGTATTTCGTTTTAAAAATAAAAAGCAAAACCACGCTGAACATAACTTAAGCCAACATCAGAACCAGGAGGAAAATCATTACGCAATTGTAAATACTTTTGAGAAGTCCAAAAGGCAAAATTCTAAAAAAGTAAGAAAATAAAACAAATTTATTAAAAGAAAAGAAATTAAAGAAAATTATATGAGAGCTAAATATATTATTATGTATTAGCAAACTTACCTTCTCAATTTCATCCTCCAAGCCCGACATACGATAGTAAACACACAGGGCATTAGAGCGTTTTTCCTTTTGTAAATATTTTGCCAGTGAATCTAATAGTGAAGCATCCAAATTTAGGCAATAACTTATATCCAAATGCTTTAGTTTGGGACATAAATGTAATATGTCTAAAATCATTAAAGCCTCCAGATTTTGGGCATGACGAAGACATAAAATTTCTAAACGATTAAAGGGGCAACATAAACATTCTTCGTGCGATTTAAAATCATAATTACACAAAGCCAACAGTTTGAGATTTGAAGGATTTAAATAATGAAAGTCCGTAAGCCAGGTATCGCTAACGGGTAAAAAGTGAAAGTCAATGGCTAGTCCCTGTAAGAGTGAACCTTTTTCGCGTAATATATGATAATATTCTTTTGTCTCGTAGATTTTGTAATCGAAAGTATCAATATTCTGTAGACGCGAAATATCAATATCCTGATCCAGCAGTACTTGAAGATGTTTAAGACGTGGCAGTTTTAAGACTTGCTCTAAAACGGGCTTAAGAGAATTCAAATTTAATTTCAGTTCTTGCAAATTCAAACATTCGGATATTTCCGGCATTAGCTGTAGGTGTGAGACTTCAAATGTGCGCATATCTAAAACTTTCAGATATTTTAGATTTAATAAAATATCTTTAAGATATTTTTCTTTCATTTCATACACCTTCGTCTGCTCATCATACAAATGTAGTTCCTCTAAATATTTCAAATTTGTCAAATAGTGTCCGGTAATGGGCACGGTTATATGAAGATATTTCAAATTAGGCACTAGTTTAGTTAATAACTTCATATCCTCATCCTGGGGATAACAATCCATTATATCATCCTGAAATTCGCAACGTTCGATGGCAGTAAAACAATCTATGCCACACTCTTCCATTTCCTTGAGAAAAACGTTGAGACATTCGTCTATAATCCTTAAAGTGTGAAATTCACATTTCATGGCTTTAAGGAAATATTCGAAATCCTCATAGTTTGGTAACACAGTTGGCAGTTCATTAAAGGCTAAAATTTTATATTCCGGTTGACGCTTCCACAGATCCACTATTATATTGCGAAAACGTCTGCAACTTTTGGCAATTTGTATTTGGTTGGGTAAATCGTGTATTCTCTCAAATATACACTCTAAACAATCATTATTTAGATCTGTTATATTAGCAGAATTATTGCTAATTGTATTATCTTCTATAAAGAAACAACCACATCAAACAATGTTTCTTTAAATTATTGAATCTCTTAATAATTTACCTTTATTATGTAGTTCTTCCGCCATTGCCTTGTTATTTTGTTGATAAATTAAAAAATCTATATAAATTATTTATTTACAAAACAAATTTACTCCAAAGGCGTATTTTGTTTTTGCCAAATTCTGTATGCCCATCCAGCTGTTCATTGTTTAGAAAGGCTGTTTAAAAAGAAACGTCAAAAAATAAACAAACAAAAAAGCGCCAAAAGGTTTGTTTTGATTTAAAATCACATAAAATCTAATAAAACCTTTTTTAAAGAATATATTATTTAATAAATGTAATATCAATAATGAAAAGTTTTACTACTTTTAATAAATTAATTATATGTTTTTCATTCTGCCTTAGTTTTGTATTATGATAAGGCAGTTGTCGATAATAATGTTCTTTACAAATTTACAAGAGCTAATTTACATTTCTCTTAAAAAATTTACTAGAAAAATTATACAAAAGAGATGGACAATTTAAATCTCTTGTAATAACAAAAATTTATAATACATATTATGATGTCTATATTGGTAACTCTGGAAGTTTTGCAAATAACGTTAGAAGTTCTATTTTAGTTCTTGTTCAGTGATATTATATTCCTAGTTCAGTTCTAATTCTGTTCTAGTTTAGTTCTAGTTCAGTTCTAGTTTAGTTCTAGTTTAGTTCTAGTTCAGTTCTAGTTTAGTTCTAGTTTAGTTCTAGTTCAGTTCTAGTTCAGTTCTAGTTCAGTTCTAGTTCAGTTCTAGTTCAGTTCTAGTTCAGTTCTAGTTTAGTTCTAATTCAGTTCTAGTTCAGTACTAGTTCAGTACTAGTTTAGTTCTAGTTCAGATCTAATTCAGTTCTAGTTCAGTTCCAGTTCCAGTTCAGTTCTAGTTCTAGTTCAGTTCTAGTTCAGTTCTAGTTCAGTTCTAGTTCAGTTCTAGTTCAGTTCTAGTTCAGTTCTAGTTCAGTTCTAGTTCAGTTCTAGTTCAGTTCTAGTTCAGTTCTAGTTCAGTTCTAGTTCAGTTCTAGTTCAGTTCTAGTTCAGTTCTAGTTCAGTTCTAGTTCAGTTCTAGTTCAGTTCTAGTTCAGTTCTAGTTCAATTCTAGTTTTAGTTCAGTTTTAGTTTAGGTCTAGTTTAGTTCTAGTTACTAAACTTTATAGTCGTAAAATACGTTATTTTTTCGGCATTATTGTGAATTTGAATAAAAAACCCAAAACAGTGGCAATACTTCTCACTTTAGATACTGTAACTTGAAAAAATACAACTCTGCAGCCCGTTATATTTCAATTATATATAATTTTCTCAATATTTGTGTTTTATGTGATGTCACACAAAACATTTTCATGGTCATTTATAAACAAAAAATATCAAAATTTTAAACAGATCGAAGACGACAACAACAAACCTACTAGCCATTTGAACGACTAAAACAGAAGAAGCAGAAGTGATCTTTTTTAAAATTAAAATACAAGAATATAAACGAAAATAATTTAGTAATAAATTGAGAAGTGAAGTGTTAAGGTGTTGTGTTTAATTAGTCATATATAATAGAAAAATAATTAAAAATATTAAAAATTATAAGAGAAATTTCAAAAAAATAAAATTGCATTAATATTTTAAATAAAAAATTAATTTATAACTAAGTGGATTACTAAAGAAAACAAAAATTATATATATTAATGTTTAATAAAAATTATAATTAAAATAGTGATTATCTAATTAAACAAAAAAAAAAACAAATTTAAAAATATATGTTTGCTTTGTGTAAAAGTGTCGGAAAAAATTTATTTCTTTTTTAAATTAAAAAGCAGATGTTTTGACATTTTTCTTTAGGTTTCTTTTTCATTTTAAAAATAAATATTTTTCACTTTCTTTTTAGTTTTTTAAGAAACAACAAAAAATTTAACAAAAACACGCGTTTTATCTATAAAATACTACAATTAATTAATTAAAATTCAATAACAAAACTTTATTCTACGTTCTCTTTAAAAAAAATTATATTTACTCAACCTTCTTTTAAGAGTTTAATAGAGGGTTCTCTTTGTTGTGAAAAAGAAGAAGAAAAAATTTGTATTGAAAAAAGCTCTTATTTGTTTTGACAGCAAAATTGTTGTTGTTTAAACAGGTGTGAGAGTGTGTGTTCGTGTGTGTGCGAATTTTGTAGATTTTTTTTCCCTCAGTTTTTATAAAACTCTTCAAACTGGCAGTCGACGGGTCTGGCATCTACGATATGCTGAAATTTTTGGTATGTTTAATTTTTCTTATTTAATAATTTTAATAAAAAAAGTTTATACTGAAATAACAATTTAAAGTGCAATTAGTTTTTTATGATAACGTTATGGAAAGATAATTGCAAGTGTCAGTTGTTTGCTGTTTTTTTTTGTCACTTTCATATTTTGATTTTTATCATTTGACATTTTATTTTTAGTTTTATGATTTCATTACTTTTTTTATTTAATATTCCACATCTGTCCTAAGGTTTTAGTTGTTGTTTTTTCTTTGTCTTCTTTTAAATTAATCCAACAAATAGCGAAATTTTGTTCGTTATGTGGACAAAAAACTGGTTTAATTATATAATTCTTAAGTTTTCTTGTTAATAAATTTTTACGATTTTAGTTTTTATCATAAAAAACTATTGCTTATTTACATAAATTTGTTGATTTTTTTTGCCAAAATTAATAAGATTCAAAGGGCAACAAATCTGCAATATTAAAAAAAAGTGTTGCCAGCGGATCATGAATTGTATGTTATGGAGACTATGTTCTAGAGTTGATGAACTTTTCTATAAATGTCTATAGATTAGTCTATTATCTCGTCTATATACTAGTCTATAGACTAGTCAATGAGCTAGCCTGTAAACTAGTCTTTGAAGTATTCTTTAGTTTAGTAATTCTTTTCACTTGCAGTATTGTTCTTGTTTAGTTCTATTTCAAATCGAGATTAGTTCTAACACAGTTCCACTTATGGTTCCATCAAAGTTCAGTTTTATTTCTGTCCCAGATTAGTTCCAGATCAGTTCCCACTGCACGCGAACTGTCAAGTAGAGTTAAAGAGACTCCATTATGACCCTAAGTTCTAGTTCAGTTCTTGTTCAGTTCTAGTTCAGTTCTAATTCAGTTCTTGTTCAGTTCTAATTCAGTTCTAGTTCTGTTCTAGTTCAGTTCTAGTTCAGATCTAGTTCAGATCTAGTTCAGTTCTAGTTCAGTTCTAGTTCTGTTCTAGTTCAGTTCTAGTTCAGTTCTAGTTCAGTTCTAGTTCAATTCTAGTTCAGTTCTAGTTCAGTTCTAGTTCAGTTCTAGTTCAGTTCTAGTTCAGTTCTAGTTCAGTTCTAGTTCAGTTCTAGTTCAGTTCTAGTTCAGTTCTAGTTCAGTTCTAGTTCAGTTCTAGTTCAGTTCTAGTTCAGTTCTAGTTGAGTTCTAGTTCAGTTCTTGTTCAGTTCTTGTTCAGTTCTAGTTCAGTTCTAGTTCAGTTCTAGTTCAGTTCTAGTTCAGTTCTAGTTCAGTTCTAGTTCAGTTCTAGTTCAGTTCTAGATCAGTTCTAGTTCAGTTCTAGTTCAGTTCTAGTTCAGTTCTAGTTCAGTTCTAGTTCAGTTTTAATTCAGTTTTAATTCAGTTCTAGTACAGTGCTACTTAACTTCAGTCCTACATTAGCGCAGAACAGTAAAACAATCACGTCATCAAAACCCCGTATTCATAAAGATATTAATCGCTTATTTCGCCTTTATTACGCAAATTTTCCATACAAAATTCCTACAATAAACCGTCAATAACTTTATTAAGCATTTATGAATAATATTCCTTGAATATGAAGGTTAAAAATGTTCTTTAAACAAATTTCCATTAATTTTCTTCATATTATTTACAGATAACATTTAGTGCTGGTATTTACACCGGTATCTACATCAGCCAAAACTATGAGGTAATTTATCTATAAAAAGCTATTAAATATTGATTAATTTTAATATTTATATTTTGTTTAAATATTCTAGGTTCCTCGTGTCGACGAACCCGGTAAAATAATTGATAAAATTAAAGAATTGGCCGATGAGCATCGTAAAAAGTAATAATCCATTTTCTCTTTATATATGTTAATTGTAAAACTATAAAGAAAAAACAAAACCAACATTTCCTCATTGTTTAAAACTCAGAAAAAAAAAGAAATTGTTGTTTTATTTTGTTTATTCTTTTAACTATATATAAACTTAAGAAATGTATGCTTTAAGATCTTATTAAACAAAAATTCTAAAATTTTACAAAAAAATGGTTTTACTATTTATATTTTTATAAAAATCTTATTCATAAAGACGTTTTCTTGTGAATAAGTTATCTTAACTAATATCCTGTTATAGTAACTCTGAAATTATATCAAAATTTTCTTTTAGAGTTACTAAATCAGGCGCTTAATTTTCAATTAAGTTTATTATTAAAATATATATTTTCCTATTTGTAATCCCCCCCTTAAGTTTGACTGATTTTGTTAAAGAAATTTCAAATAATCGCAAAGAAAAATAATATTGCCTGCAAGCAAGTTCAAAATTTTATAATGCCAGCAAGACCCATTCAAAATTAGAAAGAAACCCAAATTTTAGTTGAAGTTTTGAAAGAAAATCTTTAGTATGGGAACAATTTTTATTATAAATATATACAAATATTGAAGTATTATATTAATCCGTATTAATAAATTGATTGATGTACTTTTTGCAACTGATTTTTAATTAAAAGTTTGAAAATATTTGTCTTATTTTTTTTGTGTATTTGTATGTTTCATATTTCGAATATCAAGTTTTCTTGAAAATTTTTTTCAGAAAAACTTGGAGCTCTTCAATGAATACATTGATTAGATTTATATATGCATGATATAAACTGATCCTAAAGTGATCCGCTAATGATGTATTATAAAGTGATAAGTTAGAACTGGTTATTGAATGATTGATTGCAAACTAATCATAGAGTGATCGGTTAGAAACTGATAATGAAATGATCAGTTTAATGCTGATTACACAACGATCTGTTCTTATCGTTTACAAACTGAAAATCGTATGATCAATTGCAAACTCGGCAAAGTGATCATAGATATGTGGAGTTTTATATGGAAATCGATCGATCATAGAGCCATCAGTTGTAAACTTAAAATTGAATGATTGTTAGTTGGATAGATGAATAAATAGATGGATGGATAGATAGATAGATAGATAGATAGATAGATAGATAGATAGATAGATATGTAGATAGATAGATAGATAAATAGATAGATAAATAGATAGAGAGAGAGATAGATAGATAGATAGATAGATAGATAGATAGGTAGATAGATAGATAAATATATAGATAGATAGATTTATTATTTTTATCATCCTAGCAAAAAGTTACATGAAAAAATGTTGTTTAATCAGAGCTGTAAGTGTCTTCATCATTGGAGTCATTGGAGTGTTTATGTGAGAATTTCGAATAATCGAACCAAAAACGATGTTTCATGTTTTGAAAACATTTTTTAACTACGAAATATTTGAATTTAGGAAAACATTTAGAATGAGTTGTATTAGCACTGTTATTAAAGAAGTCATAATATTTAAATTCACTTTGCACCAATGCAAATTTTATTTTACGAGCATATTACCAAATAAATTGTGATGAGTTGAGATGTGATGTGATTTTCTTGTTATATTTTTTTTTTATTTTTTACATTACAGTAGACCTTAAAGCATCATTTCTTGCAGTTTTTATTTTACGGTTTTTTTAAAAAATCTCTTTTTAATGAAAATTACAATTTTGTCTTTTTTACAGAAATCCTGCCGAGCAGCTTTTGCATGACGTTAAAAAGGGAGCCAAGAAGATTATAGATTAAATTTGCTACAAAACAACATTAAATGAGGCTTTAGTTTAATTTTATGTTTGTTTTTTATTAAACTTTATAAAGTTATGTTCTTAAATCATTTTTCTTTTCTTAATCGAATTTAAAATATTAAAATGGTTATTTTTTTATAAAATTAATTAAAAAAATGTTTTGTATAGTATTTTCTTTTTGTGAAGTTTTATTTTATAAAAAGAACATAATTTTGAAATGCTGTAAGTATGGCTTACAGCATTTCAACAAAAAACAAAAAAATAAGATTTTTTATAGAAATTTGTAATAAAATCCAGTTGATTTTGCTACTTAACTCTTTAAAATGAACAGATTTTTTTTTTTAATTTTTTATACTTTATTAAACAATACATAGGTCCTTTGATCTTTTAGAAATTTAAATGCTAAATAATTAATTTATAATATTCAAATAAATGACACACCACCACCATAGTATTCTAAACGCGTTTGTGGCTCCACAAATGCCAGCCAATCGGAGGCATGTGTGGGTAACAGACCCATACTATTACACTTATAAAGAGCCACTGCCACATTAGCTAAATTGCCTAAGAAATATACCAGCCTCTGGCCGGTACCCTGAGCACCTTCGGCCATTTTAGAGGTGACTTGTGTGGAGAACATGGCTTTAATGGGTCGTATCAACATCATGCCAATCATCATAATGGGAAATATAGATATGGTATTGCCGGACATGTACATAATAAATAAATTCATGGGTATCTTTATTTAGGAGAAAAAAAGAAAAATATTAAAATTATTTGTAAATTTATCAAAAATAAACAAAAAACTAACCTGTTTTAGGGGACCCAAAGCTAAGTCCCATGATTTCTTTATAACCAATCTTTGATCTCTAACAATTTCTGTTTGATTGACCAAAGCATTAGCATTATAACCGGGAGGTGCGGGTAAATCATTTGATTTGCTAGTTTAATTAATTAAAATTACCAAAATATACAAATAATTGTTTTTAGTTTCTGCTTGTAGTTGTTGTGGTGCATGCAATCTTAACTTACTTGGTATTAAAGTCCATAGACCATTTACTTTTCTTATTGGCTTGTTTAGCTGACATTTTTAGTATCTTTTCAGTAATATTTTTGAATAATTTATTAATTAAACCTAATATATTTTAGTTTTTTTCCTTTTGGTAATAATACACGCACTGCCAGTGAAAAAAAAAACATACATAGAAAACTCACCACGATAATGTCATCAGATGACAAGTGTAAATAAATGTGTCAATGGGGAGTATGTTCAGTGTTTGAGAAAACAATACAGCGGTTGATTTTAGTTTTTGTGTTTTATTGTAAATATTACCGTTGTTATTGTTAAAAATTATCAAATACCTTGTGGTATTTTTCTGTTTTTGAAATAATTATATATTTTTTTAATTTTTTTATCTCTTTTTTGGTTATAGATATAATATAAAGATTAAGGCTCTTCAAGACTTCCTGGTGAAGTCGATAGTCTGCTGTTTCGCAGCAGAATTTATAACTCGAACCTTTTAGAGCATTTTGTTGGCTCATTATTCAGTTATCGAAATTTGCTTAATAAAGCTTAAAGGTGTGCCTCCCTTACTATTGCTGGTGTCATTAGTAGTGGTCCACAAATGGCCTTGAAAACCGTTCTATGGCTGTCACTTATAAAACATTTTGTAGCCATTCTACAAATCTTCGGTCTGTGATCAAATCACCTTGTGGAATTACAGATTATGATATTAAGACTCTAGACTTCTGGTAAATACCTCTAATAGAGCTTCCAATTAGGGACGATTGGCTTGTATCCATAGACTGAGGGTGCACAGTTTTTACTGACATCCTCCCTAATGAATATAGACCAAGTAGAGATCTGGAAAGCGGTGGTTCTGATACGGCATCGAATCAATCCAAATAATCGCCTTTTGCTCCATCCCGATCTTAGAACTTCTTTTGCATTCTTCGACAGGTTTTCTTCCGTATCTGTTATGGGCGGTGAGCGACCTCTAAGTACGACACTCATGTGGCATCTTGCGATCGCGGAATTTATTACGTCTCTAGGAAAGTCGTTCAAGGCTGCCGTATACGAGGACTAATTCAGTGGATCCTGTACATATCTGTATGTTTTCCTCGTATATACGAATATCCTTCCTGACATGCCTCAGCGGAACATGTTTAAGTTAGTATGACTCCTCTGATGATATCGCAGGAGGAAGTGTTTAGTCAACATGACGTTGTGCTCTTTGACTGGGAAAACCTTTATTTCATCGTGCAGATAATGTTCGAGGTAATTTATGTAGGCAGTCCCTTACAGCTTTGAATGTTTTTCCACTGGGTATCACTGAGCGAAGGTGATCACACTCAAGCAGCATAATTAACTATTGATCCACCAATCATTTTATATGTGGCTAACAAGATTTCATTATGTGAGTCAATAAAGAGGCTATCAAATGTAACCCCCAAGAGTTTTATGTGATGCACTGTCGGAATTTGGACTCCATTGACCACGATGACAACGGATTAGGTTTACTTCCATCGTCCAGGTGGTAAATAGTGTTGTTGACGACTTCGCTGATAATAATTGCAGGTTATGCGCAGAAGAACTGATAATTTATATGGAGACTACCTTTTGGTCATCACTCTCTATGAAGAGAATCACAATGTCCATTATATGCATGTTTTTATGGAGCATAAACATTCTTTAACTAACCTAGCCTTACTATTTGAAATGTATAACAAATTCTTTGTTTTCCAAAGGGCAGGTTTCTTACTGCTTAGTTAAACTAGGCTTAACTTGCTGTTAGATTAAACTCAAAACAAATTTGGGCGGACTTTAACCGATGATTGTGTTTTTTAGTTTTAGATTTAAGCTCAGTTAACTCTGTTAGTATTGCCAAGTTTTCACTCAAAAACATAAACAATGAACAGGTGTTTTTTGCAAACAATACTTTTGTAAAATGAAAAATTTTAGAAAAAATTTTAAATAAACATCTGAAAACCAGCTTTAAGGGCGGGTTTCTTACTCCTCAGTTAAACTAGGCTTAACTTGCTGTTAAATTAAACTCGGAACAAATTTAGGCGGACTTTAACCGATGAATGTGTTTTTCAGTTTTAGATTTAAGCTCAGTTAACTTTGTTAGTATTGCCAACTTTTCACTCAAAAACATAAACTATGAACAGCTGTTTTTTTGCAAACAATAATTTTGCAAAATGGAAAATTTTGGAAAAATTTTAAATAAACATTTAAAATATTAAGTTTTTGTTCTTCTGAAATCATTGTTTTATTGTTTTTGTTAATTGTGTTTTCTCACTTATAAGTTGAGTTTAATTGGTCAATTACACTCAGTTAAGATAATAAGGGCAGGTTTCTTGCTACTCAGTTAAACTAGATATAACTGGCTGTTAGATTAAGTTTGGAACAAATTGCGGAATGGAATTGCTTCTTCTATTTCTTACGATTCAGTTTTTTGTTGGAATTTTTCGATCGTTGCGTAACTGAAAAACACAAAACATTTATTAAACTAGGTTTAAACAAAGAATGTAGATTATTTTTATATGAAAAACCCGTCCTAAATATGGCAAAACTAAACAACGACAAAATAACAAAATTTCGAAGTAATTTTTTTTTATTACACAGTTTTTTATTTAAATTTAATTTTTCTTTTTTTTATTTTTAATTATATTTAAATATAAAGTATGTGTTGTAGTAGTTGGTTGGTTGTAGAATGTTGTTTGATGTTATTTGTTTTGTTTATATTATTACTTGTTGTTTGTTTTTCTTTCGTTTTTGTTGTTGTTGATGGTAGCAAATAAAAAATTATTGTTTGTTATAGTTTTGTGGCGAATTGTGAAAAGTGAAAAAGAAAAAAAAAAAACAATAATAATAATTAACCAATAGTTAAATATTTATTGGACATGGACACAAACCATATATAAAATGTGAAACAGTGAAAAGAAAACAAAAACAAAATATTAGCAAGAAGCACAAACATTAGTGTAAATGAAGTTTTAAAGAAAAATAAAAGACAAGAAACATAATTAAATATTTTTTTTAAGAAATTATTTTAAAAATATAGGTATGTATATTTAAATTAAAAAAAAATTAAATATAGTTTATAAAATTATACTTAGAAAAGTGTGGGTTGTTTTTTTCTTTAATTCCGTATTTTTTTGTTATAGTTATATGGATTTGTTACTTTAATTTATAATATTTTAACATACAATTCTTTTTTTTTAATTTTGTTGTTGTAATTATATTAATTTATTAAAAAGATGACGGTTTTGTTTATGTTTTTTTCATTTGTCTTCTTTTCTTGTGGTTGTTGTTGTTGTTTTAGCCTAAAAATAGAAAGAGTTTTTTGTTGTTGTTTAAGCTTACTTTTGTTTTTTTTACAACTGTCTTAATAAAGTATTCAGAGAATTTGTTGTTGTTATTTTTAAAAAGTTTCTCTACTAATTTTTTTATAGAAATGTGTTTTTTTGCTTGTTTTTTTGTTGTTGGTTTGGTTTTTTATTTTTTATTAACTTTATTTTATTTTCTGGGTTTTTCTTTATTATATTTTAAATCAAAATTATTTCTTATGTTTTGTATGTTATAATTTGAATTATTATTATTATTTGTTGTTGTTGTTGAATTTTTCATCTTTTTCATTATTTATTTTAAATTTATTTTACTGCTGCGGATGCTAAGTTAAAGAAAATATACGACGACGACGAGAAGTGTTTTTTTTTTGTTTGTTTATTTAGCGATTAGCATTCTTAAGTTGATTGGACAACCAATCGAGACCCTCATAGAGACCATCGCCGCTGGTTGCACACGTCGCTTGTATATACCAATTGCGGTTTCTTAGTGAGTGAAGACCGAGTTTGTCAGTGATTTCGGCTGCATTCATTGCATTTGGCAGATCCTAAAAGAAAAAATAAGGAAATTTAAATTACATAAATGTTGAAAATAATATAAAAAGGTTAAAACTTTACTATTATTAATTGTTTTTAATATAATTATTGTTTTAAACGTTTATTTTATTCTTTTTAAATTTGTTCATTTTATAAAGTAATGTTTGCAAAAAACAGCTGTTCATTGTTTGTCTTTCACTAAAAAGTTGGCAATACTAACAAAGTGAACGGATCCTATATTCATAACTCTAAAACACAATAATCGTTTAAAGTCCACCTAAATTTGTTTCTTGTTTTATTTATTATTGTTTTAAATGTTTATTAAACATTTTTCCCAAAAATTTTTATTTTACAAAAGTATTATTTGCAAAAAACAGCTGTTCATTGTTTATGTTTTTGAGTGAAAAGTTGGCAATATAACAGAGTTAAGAGATCTTAAATCCATAACTGAAAAACACAATTATCGATTAAAATCCACCTAAATTTGTTTCGAGTTTAATCTAACAGCAAGTTTAACCTAATTTAACTGATTAGTAAGAAACCCGCACTTAAAAACACAATCATTGTTTAAAGTCCGCCTAAGTCTGTTCCGAGTTTAATCTAAGAAGCAAGTTAAACCTAGTTTAACTGAGTAGAAAAAAACCCCGTCCTTAGTTATGTTTTAATAAAAAGAAACCTAAAGAAATCTGCTTAACATAATACAAATATAAAATAGATTATTATAAGAAAAAGACCCGTTATTCAAGTAAATTAATATATAAAAAATTTAAATTTGAACTTTATGCTTTCTTTTGTTATACAGTTGTTTTTATATTTTTGTTGTTGTTGTTGTCAATGAACAAATTAAAACAAATTAATACAAAAAACATGTTACTATAGGGAAATTAATAGAAATTAGTTTGCTTCGCTTATCTTACATAAAAAAAACGTTATCAATAATATGGAAGTCGAAAAAATAAAGCCAAAAGCGATAAAATAGAAATAATGTACATACTACTATTTAAGAACACATAATTTTAGAGATAAAAACAAGTAAATTAAAGTAGAATACTATGTAGGGCAAAGAATATCATAAGGAGAAAAAGAGAAAACTGTTAAAGGTTAACTAAAGGACCAGTCTGAAGTTTAGACTAGTCTGCAGTCTATAGTGTAGACCATAATTTAATCTAGTCTTGTCTCTATTCTGGTATATAATGTATTTTATACTGTAGTCCATAGTGGTTTTTATATACAAGTCTGTGGTCTAGTCTACAGTTTAAACTATAGCCTATAATGTAGTCTATAGTTTAGTCTATAGTCTAGTCTATGGTGTAGCCTATAGTCTAAACTATAATCTGGTCCATAGTTTAGTCTATCATGTAGTATTTAATCTAGTTTATAATATAAACTATAATTTAGTTTTTAATCTTGTCTATAGTCTAGTGCATAATGAAATCTTTAGTCTAAGATGTAGTCTAATCTATAGTCCAGTCTTTAGTTTAGCCTGTAGACTAGTCTATAGTCTAATCTTTGGTAAAGGGTATACTCTAGTCTATATTCTTATCTACATTCTAGTCTAGTCTATACTCTAGTCTATACAGAGATTAGAAGTCTATAGCCTAGTCTATAGATTAGTCCATTGTTTAGTCTATATTGAAGTCTATTCAATAATGTAATTAAAAGCGTAGTCTATAGTAAAATTTAGTCTAGTTCATTGTCTAGTCTATTCTGTAGTTTATTCAATAATGTAGTCAATGGCATACTCTGTAGTCTACAGTCTAGTCTAAAGTCTAGTATATAATCTAGTCTATACTCTTGTCTATAGCTTAGTCTAGTATAAAGTGTAGTCTATAGTCTAAAGTCTGCTCTATAGTCTAGTCTATAGTCTATTCTATAGCCTAGTCTATAGCTAAGTCAATAGCATAGTCTTTAGTCTTCAGTCTAGTCTAAAGTCTAGTATATAGCCTAGTCTATAGTGTAGTCTATAGTTTAGTCTATAGTCTAGTCTATACTCTAGTTTATGGTCTAGTCCATAGTTTGGTATACAGTTCGATTTATAGTCTCATTTAAAATGGAGTCTATTGTGTAGTCTTTAGTTCATTGTTTATCTTGCATAAGAGATTAAGAAATATATAGCATTCCTAGCATTATATTAAAGAAATCAATAGTGTTCCCTTTCAACTAACCTGTTTGTTAGCAAATATAAGTAGAACAGCATCTCTGAGCTCATCTTCAGCCAACATACGCATCAGTTCTTCTCTCGCTTCACCAATACGTTCTCTGTCATTGCTGTCAACGACGAAAATGAGACCCTAAAAAAATTTAAAAGAAAAATAAACAAATAAATAAGCAATACATAATATTAATTTTTTTTAATAAAGTTTAAAGTTTAAAAAAAAACCATTAAAATTTATTTAACAAAAAAGTTTTTTTTTTAAATACTTACTTGTGTATTTTGGAAGTAATGCCTCCACAATGGACGAATTTTGTCTTGACCGCCCACATCCCACACTGTAAAGCTAATATTCTTGTATTCTACAGTCTCGACGTTGAAACCTAAAAAAAGATAAAACAAATTATTATATTTTTGCAACAAAACTAATAAAACTATTGTATATCCCTTATTGCATTTACTCACCAATGGTAGGTATCGTTGTTACAATTTCGCCTAATTTAAGTTTGTACAAAATTGTGGTTTTACCAGCAGCATCTAAACCGACCATCAATATTCTCATTTCCTTTTTGCCAAAAAGACCTTTGAATAAATTTGCAAAAACATTCCCCATATTTGCGTCTGCTGTTGTTCTTGTTCTCTTACTGTTGTCGAAATGTAAATGTAGTGTTTTCTTCTTATTTGTTATTTATACAAAAAAAGTTAAACTTTTTTATTGGAATTATTATTTTTATTAATTTTCAAGTGTGTTAATTCAAATTACCAAAGGGAGAGTATATTTGTTTTATTCGGTAATTTGAGCTCTACCCGATTTTTGTTTATCTGAAATATAAAAAAAGAAATTAATATGAATTAAAACATATTTGATACATATTTGAAAATTTTCTTAAAAGTTATTGAAAATTTCTTAAGTTAAAAATAAAAAAATGGAAATTGTCCTAATTATTTCAAGAAAACTTTAGTTGGGTTTATGTTTTAACTATATTTTAATCAAAAGACTGGTTTGTACTCTAGTATGTACTCAAAGTCAGTAATTAGTCTGAGTTTATTTTATAGTCTACAGTCTAGTATAGTTTGATGTCTTTAGTCGAGTCTACAGTCTAGTCTAGAGTATAGTGTTGTAGAGTCTATAGTCTACTCTATAGAGTTTGTAGTCTAGTCTATAATCAAGTCTGTAGTCAAGTCTATAGTCAAGTCTATAGTAAAGTCTGTAGTTTAGTATATACTCTAGTCTATAGCGTAGTATATAGTCTAGTATAGTCCATAGTCTATCCTATAGTCTAGTTTTTTTTAAATTTTATTTATAATCTACAGTCTAGTCTTGTCTATACTACAGTCTAGTATAGTTTTATGTCTAGATTAGTCTTTATTCGAGTCTACAGTCTAGTCGAGAGTATAGTGAACAGTCTAGTCTAGTTTGATGTCTAGATTAGTCTTTAGTAGAGTCTATACTCTACTCTATATGACGAGTTTGTAGTCTAGATTATACTCTAGTCTATAGCGTAGTATATAGTCTAGTATAGTCCATAGTCTATTCTATAGTCTAGTCTTTTTAAAGTTTATTTTATAATCCTAGCCTGTGGATGTTGTCTATACTTTAATCAACAGTTTTGTTTATAGTCTAGTCTACAGTCTAGTATAGTTTGATGTCTAGATCTAGGTCTTTATTCGAGTCTACAGTCTAGTCGTGAGTAGAGTGTACAGTTAGATGTCTAGATTAGTCTTTAGTAGAGTCTATAGTCTACTATATAGACGAGTTTAGTAGAGTCTATGGCCTACTCTATTGACGAGTTTAGTAGGGTCTATAGCCTACTCTATAGACCAGTTTGTAGTCTAGTCTATAGCGTAGTGTAGTATATAGTATAGTCTATCCTATAGTCTAGTCTTTTTAGTTAAGTTAGTTAGTTTAGTTTAAAAGGGCTGTATATCAATGTATACATCCACTCGGAGACCCAAAGGTCCATTGTGAATCCCTTTAATAAAGAACAAGGAGAAAACAAAAGACAGAAGAGAAGATAGATGAGAAGAGTGAAATTTTCCCTTCAAAAAGGAAGTGGTCATGGAAGGGAAATCCTTAATTGTTTGTTATCTGAAAATCCAAAAAATTCCCTTGATTAAGCCCATATTTTCGCCTAGGTTGCACCCTGCTACATCTCCTAGTTCATCGTGGAATCCTTTACCTAGCCATTTTAGTCTCAGACTCTGTAATCTGGAACAGTGGCATAAAATGTGCTCTACTGTCTCCATTTTCGCCTAGGTTGCACCCTGCTACATCTCCTAGTTCATCGTGGAATCCTTTACCTAGCCATTTTAGTCTCAGACTCTGTAATCTGGAACAGTGGCATAAAATATGCTCTACTGTCTCCATTTCCTCTTCGTCATCACACAACCTCCAATAATCCTGTGAGTTACCGACCCCATTAGACTTAAAGGCTCCAATTTAGCAGTGTCCGGTTATTAGCCCTACTAAAATCCTTATACTTTTCCTGTCCAGTCCTAATAGCATTCTGGTTGCTTTTGGACTTAACTTCGGCCATAGTATCCTAGAAACCCTACAATCCAGTCTACTGTACCAGGATTGGTTGGTGGAGTTTTTGAAATATTCGCAAAATTAGCCTATAGTAATGACAAATGGAGAGGTTTTACCGAACGACCCTTCTGTATGGTGTATAGTCTTTCCTATAGTTTAGATTTGTCTTTAGTCGGATTGTAGTCTAGTCTATAATCTTGTCTGTAGTCTTGTCTATACTCCAGTCTAAAGAGTAGTATATAGTCTAGTTTATAGTCTACTAAAGTCCATAGTCTAGTCTTTAGTATAGTGTATAGTCTTTCCTATAGACTATAGTTTAGTAGAGTCTAAAATCGAATTTATTTTAGAGTCTTATCTATATTATAGTGTATGATCTAGAGAATAGTCTATTCTAGTATCTAGTTTATTGTCTTGTCTATACTCCAGTCTAAAGCGTAGTATATAGTCTAGTTTATAATCTACTAAAGTCCATTGTCTAGTCTTTAGTATAGTGTATAGTCTTTCCTATATACTATAGTTTAGTAGCGTCTAAAATCGAATTTATTTTAGAGTCTTATCTATATTATAGTGTATGATCTAGAGAATAGTCTATTCTAGTATCTAGTTTATTGTCTTGTCTATACTCCAGTCTAAAGCGTAGTATATAGTCTAGTTTATGATCTACTAAAGTCCATAGTCTAGTCTTTAGTCTATAGTAGAGTGTATAGTCTTTCTTATAGACTATAGTTTAGTGGAGTCTAAAATCGAATTTATTTTAGAGTCTTATCTATATTATAGTGGATGATGTAGTGAATTTTCTGTTCTAGTATCTAGTTTATTTAATTTTTCTATTTTTTCTTTATGTTTAACAACTTTTTAAAATAAAGTGACGACAAAAAATACAACCAGACATTAAGATAAGTGGAGGGGTTTGTAGAATAACTATGCCTTAATTGTAAGAAATTCCTACATCCCTCTATATTTATTGAATATTACGTTTTTTTCATACAAATTTCCTAAACTATAATATTTACACATATTCACAAACATTCTTTGGCATTTTAAATAGGCCACAAATATTTAAAGATTATTTTTCATTTACTATAAACATAGAAGAAGAAAATAAAAATAGGCTACAAAAACTTAAAGCTAGATACAAAATGATGCTAAAATATACATTTTTTTTGGGTTTGTAAAGAAAAACCCGTAAACACATATTGTTTAAAGAAGCCGGAGAAAAAAAGCAGAGTAATTCATAAATAAAATTGTGTCATATATATGTATACAAAATAAAAGAACACAAAGTATTGTGCCAAACATATGTAAGTAAAAAAAGTTAGGGGAAATTCATTACTATGCTTTAAACGATAAAAAAACAACAAACATTACAACAACATAATATTGTATGATAAGGTTTAGCTTTAACTAAATAGCACAGATTTTATTCAGTGTTGTTGTTGTTGCTGTGGTGAGAGCTTTGACAAAAATGATTCATAGAAGAGAATAGAGCAACAACAAAAACATTATTAATAAATTTATGATGTTTGTATATTCTACTACTTTCTATAAAGTTTTGTGAATATATTATCTTTAGAAAAGAAAAAAAAAAAAAAACGGAACTGTATTAGAGTTTAAACAAAAGAATTTAATAAAAGCATTCAATAAGTTATATAGAAGAAAGATGTTAGTTAATTAACATTTCTTTAAGGGAAATTAAAATTTTTATGAAATTACTTTTTATTTATCTAAATATCAATCTATCTATCCAGCTATCTATCTTCCCATCTATCTATCTATCTATCTATCTATCTATCCAGCTATCTATCTTCCCATCTATCTATCTATCTATCTATCTATCTATCTATCTATCTATCTATCTATCTATCTATCTATCTATCTACCTACCTATTTATCTATCTATCTATCTATCTATCTATCTATCTATCTATCAATCTATCTATATATCTATCTATCTATCTATCTATCTATCTATCTATCTATCTATCTATCTATCTATCTATCTATCTATCTATCTATCCAGCTATCTATCCAGCTATCTATCCAGCCATCTATCCAGCTATCTATCCAGCTATCTATCTATCTATCTATCTATCTATCTATCTATCTATCTATGTATCTGTCTATCTATCTATCTATTTATCTATCTATCTATCTATCTATCTATCTATCTATCTATCTTACTTACTACCCATTTTTTTACCCACCTACTACAATTCATTTATATATCCACTATTTTTGTAATTTCTCAAACAATTTCTTTACAAAAAAGTTTTGACAATTTAGGGCGAGTTTTTCATATGAAGATAATCTACATTCTTTGTTTAACTGAGTGTTATTGGCCAATTAAACTTAAGTTATAAGTGAGAAAACACAATTAACAAAAACAATGATTTCGGAAGAACAAAAACTTGAATATTTTAAGTAAATTGCAATTTTCTTATTAGTTTTATTTATTACTGTTTTAAATGTTTATTTAACATTTTTTTTCCAAAAATTTTCATTTTCCAAAAGTATTATTTGCAAAAAACAGCTGTTCATTGTTTATATTTTTGAGTGAAAAGTTGGCAATACTAACAAAGTTAACTGAGCTTAAATCTAAAACTGAAAAACACAATCATGGTTTAAAATTCGCCTAAATTTGTTCCCGGGTTTTATCTAACAGCAAGTTAAACCTAGTTTAACTGAGTAGTAAGAAACCCTCCCTTATTTACTTAAATAATAACTTCTCGTTGTTTATTTTTTTTTTTTCTTAATTCACAGTAACCATATGTCAGAGTTGGTCTTGGACAAACACAAATTAATTGTATTTATTTAGTATGACAATGATCAGTAGTCATTATACTTTTAGTTGGTTTAATAAAGCTTTCTGTAACAAAACTTTAATTGTACAAGTACAAGTGTATAAAGTATGATGCTGATGATAAATATTAATGTTCCTTTCAATATAAATGACTTGTGCGTTAAAAAAACTTGGATTTTTAACATAAGGCTTTTTTGTTATACACAGTCTATAGTAATACTATACAAATATGATGTGTGTATTTATATATAAGTCCATTTTTATAATTAAACATTTGTTTAGAAAAAAATGCTAAATTTTGCAACCACCCACCCAAAAATGAAAATATATGAAAACTATAAAATATGCTTATGGAAAAAAATGAAAATAATTAAGATGCATTAAGTCATAAAAGCAAAAAAAAAAAAAAATAAAAATTTAACAATTTTCGGTTTTAATATAAGAAAAGGTTTAATTTTTCATAAACTTTTCAAGAGCAAGGTCTAGTCTAGTAAATAGATTTACTTTTGTTTGTTTTCGATTTCAAAAAAAAGTATAGTTTTTAACGCAATTGCATTTATGCTTTTTGTTACTATGCTCCAATAATTCTTAGTTTTTGAAAACGAAAAAAAAGAAGTAATAAAATGATAATAAAAACTAAATTACTTTGCAAACTTAAACAATTGTATTAAAGAGTATGTTTAATGAATAAGCCATTGATGTTGATGTTTTTTAGAGGGTGTTCAATTATAATATGTTATTTTATAGTTACAAATTAAATTTTACAGAATAAATATTGAAAGCAATAGGTTTTAGAACATATCTACATTAACCACATTCTTTAAAAACAAAAGACAAGTTTAAAGTCCAAACGTTCTACATCTCTAAAAGACATTCTCTTAAATAAACTTGTTTTTTGAAACGTACTCTTCTGAACAAAACTGTTTTTGAAAAACATTATTATAAAGAGAACTGTATCTAAGTAATTGATCTAAAAATCTATGAAAGACACTCTTCTAAAGAAAACTGGCTTTAAAACTTAGTATCTGACAATTATTATGAATAGTTAGTTATCAAATCGAATCCGAAGAAATACATCTAGGTCTCTAACGGGCCTGTTGTGCGCTCCTTAACCAGTGTCTCAGGTGGCAAAAGAAACCCACCACCTCCGGTCTATCAGACTAGAACACTAACCTATCGGAGGTCATATTTATGAATAACAATATATGTTTAACAATACATCTCTGAAAGACACTCTTCTAAAGAAAACTGCCTCTGAAACTTAGCATCTGACAATTATTATGAATAGTTAGTTAGTTAGTTAGTTTGAAAGGAGGATATATATACATGAAATCCGAAGAAATACATATAGGTCTCTATCGTCCCTGTTGTGCGCTCCTTAACCAGTGTCTCAAGTGGCAAACGAACCCACCACCTCCGGTCTACCAGACTAGAACACTAACTACTAACCTATCGGAGGCCATATTTATGATTTAGTTAGTTAGTTTGAATGTATATACATCAAATCCGAAGAAATACATCTAGGTCTCTAACGGGCCTGTTGTGCGCTCCTTAACCAGTATCTCAGGTGGCAAACGAACCCACCACCTCCGGTCTACCAGACTAGAACACTAAACACTAACCTACCGAAGGCCACATTTATGATTAACAAATAAAATATCTTTAAAATTAATGTTTAATAACTTTGTCCATATGTTGTAATAAAGTAAATTACAAACTAGTGAAATTGGGGACACTAAAAGTAGCTAATTACCTATAACAACTTTAAGTTCAACAAACTACAGAAAACTGGCGCCTAAAAATGCTAAAAGTTTAAATATCCATCTTGTTACCCAAAGAAAATAATAGACTATGAACTCCAAAGCAAAATTGGAAAACAAAATGACAGATTAATTAATGTTTGATAAGATTATTGATTTTATTTAGCTCTTGTAGGAAGGGTGATCGGAGTACAAACAAATAATAATTTAAAATTTTCTTAAATAAAAGGAAAAAATAACAATTGAATAGATGAGATGTAAAAGGAAAAAAAACAAAATAAACAGATTTAATAAGATAATATCTAAAAAGAAAAGATAATGAATGACGTTAAATATTATAAAAAAAAAAAAATTAACAGAGAGTATATTGACAAGCAGGATGAAGGGTATAGACAAGAGTAAAAAGGGAGAGAGAAGTAATCGAAAAGGGGGTTATTAATAGCAGTAGTGAAATGTGTTTAAGTGAGTCAGCAGCAGTTTAAAAAGAAATAAATAAAAATGATTAATACTTTTAATTTTTAAAACTAAGACCTTTTAAAAAATTACTAGATTTTTTTAAGAAGCACTGTTTTTTTATAAAATTTTTTGTTGCTTGCGTAGCTTGTCTAAAAAAATACTCAACATAGACGACGCCGCCACCTTAATTTAATTGAAACTTTTTTATTTGTTACTTTTCGTAATAATTAATTATTTTAAGTTTTTTTTTTAACATTACCACTGGTTTTATTTGTTCTACACTTTAAAATAAAAAAATAACAATTTTCTCTTAATTTAAAGTAAAATTTTTCACTTTTTTTTGCCAACAGCACCACCCTACGTCACACGAATACGAAAAAGAAACTTTACTTAAAAGTGTGGTGAGAAAAATTAGTAAAACGGAGATTTATGACAATACACCAGCAACAACAACAAAGTTACTAAGAAAATTTATAATTCACCACAATTATGATGATGATGACGGCGACGTAATTTTTTTCCACTCTTTTTAGCAATTATAAATTCCACATAAAAGTCCTGTTTTATGCAAATTTACTATTTTGTTAACACTTGTTTTATTTTTATTACTTCAAAAACTTTATCAAAAAGAAAAAAATTGCTTTTGTTAAAAATAAAACACCAAAAATTGCTGGACAACTATCTTCAATATCAATAAACGCCTTTTTTTATAGGCAAATTTTAATTCTTTTAAATTTTACTTAAATATTTAATAGAATATATTATGTTTTAATTTTATATTAAATAAATTATTACTTTTTTCTTGTTAAATAAACTAATTTTCACAATTTTTTCTCCAATATTAACTTTTTCTTTCTGCTATCAGGAAACAATGGTGAGAATAAATGACGACAACGAATAGAAAGAAAAAAAAAACGAATGCATCAATAAACAGAGATGCCAGCTTATATGAAATTATAAAACAAAAGAAACCTTTTTTTGCTAATACCAAAAAAATATTTAAAAAAATAAATAATTAAAGAAAATTCTATATAATTAACAAAAATTAATATATATAACATTAAAAAAATAACACAGCTGAAATAAACAAAACATTTGATTTAATTCCCAAACAATATGGCAACATTTTACTTTCATACAACACTGCAAAAGTTATTTGCTTATTCCCCCCACCAATGAAAAGAGAAAACAATAGTGTAGTCTTAGAAAAAAAAAGAAAAAGCAAGTAATGTAAATTCACCACATGCCGTCAATTGCTATACAAATCCATTCAATACAAAAAAAATATATTTGCCATGTTTTCTAAAATATTAACACTTTCTAACTAAAAAACTATAAAGAACAATAAATTTTTATACGCACCAATTATTTATGAAAAAATTTACACAAATTTGTGCAGAATAATTGTGAAAAACTGCTGGAAATTAATTAAAAACGGGAGAGCAATGTTTTAACTTGTACAATGGAAAAAATTAGCAAACCGACAATGACAAAAGAACATCATTGCACACACATAGATACAAAATCAGACATTACTTGCAAAAACTAAAGGAGTAAAAGAGACAACTAGCTGGATGCTAATTAGAAACTTTAACAAGAAAAAGCTGCCACGTCGTACTTCAATAGTTAAGGTGAAAATGTAACAACTATATGTATACACCGTATTAAGTGCTACCAGATGTCTTGTAAACACACACCGGTTTATTGTTGTTCAAAGAGGTGAATTTAAAAGAAAAAAATAAATATGGCGTCTTTTGCTACAAATTCTTTTTGTTTCTATTCTTTTCTGTTATACAGGTTACACACACACACTCATACACCATCCAAAAAAAATATGTTTTATCCAAAATCACCTTTTTTACGCTATCCACTTGTTGAATCACAACTTTGCAAAGGGAATGTAAGTATTACGATTGCTATTTATGGTTTATGCAAATTTTTTCGTAGTCAACACAAGTTTTTATTGAATTTTTGCTAAAGTTTTCTTTGGACGTGGAAAGTGTAATGTTTTCCTTGCGTAAAACAATTCAACACACCACGATATGACAAGAAAAATGTCAGTAACTAAGAAGAAAATAAAATAAATGTTAAAACAAAAGAGAGAAGGTATAATAAACAACACAGGGTTGTATTCGTAAACGATATAAACGTAAACGTCAACGTAACAGTAAAGATTTTAAAAATAGTCGATTTTTATTATAATTTTATATATGTGATTTTTTCGTTGTAAAACTAATATTTGTCGTTATTTCAGTTGAATTTATTGGAAGATCTATTGACATGGCTTTGTCGTACTCCAACCAATACCACCTATCGTGTTAATCTGCTAAAATCTTCTCTAGAATCTTTTAAAACTGAAGTTGAAAAAATTTTGAAACAACGTTATGCGGTTCCACCGAAAATTTATACTTTTACTGATTTGCCTGAACTTTTATGTATAGGTCCTACAGAAATAGCACCCAAGCCTGATGAGCAACAAAAAGAAATCATTGTGGATCCTTGCTGTGGTGCAGCTGTATTGAGAGGAGCTCATATTTATGGCATTGGAGTCTTGGCCATGGAATCTGGTACTAAAGAAGGCGATTTGGTGAATGTTTATGCAGATTTGGCGCAAAAATGTAAAAAAGGTTTAAATATACGCTATGTATCCAATGAAAAAGTATATTTGGGCCAAGGAAAAGTTTTAATGCAACGCTATCAAATATACAGAACCGAAGGTCCTCAACAGGGCATAGCAGTGGAAATGCTTAATACCATATCAGGAGTACCCTCTATTGGCGATTTAAGCAATTCTAAGGCATTACTACAAAATCTTCCCTCCATTGTTTGTGCTAGAGTATTAAACCCTCAACAAAATGAATTGATTCTGGATATGTGTTCAGCACCCGGTAATAAAACCACTCATTTGGCTGAATTGATTAAAGATCAGGGCTGTATAATAGCTTTAGATAAAACTGAAAATAAAATAAAACTTGTTAAGGATAAAATTGAGAAAAATCTATTGAAATCGATTAAAGCTTATGCCTTTGATTCTACAAAATCTTATAATGAAAATTTAACTAGCAACAATGCAGATTTAAAGCCTCCTTTTAAGTCACAAACTTTCGATCGCATTTTATTAGATGCTCCCTGCAGTGCTTTAGGCAATAGACCGCTATTGTCTAGTAATATGTCACCAAAAATGCTGGAATCTTATGCCAAAGTTCAAAAGAAACTATTTGTCAATGCTGTGTCACTGCTAAAAACGGGTGGCATTTTGGTTTATAGTACCTGTACAGTTAATATGGCTGAAAATGAAGAAATTGTGGTATGGGCTTTAGCAAAGTTTCCCGAATTAAGTTTAGAACCTGCCACGCCAGTATATGGAACATCAGCTTGGCCCTGTGAGGGTTTAAGCGAATCCGATCGTTGTAAGTTGCAACGATTTGGTCCTACGGATAATAAAATGGATTCGGTGGGATTTTTTATTGCAAAATTTGTGAAAAAATAAATGAAATTGTTGAACTTATAACTTGCATTAGATAGAGTTTTAATGTGGGTGGTGGAGGTCATAGGCAGACGAAAGTTTGTCTTGATTAGACAATGGTCTTAACTGAATTATAGCCTAGTCTATTATATAGCTTAGTCTTAAGCTTATCACAATCTAGACTTAACTATTGTATAGTCATTGGTCGGTAGTCTAACCTTACCTCAAATCGTTTCACTTTTTGTATGACATTTAAGAACTTTAGATCGTTAATTTTAAACTGTGGAAATTACAGTCGAAAGGGGATTAATTTTTGGAAAACGTTTGTTTTTATTTTATGCTTTATATTTAATTTAATTATAATTCAATATTGATATTTAATTTGTTGTTACTATTTCAATTGTAAAGTACTTATACAACTGTATATTTAATTTTAAAATTAAAAATATTTTTCTTATTTAAAATATTAAAATAAAATTAAACCAAATTATTTTTTATATATTTTTATTACTATTTTATTTTGTTTTAAGTTTTTGACATTATAGTTTATTTTTATTGATAATATATATCCATTGAATTGGATAAATAATGTAAAATAACTACTGTTATTAATGTTAAAGTTTCAAATGTGTTTTTTTTTGTTTGTTTTGTTTTAAATTAAAGTATTAAATTTAAAGTATATTATTTAAAAACTAATAATAAAAAAAGAAAAATAACTTAACAAAACGAAAAAAATAAAATGAATAATTTACAAATTGATTTCTGTTGTCTCTATTAAAATATATATATAAACCAATGATGTCTGATTAATTAAACGTTTACGTATTTATATTTAAATTCTAAATATTATTTTTGTTTCTTCTAAATCGTAAAGTATTAATTAAATTACATTGTCTGCCATGTATTGAATATTTAAAGCGAGGGTTTGAATTTTTCATATTTTCTTTTTGTTTTTTGTTTTTTTGTTGTAAATTGGAGAAATAAAAATCGTGTATACATTATTTTAGCCTTAAGCCGCTAAATTAAGAGCCTTAAATTCATCATCATGCATTTCTGTCATCATAAATGTACCATCTTGTAATAATAGAACAACACGACGGGTGCCACCTGAAATTGGAAAATAAGATATTTAATCAGTTTTTGGTCTAGTTTAGTTTATGATAAGATCTAGTACGGTTTAAGTTCAGTTCAGATCGTGTTTAGTTTAAGTTCCGTTTTAGATCAGTTCAGCTCTAGCTCAGTTCTAGTTTGTTTCTCTATCAGCTCTAGTTTAGTTTTAGTTCAGTTCTATTTCAGTTCTAACATAGCTCTAGTTCAGTTCTAGTTCAGTTCTAGTTCAGTTCTAGTTCAGTTCTAGTTCAATTCTAGTTCAGTTCTAGTTCAGTTCTAGTTCAGTTCTAGTTCAGTTCTAGTTCAGTTCTAGTTCAGTTCTAGTTCAGTTCTAGTTCAGTTCTAGTTCAGTTCTAGTTCAGTTCTAGTTCAGTTCTAGTTCAGTTCTAGTTCAGTTCTAGTTCAGTTCTAGTTCAGTTCTAGTTCAGTTCTAGTTCAGTTCTAGTTCAGTTCTAGTTCAGTTCTAGTTCAGTTCTAGTTCAGTTCTAGTTCAGTTCTAGTTCAGTACTAGTTCAGTTTTAGTTTAGATCTAGGTTAGTTCTAGTTCAGTTTTAGCTAAGTTTTAGTTCAGTTCTAGTAAAGTTTTAGTAAAGTTTTAGTTCAGTTCTAGTCCAGTTCAGTTCTAGTTAAGTTTTAGTTCAGTTCTAGCTCATTCTAGTTCAGTTCAAGTTCAGTTCTAGTACAGTTCTAGTTCAGTTCTAGTTTATTTATAGTACAGTTCTAGTTTAGTTCTAGTTCAGTTCTACTTCAGTTTTAGTTCAGTTCTAGTTCTGTTCCAGTTCAGTTCTAGTTCAGTTCAGTTCTAGTTCAATTCTAGTTCAGTTTTAGTTCAGTTCTAGTTCAGTTCTAGTTCAGTTCTAGTTCAGTTCTAGTTCAGTTCTAGTTCAGTTCTAGTTCAGTTCTAGTTCAGTTCTAGTTCAGTTCTAGTTCAGTTCTAGTTCAGTTCTAGTTCAGTTCTAGTTCAGTTCTAGTTCAGTTCTAGTTCAGTTCTAGTTCAGTTCTAGTTCAGTTTTATGTTAATTCTAATTCAGTACTGAATAGCTGCGTATTGGTCTACTTACCTGGTGATGGTAAATCGGCTTGTACAACTTCAGCTGGTATATTCGCCTCTTGACCGTCGGAACCGTCACCCGTTTGTATACACAATTGACTGGTGGCGCCGGGTTGAGCATTCGCTGCTTGCACTGCAATTTGTTGCTGTTGTTGTTGCTGCTGTGCTGCAGCCAGTGCCTGATGTTGGGCTAGTTCAGCTTCTGTCATGGTAACTACTTGAGTTGTACCATCTTCTTGTGTGGTCTTTACTAAATACTGACCACCACCACTGCCATCACCACCAGCTGCCGCTGCCAGAGCTTCAGCTTGTTGTTCGGCTGGTAATTGGGCAACCGCTTCGGCAACAGCATTGTCAAGGGTAAGTACTTGATTTTCATTTTCACCTTCAGCAGCTGCCACATAAGCAAATTGTTGTTCACCATCAGGACCTTGTGTTACGAGTATGGTTTGTCCTTCGGCATTTTTGCCAGCCACCTGATAGACGGTGCCATCTTCACCGGTTACCAATAGCGGGGTGCCGTCTTCGTTGGTTAGCATTTGATCTTGGGTGAGCAATAGATTTGGATCAATATCATGTAATTGCTGTTGTTGTTGCTGGTGTTGTTGTTGTTGTTGCTGTTGCTCTTGATGCAGTAAATTGTGTAGCTGCTGCTGCTGTTGTTGTTGATGATGTTCTGTTACTAGTTGAGTTTGCATAACACTACTCTGTTGCTGCTGCTGATCTTCTTGACCAATTATATTGCCAGTAATGGGACACAATTGCGCTTGATGCTGTGGTTCCTCTTCCTGTTGTTGAACTATCTGTTGTTGTACATGCTGCTGTGTTTGTTTTCTTTGAGCTATAGGAGCACTACTCCGTTGGGCTGGTCCGGTTAGCTGTTGCACCTTTTGTATGTGTACTTGAGACTGTTGTCTCTGTCGTTGTTGTTGTTGGTGCTGTTGTCTTTGGGCTACAACATCATCACGAGTCATTACCTTTTTGGTAACCTTTAAATCTCCCGATTTGGAAAGTTGTAAAATTTTCTGTTCTGGTGTTACCGCTTTGCTTTGTTGTACAACAGTGCGTTGATTGTTGCTGGCAACATTGGAACCTTGACGTGGTATTATCATGCGTCCCGATGATGGTGAGGTTTGTGTAACAGTACGTGACTGCATGCCTGTACGCTGTACGGGTGTTGAGGCCCCAACGGGAACAGTTTTACGTTGTATTGTAGTGCCACTTGGTGTTCGCACAATTTGTTGTTGCACCACTTGTCGTGTAGGCTGAGTGGGTGTTGAACGTCCACCACCACTTGGTGTGCCTAAGGTGCGAACATGTTGTGTTCTTGTTTGAATTTGTGTTTTAGGTTCTGCCACCACAGCTGTTTGAGCTGACTGTGTTATAGTGGTGGGTGAGGGTGTGGCGGTGGTTTCATTGCCTGCTCCTACACGCACAATACCCGAACTAGAAACTGCAGATTCACCTTTCGATAAAACGCGTATTTGAGCCTCAGATTTTTGGTTCTGCAGGAAAATAAGTAAGTATGTATGTAAGTAAGTAAGTAAGTAAGTAAGTAAGTAAGTAAGTAAGTAAGTAAGTAAGTAAGTAAGTAAGTAAGTAAGTAAGTAAGTAAGTAAGTAAGTAAGTAAGTAAGTAAGTAAGTAAGTAAGTAAGTACTTTTCTTTTGCTTTGCTTACCATAGTACTGCCATTGAATCCTGGTTTCTTAACAACACCGGAAGCATTTGAATCTTGTGTTATAATTACCTCAGCTGAATTTGGTAGACCTTCAGTGCGTCCAGGTGTCGTCCCATTAACCTTAATTTGTTTATTCTGTAAAAAATAAAAGAAATTTAAATCAAATTCATTCGTATTGAATCAGAGAAATACATAATATATTACAAATTAGAAAATCTCCAACTTACATTATCAATTTTCGTTTTAACTTCCACCGATACTGCGTTGCCATATTTCATTTTCTTTAGAGTATTAAGTGGTATTAAATTCTCTTCAAAGTCTTCCATGGTATTTGTAGTGGAGGGTGGGACATCGCTAGCATTTGAATCATTATAATCGGAATCATCTAGTTTACGTTTAATGCCAGCCGCGACAGCAGGACGATTTGAACCAGTGCTGGTGTTCATAGTCCAATCTTTTTCATTCTCCTGATGTTGTGTCATTTCAGAACTGGGTGAATTTGCGGCCGAACTATTGGTGCCAGCTACCCATTGTTTAACTTGATCCATAGCCTTAGTTTTCGAAGAACGTTGTGGTCTTTCGGAGGGTGAGGCCAATTGGGGTTTGTTGGCTTCTGTAAAGTGTTGTAAGATATAATTAAATATTGTTTAAGCTTTCGTATGATCAAATATTTACCAGTTTCTAAGGATTTATTAACTTCTAAAGGTTTGGGTGTATTAGCAGCTGCTGCTGCTGCAGCAGCCTGTTGTTTAGCTTGCAAGGCGGCCCTAGTTTCCTTTTGACGAGCTAATTGTTTTTCAAATGTTTCCAATAGATGAGGAACATTTTCCAAGTGTGATGCTGGTTCCCAAGTATTTTGTTCCAAATTACGATTTTCCCATTTAACCAAGTATTCGTGCATACGGCGGCGAGGATTAAAACGTTTGGCCACAATTTTTTCCACATTTTCTTCTACCACTTCCTCACTATTGGGTATAGAACGTTTGGCACGGCGTCTGTAAATAAAAATTAGTATTTTTTTTTGTAAATAACTTTGTTTTATTTTGTTAAAAACAATAACTAACGTTAAAGGTTTAGCTGGTGTATTTGCTGCTGTAGTCGTAGCTGATGGCGTTGTTGTTGTCATTTGCAATGGTTTATTTGTTGGTAATTGTGGTGTTGCTATGGGTTTTTTGTTAAGCTTTTGAGCAGCATTACTGGCTAAAGGTGATTTCATGGGTGAGGATTCATTTTCAGAATCTATTGTGGAATTATTGTTGGAGCTAATAATTTTATTTGGAGGTTTTAAATTTGCTACTTGTGGTTTAGTTTGAGCTAAAGGTTCTGCAAAAAAATTGATATTTTATTAATATTATAAATATTTAACTAATCCACCAAAAAACTTACTTCTGCCTGGAGAGCCATTATCTCCAGTATTATTTACCACTGTTTTAGTGATTTTAACAGGCATTTCCTGTAGATTACCTTGTGATACTTTAGCAAATGATTGTATAGTTCGACCGGCCACTATCCAGGTTTCTCTTAATGTTTCTTCCATTTTAACCCAGGTTTGATATAAAGCCCACGAATTGGGACTTGTGACATTGTTATCTTTATTATTATTTAATTGTGTTGCCTTCCATAGTAAAAATGCCCAAATTTTTGGTTTTGTATCATTACATTCACGTACATTATTGTTTTCCTTAAAACAGGGCTTAAGTTTATGTTGTTTAAATTCTTCAACAAAATGGAATACTGTTAAACAGCGGCCGCAAACTAAAACATCCATTGTGGCCATTTCTTCTTGGGCATCTTTTTGTTTGAAATAAATATTTATTAGTAGTGTTTTTTTTTGTTATATTTATAGTTTTAAACTTACTTTTTATTAATTTCGAATGTTTACCGATTTCGGTAGGTGTTATTTCTCGCCCAACCATGACTTAAAACTGTAATAAATGTAAAAAAGATGCTGTTTTAAGTTTTTTTTTAATAAAATTTAAACAAAATCTTCAGCCAAAAGCTTAATTAACTTGTAAAAACTTGATTTTACTTTTTAAATTTACAAAAACCGTTACAAAATTAACAAAATCCAATGATTATCCTGTTCTTCTATCAACAAAAGTAACACCAAAACCCTAAACTTGTATTTACCCGTTACATTGTCAAAAACCATTGTAAATGTAATCAATACCTAGTGAATTCCTCACAGCAAGAAGAAGCTCTCCTACACAACACTAGCAATGTTTTTTTTTGGGTACAGTTCTGTACAAATGCAACACTGAGCTTAATACATATTTTATTCAATTTTCTTTTGATATTTCAATTCTATGCAAAAAAAAAAAACAACACGAATATTATAAAAGTGCAGCAGATAAGAAAAAAGATAGAATATATGAAAACACAATAAATTAAAAAAACAAAACGTAGAGGGAAGTAAGAATAAGAAAAAAAGTTTACATGAACCACTTACGGGGGAGCTGCTAATAGAAAAAAGCGGCGCCAAAATTATAAAATAATGAATTAACAAGAAATAATCAACTTTACAGTGCCATATAAGATTAACCACATAAACAGAATACTCAATTTATTTAACTTAATATCATATTTAGGCAAATAATTGTTACTAATGCTAGTTTTCTTCCTTATTTTTTTTTGGTAGGAACCAGTTTAGGTGGTGTTAACAATTAACTTTATTTCCTTGCACTTTTACACAAATTATAGATTTTTATTATGTATTCATAAAAATAAATTACCTTTAAATATTAAGCAATTACTTTATGAAAAGTATTTTAATTCAAATATTCTTTTTTTTAGTTTAAAAAAAAATTATTCTTTTCGTTTCTCAGTCACCAATGAGTTTCCTTTTCTTCTCCGTTTGCAAAGACACTTTCCTTTTTTATGTGTTTTTATTATAAACGATTTCTTTGGCTAATAATTTTTTTATTTTTAACTTTTAAATAATGTTGTCTTGATGTTTTTTTTAACAATTTATTAGTTATAGCATTTTAATTATAAAGAATTTTGTTAGAAAATCACTGTATTTATTTTAATTCTTGAGCTAAAATGCAAAGAACTACACACAACGAAAGCAAATGAACAAATCTTCCGTTCGCCTCAAAATGTTAGCAGTTTTTTGACCAATCAGCAAGCGTGTTGCAGTTAGGCAATATATGCTAGCAAATTCACCACACTTAAGCAGGGTTGTATTTATGGAGTTTGTTGTTCGAGTTATTAGTTTAAAGTGATTGTTGCTATTAAACTAGAAGAATTTACAAACATTTTCTTTGGTGGAGCCAATAATAAAAAAAATTTCTTAATTTTTTTTTACCAGAATTAGTTTAAAATTCTAATAAAATGGAACACGGCGAGGAAGAGGATCCAAAAGAGTACCGCTGGGAAACCGGCTATGAAAAAACTTGGTATTATTTACTATATTTTGTTAAAAGAGAAAGAAATCTAACCTTAAATTTGTTTTTTGCAAAAATTCTATGGAATCCTTAGGGAGGCCATTAAGGAAGATGATGATGGTCTATTGGATAGTGCCATTGCAGAGCTTATACAAAAAGCCAAACGTAAAAGGCAACAACAAAAGACCATGCAAAATAAATTGGGTATGATGCGTCATTTGTATTTGATATTGGACTGCTCGGAATCCATGTCAGTGCCGGATTTAAAACCCACTCGTTTATTATGTACTCTAAAGGTAATTTTAATATTAAAATAACTAAACATTAATATTTTCTTTAATTAATATTATTTTGAAAGCTTTTGGAAATATTTATTGAGGAATTTTTTGATCAAAATCCTATAAGTCAAATGGGTTTAATAATACTAAAGAGCAAAAGAGCCGAAAAGATTACCGATTTGACCGGTACTGCCAAATTGCATCTTAAAGCTTTGGAGGGGTAATTATTTATAAAATTTACTAAATAATAACACTAATTGTCTTATTTTTTGCTTAGATTGAAAAAAATTAACCTCACTGGTGAACCTTCTCTACAAAATGGTTTGGATTTAGCCTTAAAGACCTTGAAAGTTGTTCCTTCTCATGCATCCCGAGAAGTTTTAATTATAATGGGTTCTTTAACCACCTGTGATCCCATAGATATTACCCAAACCATAGACACTCTCAAACAGGAGGGCATTAGATGTTCTGTTATATCATTATCGGCTGAAATTCATGTTTGCCGCTATTTAACCACTCAAACGAATGGTACTTATGGCGCTGTGCTAGATGATAGCCATTATCGAGATCAACTTTTGTCCCATGTCGATCCACCACCAGCTGCCCAAGTACAAGAGAATTCTCTTATAAAAATGGGTTTTCCTCATGCCAAACAGGATGAGGGCAAAGATCCTCCACTTTCAATGTGCATGTGTCACATAGAAAACACAGAAGAGCCCAGTAAACTTACCTCGGTGGGTTTCCATTGTCCTCAATGTTTTAGTAAATACTGTGAATTGCCTGTCGAGTGTCAAACGTGTGGTCTTACCTTAGTTTCAGCTCCGCATTTGGCTCGTTCTTACCATCATCTCTTTCCGGTGCAACATTTTACCGAGCTAATGTATAATGGCCAGGCTGCTGTTTGTTATGCCTGCCAAAAACCTCTAACGGAAGCTTCTGATAAAAACGTCTATCGTTGTGAGTCTTGTTCGCAAATCTATTGCATTGATTGCGATATTTTCATACATGAGACATTGCACATTTGTGTGGGTTGTAATACTATACCGGGAATAGCTGCTCAGGTGCATGCTAGAAAACCACAAGCTCCACCTCCGGGTATGATGATGGTTGGATCATCTTTGGGTCAACGTTTTTAAATGATTTTTTTCTATAAAATAAAACAAAAGGTAATAAAAGACATTAGTTGTAATCGAAATAATAAGAATAAGAACGGGTTAAAAAAAATAAGCAATTTTTGTTATTCAATAAAAATTTCTTATATCGACAATTTTCTATAAAAATAGAAATTTAAAAAAAATTTTGTTTTTCAAAAGTTTTCTATGAAAATATAAATTTTTCAAAATTTTTCTATAAAAATAGAAATATTTCCAAAATTAAAAAAAAAAAAAAAATTCTGTAAAAATATAAATTTTTAAAAAATTTTCTATAATGATAGAAATTTTTATTTTTTTTTAAATAAAAATTTTTAAAAAGTTTTCTATAAAAATAAAAAATTTTCTATAAAAATGTAATTTTTCAAAAATTTTCTAAAAATAGAAATTTTTCAAAAATTTTCTTTAAAAATAGAAATTTTTCAAAAATTTTCAAAAATTTTCTATTGAAATAGATATTTTTCAAGAATTTACAAAAAAACTAGAAAATTTTCAGAAAATTTTTATAAAAATAGAAATAATTCAAAAATTTTCTATAAAAATAGAAATTTTTCGAAAATTTTCTATAACAATAGAAAAAATTAAAAAATTTTCTATAAAATTAAAATTTTTAAAAAAAGTTTCTATAAAATTGAAATTTTTAAAAAATTTTCTAAAAAATTTAAATTTTTCAGAAATTTTCTCTAAAATTGAAATTTTTCAAAAATTTTCTATAAAATTGAAATTTTTCAAAAATTTTCTGTAAAAATAGAAATTTTTCAAAAATTTTCTGTAAAAATAAAAATTTTACAAAAATTTTCTGTAAAAATAGAAATTTTTCAAAAATTATCTGTAAAAATAGAAATTTTTCAAAAATTATCTGTAAAAATGGAAATTTTTCAAAAATTTTCTAAAAAATGGAAATTTTTCAAAAATTTTCTAAAAAAATAGAAATTTTTCAAAAATTTTCTAAAAAAATAGAAATTTTTCAAAAATTTTTTAAAAAAATAGAAATTTTTCAAAATTTTTCTAAAAAAATAGAAAACTTTCAAAAATTTTCTAAAAAAATAGAAATTTTTCAAAAATTTTCTATAAAAATAGAAATTTTTCAAAAATTTTCTATAAAAATAGAAATTTTTCAAAAATTTTCTATAAAAATAGAAATTTTTCAAAAATTTTCTATAAAAATAGAAATTTTTCAAAAATTTTTTATAAAAATAGAAATTTTTCAAAAATTTTCTATAAAAATAGAAATTTTTCAAAAATTTTTTATAAAAATAGAAATTTTTCAAAAATTTTCTATAAAAATAGGAATTTTTCAAAAATTTTCTATAAAAATAGAAATTTTTCAAAAATTTTCTATAAAAATAGAAATTTTTGAAAAATTTTCTATAAAAATAGAAATTTTTCAAAAATTTTCTATTAAAATACAAATTTTTCAAAAATGTTTTATGAAAATAGAAATTTTTCAAAAATTTTCTATAAATATAGAAATTTTAAAAAAATTTTCTATAAATATAGATATTTCAAAAAAAATTCTGTAAGAATAGAAATTTTTAAAAATTTTTTTATAAAAATTGAAATTTTTCATTTTTTTCAAAATAGAAATTTTTAAAAAATTTTCTATAAAAATAAAAATAAAAAAAAAAAATGAAATTTTTCAAAAATTTTCTATAAAAATATAAATTTTTCAAAAATTTTCTTTAAAAATATAAATTTTTCAAAAATTTTCTTTAAAAATAGAAATTTTTTCAAAAATTTTTTATAAAAATATAAATTTTTTCAAAATTTTTTATAAAAATATAAATTTTTCAAAAATTTTTTATAAAACTAGAAATTTTTAAAAAATTTTCTATAAAAATTTAAAATTTTAAAAAATTTTATAAAAAAATAGAAACTTTTCAAAAATTTTCTATAAAACTGGAGATTTTTCAAAAATTTTTTATAAAAATATAATTTTTTCAAAAAATTTTTATAAAAATGTAACTTTTTTATTATTTTCTATAAAAATATAAATTTCTGTAAAAAAAATTTTTCAAAAATTTTCTATAAAAATAGAAATTTTTCAAAAATTTTCTATAAAAATAGAAATTTTTCAAAAATTTTCTATAAAAATAGAAATTTTTCAAAAATTTTTTATAAAAATAGAAATTTTTCAAAAATTTTCTATAAAAATAGGAATTTTTCAAAAATTTTCTATAAAAATAGAAATTTTTCAAAAATTTTCTATAAAAATAGAAATTTTTGAAAAATTTTCTATAAAAATAGAAATTTTTCAAAAATTTTCTATTAAAATACAAATTTTTCAAAAATTTTTTATGAAAATAGAAATTTTTCAAAAATTTTCTATAAATATAGAAATTTTAAAAAAATTTTCTATAAATATAGAAATTTCAAAAAAAATTCTGTAAGAATAGAAATTTTTAAAAATTTTTTTATAAAAATTGAAATTTTTTTTTCATTTTTTTCAATAGAAATTTTTAAAAAAATTTTCTATAAAAATAAAAATTAAAAAAAAAAATGAAATTTTTCAAAAATTTTCTATAAAAATATAAATTTTTCAAAAATTTTCTTTAAAAATATAAATTTTTCAAAAATTTTCTTTAAAAATAGAAATTTTTTCAAAAAATTTTTATAAAAATATAAATTTTTCAAAAATTTTTTATAAAAATATAAATTTTTCAAAAATTTTTTATAAAACTAGAAATTTTTAAAAAATTTTCTATAAAAATTTAAAATTTTAAAAAATTTTATAAAAAAATAGAAACTTTTCAAAAATTTTCTATAAAACTGGAGATTTTTCAAAAATTTTTTATAAAAATATAATTTTTTCAAAAAATTTTTATAAAAATGTAACTTTTTTATTATTTTCTATAAAAATATAAATTTCTGTAAAAATATAAATTTCTATAAAAATATAAATTTTTCAAAAATTTTCTATAAAAATATAAATTTTTCAAAAATTTTCTATAAAAATATAAATTTTTAAAAAAATTTCTATAAAAATATAAATTTTTCAAAAATTTTCTATAAAAATATAAATTTTTCAAAAATTTTCTATAAAAATATAAATTTTTCAAAAATTTTCTATAAAAATATAAATTTTTAAAAAAATTTCTATAAAAATATAAATTTTTTAAAAATTTTCTATAAAAATATAAATTTTTTAAAAATTTTCTATAAAAATATAAATTTTTTAAAAATTTTCTATAAAAATAGAAATTTTTCAAACATTTTCTATAAAAATATAATTTTTTAAAAAAAAATTTTATAAAAATATTTATATTTTTTTAAAATTTTCTATAAAAATAGGAATTTTTCAAAAATGTTCTATAAAATAGAAAATTTTCTATAAAAATATAAATTTTCCAAAAATTTTCTATAAAAAGTTTTTCTATAATAATAGTTTTGACTAAAGTACGGTCCATTGCCGCGAGCATAGTTTAGTCCATTCTCCAGTCTAATTTACAGTACTGACTACTCCATTGTCCAGTCTTATTCATATTCCTGTAACTTGCTTCGAAAGAAAAACATTTCGAATTTCTATGTAAAATAGATGGTGTTTCGAAACCTTTTTCTTTCGAATCGAAATAGAGACTAACATCCCTGACATAAGTCTAGTATAACGTCTCGATATATAGTTTCTACTTTTATGTTGTATAAAAAACCTCTTCTATTTTACGAGCAATTTTTTGTCAAATTTATTACTCATTCATTATTTATTGTATCATTTTCGTCAAAAATCAAGTACATTTACTAAGTCATAATTAAACATTTTAATTTGCATTCAAAACACATTCGTTATGATCGAGGGAAGGGGTTCTAAAGAGAGTAATATACACAAGTTAACAAAAAGTATACCGACTAAAAGCTTTTTTCCATGAATGGGTTACTCGTTTGGTAAAAACTTACTAATTTTCAAAATGGGGGAAAGAAACAACAAAGAGTTGTAATTAAAACAACTAAAGTTTGTAATTAATATCGAAAATAACATAAAAAATTTTGCCAGATTATTCGGGAAATTATATAGAAATCTGTAGTACGAAGAGAGGCACATGACTAGACTATATACTAGATTATATATTAAAGACTATGGACTAGACTATTGACAAGACTATATACTAGACTATAGACTAGACTACAGATTAGACTAAAGACTAGACTATAGACTAGACTATAGACTAAACTATGGACTAGACTATAGACAACTATAGACTAGGCTTTAAATTAGACTATAGAATAGACTCTAGTCCAGTCTAAACTATAGACTAAACTATAGAATAGACTATAGACTAGACAATAGACTAGACTAGACTGTAGATTAGAATATAGACTACACGATAGACTATACTAGACTATAGACTTGACTATAGACTAGACTATTGACTAGACTATAGACTAAAATATAGACTAGACTATAGACTAGACTACAGACTAGACTATAGACTACACTCTAGACTATGCTAGATTATGTCAGACAATACCTGACTATAGATAAGACTAGACTATAGATTAGACTCTAGACTAGACTATAGACTAGACTATAGACTAGACTATAGACTAGACTATAGACTAGACTATAGTCTAGACTATAGACTAGACTATAGACTAGACTATAGACTAGATTATAGACTAGACTATAGACTAGACTATAGACTAGACTATAGACTAGACTATAGACTAGACTATAGACTAGACTATAGACTAGACTATAGACTAGACTATAAATTAGACTATTGAATATACTATATATTAAAATATAAACTGGATTATAGACTTGAATATAGACTAGATTATAGACTAGACTGAATATTAGATTAAAGACTATTGACTAAACTAAACTTTGGACTAGACAAGACACTAGACTATAGACTAGCTTAACGTCTTTAGACTGTAGCTCTAGGAATTATAATTTCATTTCCAAATGCAAGTAAATTTTCAAAATTATATTTTCAATACCAACTCTTTCTTAATATCCTAATATCTAAGACCCCAGAAAATATTTATATTCACATGGCAACTCTTTGCTCTTTTTAAAGGTTTTTTTTTTTAACGAGCAAGATCCACATTATATGCAAATAAGTATCTTTGCTCATAACTGATCTGCAAAAGTTGAAAAACATTCGTAATTTTTGTTGCTCTTGCGTTGAACTTTAACGGTTCAAAGCTTTCGTCTGTTTTAAGAGAGAAACAGAGAGTGAGTTAAAAACCAAACAATTTGTTTATTTCTTTTAGCAATTTAAAAGTTTCAAAATAATTATTTTCATTTGTTATTATTGTTTTATTAAGATATTCATGCCATTCAGTTGTCTTTTTGAAAGCCAAGTTTAAAAATTTATTTTCGAATGTGATCTCAAAAAGATAGTGAATATTAATCATCAAATATAATATTGAAACAGAAACAAATGTTTAAAACAAATTGCTAAAGAAAATTTATAAATAACAGAACAAATACAAGTTTAACTTAAAACAAGTTAAGAGAAAAAGTGTGCATTTCAAAAAAAAAAAAAAAAAAAAGTTAATTGTTTCAAATATTTAAAATTTTATTAAAAAAAGTAAATAAACATTAACTTAAGAAATTGCGTATAATTTGTAATAAAATTTTAAGTTACTTAATTAATACATTTTATTAAAAGGTATGTTTTACATAAATCTTTTAGTTTATTACTAAATTCTGAAATTTAGAAAAGTTTTGAAAACTATATTTTAATGTTTAACATCAAAAAACTTGTTTGTTAGTATTTTGTTGCTCTGGGTCAGACTGTATTTAGAAATAAGTGTGTTTTTATATAGACTTCCTTATTTTTGTTTGTTTATATATGTCGCATATAAATCAAATTTATTTGTATTATTAAAATTATTTAACTAGTTTCAAGAAGACAGGCTTCTCCACCTACACACAACATTATTTCATTGATACAATTATTAATAATGCAAAATAGTTTTGAAAACAACTTTTATACATATAGGGACTGTTTTCAGATTTGTTAAGATGATTTCTATATTTTGCAGGTCTAAAATTTCTATAGTCTAGTTTAGTCTAGTCTATAGTCTAGTCTATAGTCTAGTCTATAGTCTAGTCTATAGTCTAGTCTATAGTCTAGTCTATAGTCTAGTCTATAGTCTAGTCTATAGTCTAGTCTATAGTCTAGTCTATAGTCTAGTCTATAGTCTAGCCTATAGTCTAGTCTATAGTCTAGTCTGTAGTTTAGTCTATAGTTTAGTCTATAGTCTAATCTATAGTTTAGTCTAGAGTCTAATCTATAGTCTAGTCTATAGTCTAGTCAATAGTCTAGCCTATAGTCTATCGATAGTCTGTAGTCTAATAGCCCATTAAATAAAGTCTTCTATAGCCTAGACTATATTCTATTATATTGTCTATAGTTTAAACTATAGTCTAAAATATAGTCTAGTCTATAGCATAGTCCACAGTCTACTCTAAAGTTTAGTCAGTCTAGAGTCTAGTTTAAGGTCTACACTTAAACTACTCTTTAATTTAGTATATAGTTTACTCCATATTCTGGTCTATACACTAGTCTGTAATTCGATTTAAAGTCTGATCTCCAGTCTTGTCAATAGTCTAGTATATAGACAAGTTTACAACCTTGTCTATATTTTAGTCTAGTCTTGTGTGTAATCTATAGTCAAGTCCAAATTCTACTCTAGCGTTGAGTCCAGTCTAAAGTTTAGTCTAAAATCTAGTCCATATAGTCTTGTTTGTAGTCCCGGGAATGGTATTGTCCATAGTCTTAACTATATTTATGGCTAAAGACGTTATTGTAGTTATATCTCTAATCTTGGCTATATAGCCTGATTAAGTCTTCTTTAAGATGCAGTGCTATCTATAATCTAATCCATTAGCTACACAGTATATTGTATAATCGTTTAAAAATTGGAATAACCCATCTGTCACTGATTAAAGTTAGGTTAATTGTTTTAAATTTATAACATTTTCAAATCATTTCATATTAAGTCTTATTTTTAGATCAAACCAAATGTACAATTTTTATTTCCTTGATTTTTTTTGTTATTTTTTACTGAATGAATGTTCTTTTTGAAAACCAGACCCAGTGGCAGTTTAAATTTAAATAATTTGTATTATAAATGTAAGATTTTAAGTTTTGTGTTTTTGTGGATTGTTTTTTGTTTGTAGTCTACACTTTTACAGCAGGTGCCAGATGTAGACTTGTAAAATGTTTTTTTTTGTTCGTCATCTCGTTTTTATGTGTATTAATTAGCATTTTTTTACGAAACTTGAATAAATGATAAAAAATCTTCTTTACTAAAAATAATTGTTATTATCATATGTATGCTAAAAAACAAAAATTGTGCAAAAAATGCTGATGATGAGGAAATCTCTAGCAGACGGAATACAAACAAATTTATATATGACAAATTATGAAGCCGTTAAAAAATAGAAAAAAAAGAACATTCATGGAGGTGTGACACATTCAAATTTAAACAATTACTTAAATTAATTTGCAGTTACAGTAAAAAGGGGGTAAATTTAGTTGTATTTTAAGGAATATTTATTTCTGCTACGTTATGGTCGATTCCAATGTTGGTTTAGTCCAATTTAGTCTAATCATTAAGACTAGAGATTAGACTAAAGTTTTAGACTATTACCTGGACTTTAGTCCAGAATATAGCTTAAATATTGTATAGTATGGATAACAGTCCATTCTTTAGATAAGACTATAGACCAGACTTTAGACTATAGTCCAGGCTATATTATAGTCCATACTTTAGACCAGACTTTATACCAGATTTAAGACTAGATTACAGTTCAGGGTATAGACAATATTATAGTTCAAACTTTAGATTATATTATAGTTCAGAGTATAGACTAGTTTATAGTCTAGACCAAAGACTAGACTATAGTCTAAACTAGAGACTAGTCCAGACTATACACTAGACTGTAGTCTAGTCTGGCGATTTCAATATTGGTCTAGTCCAACTAGAGATTAAACTAAAGTTTTATACTATGAGCTGGACTTTAGTAGAATATAGAATAGATTATAGTCGACATCATAGAATGGATTATACTTCTGCCTATAGATTAACTGTTGTATAGACTGGACAACAGTCCATTCTTAATATCAGACTATAGACCAGACTTTAAACTAGACTATAGTCCAAACTATAGACACAATTATGGTTCAAAGATTGAACTATAATTGTGTCTATAGGCTTGATTATAGTCCATACTTTAGACCAGACTATAGACTAGACTATAGACCAGACTATAGACCAGACTATAGACCAGACTATAGACCAGACTATAGACCAGACTATAGACCATACTATAGACCAGACTATAGAATAGACTATAGACCAGACTATAGAATAGACTATAGACCATACTATAGACCAGACTTTAGATTAGACCATACTTTAGTCCAGGGTATAGACAAGATTATAGTTCAAACTTTAGACTATATTATAGTTCAGAGTATATACTAGCTTATAGTAAAGATCTTTGGACAAGACTATAGTCTAGACTTTAGATTAGGCTATTGTATAGGGTTTAAAGTCCAGACCTAAGACTACACTATAGTCCAAACTATAAACTAGTCCAGACTATACAATAGACTGTAGTCCTGACTATAGACTAGACTATTGACGACATTGTCGATTCCAATATTGGTCTAGTCCAATTTAGTCTAATCATTAAGTTTTAAGTTTAGGACAATGACCTGGACTTTAATCCACAATATATATTAGGTTATAGATGACAATAATAAATTTACTATTGTGTAGACTGAACAACAGTCCAAACCTAAGACCTGACTATAGTCCATGCTATAGACAAGATTATAGTTCAAACTTCAGACTAGGTTATAGTCTCGAGTATAGAATAGTTTATAGTTCAGATTATAGAGTAGACTTAAGCTCAGGATGTATACAACATTATAGACCATATAGACAAGACAATATACTATATTTTTCAGAGTATGGACTAGTTTATAGTTCAGACTATAGACCAGACTATTGACCAGACTATAGACCAGACTATTAACTATATTACAGACATGTTTATAGTCCTTATTGTAGAATATTTTATGCTTCAGACTGTAAGGTAGGCAACGAACTATAGTTGCAGACAATAGACTATAGTCCTGGCTATAGTTCTAATAGTCTATAGTTCAGTTAATAGACTAGACTATAATTCAGACAATAGACTAGACTATATTTTACACTAAAGTGCATACTATGAATAGTCTATAGTTCAGTTAATAGACTAGACTGTAATTTAGACAATAGACTAGACTATATTTTACACTAAAGTGCATACTATGAAATAGATTATAATCCAAAAAAGAGACAGTTTGGACCATTACTACAGTTTAGAATACAGTCTGACTAAAGGACCAGACTGTAGATTAGATTATAGTACAAACTATAGTCCAGAATAGACCGGACTGTAGTCTTGACTACAGTATATACAAGGCAAGGCTATAGTCCAGATCATAGACTAGAACAGACCGTAAATTAGACTATATTCTATTGCATGGGGAAACATTTCCGTTTTTGTGTAGGGTATTCAAAGTATGTTTTATATGTTTGTAAATAAAAAAACTAATTTTAAAAGAGGTTTGAACAACAGTTAACAAACAGACTCATTAAATTTCAAGTGAGGCGGTATCATTTATTTTAAAACGTTAATTAACCTTGACAATGATTTCAAATACAAAATGCTAATACTAAAATAAAGGGTGACATTACTACTAATTGTCTACAAAAAAGTTAAACTGCAACTAACTATTTACATAAATACGATATTTAACAATATAAATTACACGTTTTTATATTTTGCTATAATAAATATTAAATAAATCATTAGATGTCTTTAAAAGTTTTGTAATTTAAGTCGTCTTCGTTTTATTGCTAAAAAGTTAGTTTTAAATGTTTTTCAAAATTTAAATTAGCAACACTTAATACAAATTGTCTATAAATCTTGTAGCAGAGGGTAATAAAGTTATTCTTTATGTAGTAATTTATAACAAAATAATAAATCAGTTATAAATTGGTTATAATGTATTGTTGCATTTGTGGAGATGGCGAACGAAAATGAGGTTAATGTATAAGACTTTAGATCATTTTATATTCTAGACTATAGTCGACACTATAATCGAGACTATAGACTATGCTATAGTCCGAATAAAAGACTTCATTGAAGTTTAGACTATGGGCTAGAATATAGTCAGTCTGTATACTAGACTTTACTCCACATTATATACTTGAGATGAAGTTCAGACTATGGACTAGAATATATGCCAGTCTGTAGACTAGACTTTAGTCCCGATTAAAGACTATTGAGAAGACTAGATTCTATACTGTAGACTAGACTTTAGATCAAACTGTAGAATGACTATAGTCCAGACTATAGACTATTGCTCAAACTGTAAAATGACTATAGTCCAGACTATAGAATTTATTGAATTGGAGACTATGGATTAGAATATACCTCTGACTAGACTCTACTTCAGGTTATAGACTAAATTATAGCTTAGACTATAGACCAGACTGTAGACTAGACTATAGTCCAGACTGTAGACTTTATTGATGTTCAGACTATGGACTAGAAATTATTCCAATATATAAACTAGATTTCAGCACAAATTGAAGACTATAGTCAAGACTACTGAGTAGACTATAGACTAGACTATAGTCTAGACAAAAGACTTTATTGAAGCTCAAACTATAGACTAGGATATTGTCAGCCCGTATACTAGATTTTACACCAGATTATAGACTATAGACCAGACTCTAGGCAAGAATTTAGCCTATGTTAAAGACTAAACTATAGCCTTGACTATACACCAGACTGTAGATTAAACTATATTCCAGACTGTAGATTAGACTATAGTCCAGACTGTAGACTACACTATAGTCCAGACTTTTGACTTTATTGAAGTTCAGACTATGAACTAGAATATAGTCGAGTCTGTAGACTAGACATGAGTCCATATTGTAGACTATAGTCCAGGCTGTAGACTAGACTATAGTCCAGACTGAAGACTATACTATAGTCCAGACTATTGACTTTATTGAAGTTCAGGCTATGATCTCGAATAGATAGTCCAGTTTATATACTAGACTATAGTTCAGACTGTAGACTAGGCTATAGACTTTATGGAAGTTCATACTATGGACTAGAATATAGTCCAGTCTATAAACTAGACTTTAGTCCAGATTGGAGACTTTAGTCCAGACTATTGAGTATACTATAGTCCAGATTATTGACTAGATTATAGTCCATATTGTAGACTAAACTATAGTCCAGGATACTGTCCAGACTATAATGCAGACTGTAGACTAGCGTACAGTCCAAACTATAGACTAAAATACAGTTCATAATATAGATGAACAGACTTAAGACTTAAATATAAACCAGACTATGGACTAGACTAGATTGTAGATAAGACTTTAGAATAGGTTGTACATCATATTATAGTTCAGACGATAGCCTAACTATAATCCAGACTGTAGACTGAAACGTAGTTAAACTATAGATAAGTCCATAGTCAAACCTGTATAGAAGCCTTAAGTCCAGACTGTGGACTAGACAATACTTAGTCCAGATTATAGACTTGATAAGTCCAGGTTATAGATTAGACTGTAGTTTAGATTAAAGATTTGAATATAGTTCGGACTATAGACTACACTAAAGAGGGAAGTATGGTCTTGGCTATAGATTACACTGAAGTTCAGAACTAAGGCCATAGACTAGACTATAGCTCAAAACTAACTGTAGAACAAACTATTTTTCAGTTATAGTCTAGGTTATAAAGTAGTCGATATTTGTTTTTTTTTTTTAAATATGATTCGAAGAGGATATATGTATTTTTTCAAAAATTTCGGCATTTCACGTTCTCCTCATGCCAACCGCTGCTGTATTAACATTATAATTGTTATGTGTAAAGTAATTTTTGAATATTTTATTACAAATAAAATTTTGTAAACGTTTAGTTTTCTCCTCTATAGGCGTAAATATGTTCACATGTCTGTTAAACATCCTTTTTAATTAAAAATTCTAAACATATGAGTTGAGTGATTGTTATCAATAAAAACTAAACCACAAAATCATGATGTTTGTTTTCACATTTATTTAATAAGTTTTTTTTTTGCCTGTTTTCACGGTGGTTTAGGCTATTTGTTTGTCATAATTTAGACCATGTTATTTACCGTAAATATGCCTCATTTGGAAAATGTTTATGTAGGATAGTAAAATTTTTGATTTGAAAAAAAAAAAAAAAATAAATAAATATACAAAAAAATTTTTTTTGTTTAAGTGACAAACCGCTGGACAATAATTGAAGTATTAAATTGAAAATAAACAAATTGAATGGATGTGTGGTTTTATTGCACATAAAAATATTAATAAAACTGTATAAACAATTTTGGGTTAATATCGGTATAAAAGTAAACAATTGAAAGATAAATTGTTTAAAATTATTAGGTATTTAAGAATAATACAAAAAGTTTACACAAGTCTTCATAATTTTTTTCTTTATCAAAGTCATGTAAAATCGAAAATTTAAATTTAACAGGTAATATTTTTTAAACTTCTATAATTTTTTGCTAATGTGAACGTAATTTAACTGGTAGATACTTAGTCTGCTTGGTAACTAATTATTCGATTTATCAATTTTTATATACATATATTCATAAAAGTTGTTTTCGAAAATTTGTCTAAATTTTTTATGATAGAACACAGTTTAATCATCATGTTGGTGCACTGTGATTAGATTTAAAAAAAGTTGTGTCGGCAAAAATGTATCAAGTTGTTTAAGTGTTATTTGTAGCTGTCAAAATAATAACTGTCAATCTTTTATATGTTTAACAATCTGAAGTATTATTTGAAGATTAATATGTGTAAACAAACATTGGAATGTTCGCACAACACTTAGAGAGCAGATTAAAACAGAACTAGAACAGGACTAGAACAGAACTAACACAGAACTAGAATAGAACTAGAACAGAACTAGAACAGAACTAGAACAGAACTAGAACAGAACTAGAACAGAACTAGAACAGAACTAGAACAGAACTAGAACAGAACTAGAACAGAACTAGAACAGAACTAGAACAGAACTAGAACTGAACTAGAACTGAACTAGAACTTATAATTTTTTTTTTCAAGTGTATCTTATTAATTTTCTTTTGTTCTCTCATTCATTGCAATTAATATGTTTTAAGAAATTCTCGTGTTTACTCTGCATTTAGCTTAAATGCAACTCTTGTAATTCTTCTTTTGAAAGTTATGTACCTTCTTTTGATATAAAAAATTTTAATTCCACTTTTTGTTTTGTTCTAATTCTTAACTATAATTTTTTTAATTTTTTGTGTAAATATTAGACAATTTATGAAAAATTTTTAAGTGTTAATAAGGAGGCAAATAAATCCTAAGACTAAAATATTTAAGGCAAAGCAAAAGTTAAAAAAAAAAATGTTAAATTAATTATTAAAAGTGTGTAAATAGAAGACAGAATAAAACTGCAAAGGCAATTAACGTTTGTAAATAAAGTAAATAATATTTATACCTAATAAGTATTTTAATAAATTTCTTTTTTCATTTTAATTTTTTTTAATGAAAACATTTGATTTAGTATTTGAAATATTCGATAAGATAAGTTATATATTTTAAAGTTTAGTTAATGTAACTATAAATTATATGATCACTTTAAAGTGACGTCTGTCATTTAATAACTGCATTGTTGATTTATCAACAATACTGAGAAATTACCGTATGGAATTACAATTAATCATTATCTACAATTGTTTCACCAATTTTAAAAGGAGACATGTCACCTAAATAGTGATAATTGTCTCATCAAATAATCCGCACTGGTTCAGTTCCTGGTGAGATCTGGTTTGGTTCTACTTCAGTTTCAGTACACTTCTAGTTCAGTTCTAATTCAGTTCTAGTTCAATTCTAGTTCAGTTCTACTTCATTTCTAGTTCAGTTCTAGTTCAGTTCTAGAACAGAACTAGAACAGAACTAGAACTGAACTAGAACAGAAATAGAACAGAACTAGAACAGAACTAGAACAGAACTAGAACAGAACTAGAACAGAACTAGAACTAGAACAGAACTAGAACAGAACTAGAACAGAA
>NC_060953.1:12806906-12808273 GCF_022045245.1 Lucilia cuprina | reverse complement strand
AGAACAGAACTAGAACAGAACTAGAACAGAACTAGAACAGAACTAGAACAGAACTAGAACAGAACTAGAACAGAACTAGAACAGAACTAGAACAGAACTACCACAGAAGATCATGTGCCAAGTTTTATTGAATTATATCCCTGGTACACTTTTAGGTGGGTGTAGGACCAATATTATTGTGCGTTACAAACATCAGCACAAACCCAATATACCCCCGCAACTGAATTGGTGTAGGGTATAAATATTTTAGCGCCTTTAAAATTTCACACAATCTACATAAACTCATGCACAAATTGTTCTCTGACAGCTTTTAATTTTTAACAAAACGCAAGGTTTAAATAAATAACTCCAAATTTAATTATTTATATGCCAATATCTTTTCTAACAAAATCATTAAATGTTTGTTAATAATAATAGAAAATAATAACAAATTCAATAAATATTAGTTTAACATGATTTTAAATCCATCAAACGGTAGCCAAAATATGTAAATATTTGCAAAAAATTTGACGTCAAATCTATTTAACTAGTAATGATATTAGAAAAGCTTCCTAAAAATTAAATAAATAAAACTAAGCAAATTAATTAAGTAAATATTATTTTAAGCTTCAATTCAATAAAGATATTGCGGACGTCAAATATTAAATTGTTTAACAATGTAAACTTTTCTGCTGTCATTAGCACATTTTGTAAACATATTTAAGTGCTAATAAATAGTTAAATAATTGAGTTATGATAACAATTTTAAATCAATGTTAATTAAAACAAATGGTGCTATTTCACATTTATGGAATAAAAAAGGTTTAAGAGCATTTTTTTTTTTAAATATTTACTCTAAAGGTTACAATTGTTGATTAGAACACAAGTTCTAAATTATGTAGCAATTGGTATCGGTATTTCTATGAACATCCCGATAATCGTATGTATGACTCATAGATTTTTCAAAAGGTTTTAAAACAACTCACATGAATGTCTGATCACATTTTTACACACTGATAATCTTATCTAAAAATGTTGTCCATACTTAAGATTACAATAGCAATTAAATTAGTAATTGTATACTACGGTTTCTATGTAAAAAATAATTAATTGGTATTTATTTAGTTGGTATAGGTAAATAAACAGCGTGCCTTTTTATTAAACCAATTTTAAGTATTACAATTTAAAATAGATAACTAAGCCATTCAAAGAACTATAAACTAGAACAGAACTGGAACTATGACTGTATAAATATACATAAATTTCAAAATGCTAATATATTCTCAGTTCAGTTCTAGTTCAGTTCTAGTTCAGTTCTAGTTCAGTTCTAGTTCAGTTCTAGTTCAGTTCTAGTTCAGTTCTAGTTCAGTTCTAGTTCAGTTCTAGTT
>NC_060953.1:12786176-12806806 GCF_022045245.1 Lucilia cuprina | reverse complement strand
CTAGTTCTGTTCTAGTTCTGTTCTAGTTCTGTTCTAGTTCTAGTTCTGTTCTAGTTCTGTTCTAGTTCTGTTCTAGTTCTGTTCTAGTTCTGTTCTAGTTCTGGTTCTCTTCTAGTTCTGTTTTCAATTGCAATTTGAAGTGCAATTCATTTACAGACAGTTTTCAAATGACGTTTGTTTATTTGTTTTTCTTTAATGTTGGTCAAACATCACGTGATCTGGGTTTAAAATATTTCAAATTTTATTAACTTGTCGTTTATTTAATATAAATAGTTTTTTATATTTCCAAAAATTACTAAATTATTTGGTTTATATTTGTTTTGGGTTTTAGTTTTAATTTATTTTGTTTTAAATTTTTTTTGTACGAAATAGTGAAATAATTTAACTAAAATTACGTTTGTTTATGAGGAGTCATTGATCTTGTTTAAGGCCAGTTTTAATGAGAATGTTGTTGACTCTAAGTTTGTTATTTTTTTTCAAATTTGAAATCAAGTTTTTATAAGTTGTTATACGAATGGAAAATTTTTGCAGAAAATTAAGATATTTGTTGTTTAAAGAATACAGTAACATGGCATAAACCTTATCGTATGGAAAGATCGAGTTATTATCAGAATTTCGTTGAAGGGAAGATATATAAACTAATTATGTGATTGACTCTTTGGACCATCTAGTTCTAAATTTTAATAATAACAGATCTACTTACTTGTCATACAGTTAATCTAAAAGTAATTGTTAATTTCTTTAGTAATAATTAGTTTTCTGTCAAATATTAACAATAAAGGAAACTAATAGGCTTTAATCTACTGTCATGAATTTCCTGTATAGATGGTAATCATAATATGTTTGGTCTGTGGGGGTTTTCTATCATATCTTATTAGCTAACTTAGTAAAACATTAATGTTTACACCTAAAAGAACTATGTTTTTATCAACAAATGATACTTTTTGAAAAAGTATATTTTTCACAGAACCATAACAACAATGATAATAAATTGATTAACAAGTATTTTAACACAATTTTTTTTTAAATTGACAGCTGTTAAATACGTTCTACCATCACTGGGAACATAAATAATAAATGACTAAAGAGGTGGTAAAAACTAATCAATTCAAATGATTTTAAGTGATTAGATTGTCAAAAATTTTAAAACAATTTCTTTAAATTTTATTGCAAAATGTGACGTTAATAATTAATATGTTGGAAATTGAAAAATTTATTAAATATTTTACCACAATATTATTTCTTTAATTAAGTATGTTTGGAACTATGATTACATATATGTAAATTTGGTGTTACTTATCAAATTGAATTACTACTCAATAAAATAGTCAAATTTAAAATTGTTAGTATGGGTTTTCCAAATGTATGTGATTACATACATATAAAGGCCAAGTTTTTGCTCCTAGATTAAAACATTTTTCTTTTAGATTGTTAAAGAAAGTTTGGAATTTTGCAGATAAGAATAACTTAAAGTTAAAACTTGTTACAATTATGAATCAAAAGGCCCACAAATGATTATATATGTTATATATGTTAATAACTGAAAGGAAAAATATAAAATAATACTTAATTATAAATTGTCATAAAGTTGAACATACGTAATCAGATTATTAATAAATCTATGAATATATTCTTAATAAATTATACATTCTGAGAAACTCAGTATATACATATATTGGCAGATATGTATGTAGTTGTAGCATTATTTAAAGCTTTTCGAAATGCCTTACAAAAATGACAAAAACTAGAATTGAACAGAACTAGAACAGAACTAGAACAGAACAAGAACAGAACTAGAACAGAACTAGAACAAAACTAGAACAGAACTAGAACAGAACTAGAACAGAACTAGAACAGAACTAGAACAGAACTAGAACAGAACTAGAACAGAACTAGAACAGAATTAGAACAGAACTACAACAGAACTATAACTAAACTTTAGTCCAGACATATTGTCTATTCTGAAGTCTAGATTACAGGTGTCAGAGATTTGACAATTCTAGATACGTTTTATGAATCAGAATTTTCGATTAATTTTTTGAATTTTCGATCACTTTGTTTAAATTTATTATAAACATTATCAAATTATTGCAACCAAGTTGTAGCTTATCTTGTAAAAGTGAATTCACAAGGATGTAAATGATAATGCAATAATTTTCGTAATAATGAAAGTTCCATTTTTATACCATACACCACTTTAGTGGGGAGAGTATATTGGCTTTGTGCTGATGTTTGTAACGCACAATAATATTGGTCCTAAATGCTTTTAAGTATATCAATCCGCTTGAACATCTTTCTGAGTTGATTTAGCTATGTCCGTCTGCCTTTCGTCTGTCTGTCCGTTTATGTAAACCTTGTAATAAAACAATAGGTCACAATTTTACATGAACGGACGGACAGACGGTCGGACATAGCTTAATCGGAAAATGATTCTGAGCTGATTGGTATACTTTAAGGTGGGTATAGGACCAATATTATTGTGCGTTACAAACATCAGTACAAACCCAATATACCCTCCCCACTTAAGTAGTGTAGGGTATAATAAATGGCTTAAGTATATCTGAGTTAAGATACAATTCAACTTAAATGCTTTCTATGGAAACTAAATCACACTTTATTTCTGTAAAAGGTGTAGAGTATTATATGGTCGGCCTCGCCCGACCTCTTATAATTTGAATTTATAAAATTCAGTGTAATTTAACCGAATTTTTATTTTACCTAGTTATGACTATAATGTGCATGCTATCAGGTCGTGCCATTTTATGATCGCAATCGTATATAGTTATTAAACAATTAGTGGTAATTAAAAATCTATAAAAGCTATAAATTAGTATATGCTGCATAAATTTCGGCGAGCAATATGAAAAACTAACACGAAACAACTAAAATGCAGGCTATATCTGAACTTTGTCCTTATTTAAGTATTTCAGGATTTCATAAATGATTTTATGATATTAATCATTGATTTGTATTAGTGCTATTCTTTTACTCCTAATTGTTATAGTATTCACTTTAAATTAAGAACATTGTAGCCGTTTAATAAATCAAAAAGCCACTACAAGTGTCATGAAATACATACTATTCATACTTTATTGGGTTTTTTTGTAATTATAATTGTTGTTGTTTCTTTATAATATTGCCCAGCCAATAGGTATGATAATAATAGCAACAACAAACAAGTAAGAAATTATAGTCGGGCGAGGTCGACCATATAATACCATACACCTGTTACGAACATAAAATGTGATTTAGTTTTCATAATAAAACATTTAACTTGAATTGTAATTTGACTCAGATATACTTCAGCCATTTATTGTTGAATAAAACTGTGGACATTTAAGTCAAATTTGGAAGGGGGCTAGGGTCAAATGAGGCCTTACAATTATAGAGTTCATGAGGGACATCAAGGTTAGTATAGAACTTGGTTTTGCAGCTTTTTGTCGAGATAGGAGTATTATAAACATAATTATGAACTTAAAAGCCCCAATACGGCGGGTTCCGTTGTATGGGGGCTAGGTGAAATAATGGACTAATATTAACCATTTTCAATAGGCTTCGTCTTCGGTACCATGGAAAATCATGTGCTAAATTTCATTTAGCCCTAGTCGGGGGCACAGTTGTAATAATGGACCGATCTTAACCATATTCAATAGGCTTCGTCTACGGTACTATAGTAGATCATGTGCCAAATTTCATTGAATTATCTCCAACATTGCGACTGGTAGTTTTATTACAAAGTTTACAAGCCCTAATCGGGGGGTACAGTTGTAAGGGGGCTATGTGAAATAATAGACCAATACTAACTATTTTCAATAGGCTTCGTCTACGGTACCATAGAAGATCATGTACCAAATTTCATTGAATTATCTACAAAATTGCGACCTGTAATTTGATTACAAGGTTTACAAGCGCTAATCGGGGGTATAGTTGTATGGGGGCTAGGTGAAATAATGAATCAATGTTAACCATATTAAATAGGCTTCGTCTACGGTACTATAGTAGATCATGTGTCAAATTTCATTAAATTATCTCCAAAATTGCGACTGGAAGTTTGATTACAAGGTTTACAAGCCCTAATCGGGGGTACAGTTGTATGGGGCCCAGGTGAAATAATGGACCGATCTTAACCATTTTCAATAGGCTTCATCCCTGGGACAATCATGTACTAAATTTCATTGAATTATCTTCAAAATTTCAACCTGTAGTTTGTTTATAAGGTTTACAAGCCCTAAACGGGGGTACAGTTGGCCAGGGACAATAGTACCCCCATGATTTACATGGTTTACATGGACAGACGGACGGATGGACAGACAGACAGACATGAATGTTGAGAGTATTTAACGTGAGCACCTACCTTGACGGCGTTATCTCATGGTGGTCTTTTTTATCCACTGGGTAGACTTGAGTACAGTCTACCATTGCCCCATTGTTCTTCAATGAAGAACTCAGGTGGCAAATTTTTATACATTGGCTTTGACCGGTCCATGAACAAGTAATTTGCTGAAGTACTCGAGCTATCTTATCTCTGACCATTGGATGGCCTTTGTTGATTCGGCAACTGCACCTAGAGACGTAACCGGTGGATCGAAATACGGACCTATCAAATAAGACGAAGACATTGTTCTTACTCACAGGGACACCCGGTGAGTAAGATCTGATATGAACAGAGTATCTGAATATATATGGACATGGAAGGAATATTCAATGGTATCATATGTATATGATACCTTTAATCCATCATCATTCAACCCAGCACACAGCTCATTCATACGATATATTCATAAGAGGAAAACATACGACACATTCATTAGGTAGACAGGTGGGGTAAGGCCCGCCGTACCCCACATTCATCCCGTACCATATACAATTAATACCAACTCATTTCCAACGCTTAGTCCCATAGTCACTCCTCTCTGGGGTATCTGTTGTTTTCGGCAACAGCACCGAACTTACATTCATTAGGTAAACGGGTGGGGTAAGGCACACCGAACCTCACATTCATCCCGTACCCCATACAATTAATACCAACTCATTTCCAACGCTTAGTCCCACAGTCACTCCTCTCTGAAGTATCTGTTGTTTTCGGCAACAGCACCGAACTTATCTTGAAATATTGACTATTATCATGCATCAGTCTTCTAACCACAGCCACTACGTGGATCCTGAATGAACCTCAACTAACTGACCAGCCAAGACATAGTCCTGCGGGCAACTGGCCACCTGTAATACCAGATTATGCGGTTCTCTGGTCTGACTTCTTAGTCCCACAGTCACTCCTTTGTGGGGTATCTGTTGTTTTCGGCAACAGCACCGAACTTATCCCGACATATTGACTTTACCTTACATCAGTCTTTTAACCGTCACTTACTCTACCCGCGAATTTGAGTTTAAATCATAGCCACTACGTGGATCCCGAAGGAACCTGACCAGCCAGGACATAGTCCTGCGGCAACTGACCACCCGTAATACCATACTATGCGGTGCTCTGGTCTGATCTCTTTCAATCTATGCAAAGACTAAGCCAAACAGTAGACTGCAACCAATTTTTTAGTCCCGGCCAGACTAGAGGTATTGGCCACCTCTTTATACCCCGGGAGGCTTCACCAAGGTAACATGCCCCGGGGGTAAGACAGACAGACAGACGGACATAGCTAAATCGACTTAGGAAATGATTTCGATTGGTATACTGAAAGGTGGGTATAACACCAATATTAATTTATTGCGCTACAAAGATCAGCACAAACCCAATATACCTGTAGGGTATAAAAATTAAGTTAATAACTTTTTTTTTTAACAGTTTTATTATCAAATAAAGTAACTCTCACATTTAAACAAACTTACAAAATGCTCTTCTCTTAGACATTCATAAAGTTATAAGTACTCGTTTAGATTTATTTAATGTTGTTGTTGTTGTTTTATACAATTTGTTAATATCAATTGAAAAGAAGAAGAAGAAGAAAAAAATTATCGAGCAATATTGGTAATAAAAAAAATATATAAATTTTGTTGACGGTTTTTCTGTGAGAGCGGTGTGTAATTTGAAAAGCTTTAAGGTGAACGGAATCAGTTTGTTGGCGATCAGAACAAGTTTAGATCGTGTCGCGTGCGGTACGGTCAACTCGATAGCTAATTAAATTTGAAATTAAAAAACTTTGTTTCGAATAAAATTGTTAAGAAAAAAGAAAATTTAATTTGTTTTAAATAAATATTTAAAAAAGGTGATTAAAATAAATTACAAAATTAAAAATTTCACAATTTTATTTAAAAAGAAAACAACTGTTTTTTTTTATAAATTCATAATTTACTGTAAAAAAAGAGAAACTTTTAAATTGAAGTGCAAAATAATAAAAATAACAACAACAATTTATTAAAATGTTACAAAAACAGCAAAAATAAAAATCCCCCTGAAATTATTTAAAAATAAACGCAATGACCTTTAAAATATTCATTTTATTATTATAATGTTAAAAAAATTTAAAACCAATTAAAAAACTAAGTGATCGTTTAAAATGTTTTTAATTTAAACAAAAAAAAATTACAGTGAAAAAAATTTTATTAACAAAATTTTCCAAAAATTAATTATTAATGAAAATTTATTTATTTAGATCCTTTTAAACAAAAAATATTAAAAAAACATTAATAATTGCAAAATGTTAATAAAACTAATCAAAGATCGTGTTACTTAATCGTAAGAATGTCACCATAAACCTAGAAGCTGCTAAAAAAACTTTCAAACTCTACAAGCTTTCACTTGAAAGCTTATTTTCTTCTTTCTAGATTTTCATGTTTGATCTCTTAGTTTTATCCTCGAGCTTCAATCTAGAGTCTTTACTACCTTTTAGTCTGTTCTATATAGTTAAGTCTTTAGACTATTATACAGTCTAGACTAGGCTATAATTTGGACTGTAGTTAATCTATAGTCTAGATTATAGTATATATTTTAGCCTGGAGTAAAGTTTAGTCTATAGACTGGACTTTAGTCTGTTCTATAATTTAAACTATAGTCTGTCTATAGACTGCACTATTGTTTGACTAGACAATTGTTTGATTATAAGTTAGTCTATAGTTTAAACTATAGTTTAGTTCCTAATCTAGTCCACAGTCTAGTCTTTAATCTCAACTGTAGTTAAGTCTATATGCTGCACTATAGTTTAGTCTACAGACTGGACTATAAGTCTGGACTTTAGTTTAGTACAATACTCCGGATTTAGTTATGTCTATAACCTGCTCACACTTGTACTACAGTTTAATCCATAATCTAGTCCATAGTTTAGTCTATAGTCTGGGCCATAGTCCAGTCCATACAATAGTTTAATCAATATGCTATACTCTAGCCCTTAGAGTGTACTATAGTCTCGTTTAAAGTCTATTCTGTTTTATGGAATGCACTTATGTCTAGTCTATAATATGGACTATAGTTTAGTCTATAGTCTGGACCATAGTCCTGTCTATACTAATCAATAGTATGTGCTAGAGTCTAGCCTTCAGGGTGGACTATAGTCTCGTTTATAGTCTATTATATAATCTTTAGTAGTGTTAAACCTGTAGCCTGGACTGAAATTTAATCCATAGTATGGGCTGTAATTTGGTCTGGATTGTAGTTTACTGCTTAGTCTGTAGTCTGGATTTTAGTTTAGTCAATAAACAGGACTGTAGCTCAGTTTAAATATGGCTAATAGTTTGTTCTGAATATAGATTAGTCTTTAGTCCGGAATATAGTTTAGTCTGGACTATAGTTTAGTCTATAGTCCGGACTATATTTTAGTTTATAGTCTCGGTTATAGTCTATTCTATAGTAGTGTTAAATCCATAGCCTAACTGAAATTCAATCCATAGTCTGGACAGTAATTTGTTTTGGATTATAGTTTACTGTTTGTTCTGTAGTCTAGACTTTAATTTAGTCAATAAACTGAACTGTAGCTTAGTTTGTTATCTGAGCAATAGTTTGATGTAAGTATAGTTAAGTCTATAGTCCAAACTATAGTTTAGTCTATAGTTCGAACTATAGTTAAGTTTACAGCCCGGACTATAGTTTAGTCTATAGTCTCGTATATAGTTTATATGTGGTTCTATAATCAGAACAGTAGTTTAGTCTAGGTTATAGTCCAGTCTATAGTCTAGCTAACATAATTACCCCCTTCCTCAAAGCGTTTAGTAAATAAAAGTAGGTCAAATTGGGTTTTAAATCTATAATACTTTTTAGCCCTCCCAAAAACTGTTTTAATTTAAAAACAACTCTTTAATAATATCATCAAGTGGGGTAAAATTAACCATATTTGGTCTTAAACGTGCCCTATTAAATAAAATCCCCTATACTGTTTTATCGTCAAACGTCAATCATTGAAACGCAATTTCAATCTAAAAAGTTCAACGTACGAGTTAAGAGTATTGGCTGCCTTTACTTACTATCTAAAGTATCAGAACTCTAGTCATATCACGAGTTAATAAATTTAAAAAAATACTTGAAAATAATCTTTAAATTCTTTTAGGTACATTTTTATAGTATAATAGCGATTAAATTGAAGCGATTGATTAGAATTGGATTTAAAAAATAACACACACCCAAATCTTTATAAAAATTGTGAAATATTATTATCGTTTTTTTTATTTGCAAAAACAAATAATAAATATTGATAAATCTGTTAATTTATGTCACATAACGTAAATAAGATTTACTATTAACTATTTGATTTGCCAGTTATTCGAAGAATTGAGATTAGAAATCTAGTATATAATACATCTATAACTATACTTTAAAGATAGAAAAGGTAAAGGTCAGTAAATTGTTTAATAGTGCTAATAACTAAATATATGTACCGACTAAAGTGTTGACTATAGTATATAGTCTGGACTATAGACTATAGGCTAGGCTATAGACTATTCTATAGTCTAGTCTATAGTCTAGTTTGTAGTCTAAGATAAAGTCAAGTCTATAGTCTAGTCTTTAGACTATAGTCTATAGTCTTTGATAAAGTCTTGTCCATAGTCTATTCTATAAACTATGATAAAGTCTTGTCTATAGTCTAGTCTTAAGTCTAGTCTATAGTCTAGTCTATAGTCTAGTCTATAGTCTAGTCTATAGACTAGTCTTTAGTTTAATCTACGCTTTAGACTATAGTCTATGGCTTAGTCTATAGTCTAGTCTATAGTCTAGTCTATAGTCTAGTCTATAGTCTAGTCTATAGTCTAGTCTATAGCCTAGTCTATAGTCTAGTCTATAGTCTAGTCTATAGTCTAGTCTATAGTCTAGTCTATAGTCTAGTCTATAGTCTAGTCTATAGTCTAGTCTATAGTCTAGTCTATAGTCTAGTCTATAGTCTAGTCTATAGTCTAGTCTATAGTCTAGTCTATAGTCTAGTCTATAGTCTAGTCTATAGTCTAGTCTATAGTCTAGTCTATAGTCTAGTCTATAGTCTAGTCTATAGTCTTCTATAGTCTATAGTCTAGTCTATAGTCTAGTCTATAGTCTAGTCTATAGTCTAGTCTATAGTCTAGTCTATAGTCTAGTCTATAGTCTAGTCTATAGTCTAGTCTATAGTCTAGTCTATAGTCTAGTCTATAGTCTAGTCTATAGTCTAGTCTATAGTCTAGTCTATAGTCTAGTCTATAGTCTAGTCTATAGTCTAGTCTATAGTCTAGTCTATAGTCTAGTCTATAGTCTAGTCTATAGTCTAGTCTATAGTCTAGTCTATAGTCTAGTCTATAGTCTAGTCTATAGTCTAGTCTATAGTCTAGTCTATAGTCTAGTCTATAGTTTAGTCTAGTCTAGTCTAGTCTATAGTCTAGTCTATAGTCTAGTCTATAGTCTAGTCTATAGTCTAGTCTATAGTCTAGTCTATAGTCTAGTCTATAGTCTAGTCTATAGTCTAGTCTAAGTCTAGTCTATAGTCTAGTCTATAGTCTAGTCTATAGTCTAGTCTATAGTCTAGTCTATAGTCTAGTCTATAGTCTAGTCTATAGTCTAGTCTATAGTCTAGTCTATAGTCTAGTCTATAGTCTAGTCTATAGTCTAGTCTATAGTCTAGTCTATAGTCTAGTCTATAGTCTAGTCTATAGTCTAGTCTATAGTCTAGTCTATAGTCTAGTCTATAGTCTAGTCTATAGTCTAGTCTATAGTCTAGTCTATAGTCTAGTCATAGTCTATAGTCTAGTCTATAGTTTAGTTCTATAGTCTAGTCTATAGTCTAGTCTATAGTCTATGTCTATAGTCTAGTCTATAGTCTAGTCTATAGTCTAGTCTATAGTCTAGTCTATAGTCTAGTCTATAGTCTAGTCTATAGTCTAGTCTATAGTCTAGTCTGTAGTCTAGTCTATAGTCTAGTCTATAGTCTAGTCTATAGTCTAGTCTATAGTCTAGTCTATAGTCTAGTCTATAGTCTAGTCTATAGTCTAGTCTATAGTCTAGTCTATAGTCTGTCTATAGTCTAGTCTATAGTCTAGTCTATAGTCTAGTCTATAGTCTAGTCTATAGTCTAGTCTATAGTCTAGTCTATAGTCTAGTCTATAGTCTAGTCTATAGTCTAGTCTATAGTCTAGTCTATAGTCTAGTCTATAGTCTAGTCTATAGTCTAGTCTATAGTCTATTCTATAGACTAAACTATAGTCTAGACTATAGTTTAGTCTATAGTCTATTCTATAGTCTAGTCTATAGTGTAGTCTATAGTCTAATCTATAGTCTAGTCTATAGTCTAGTCTATAGTCTAGTCTATAGTCTAGTCTATAGTCTAGTCTATAGTCTAGTCTATAGTCTAGTCTATAGTCTAGTCTATAGTCTAGTCTATAGTCAAGTCTATAGTCTAATTTTTGGCCTTGCTTATAGCTTAGTCTATTGCCTAGTTTTTAGTATAGTCTGCTCTATAATCTAGTATGCAGTCTATTTTTTAGATCTAATCTATAGAATACGCTGTACTCTAGACTATGGAAAGTACTATAGTTTTGACAATGGAATAGGCTATAGTCTAGACTGTAGATTGCTATAGCTTAAAATATTCAAGTTATAGAATTTCAGACTGTTGAATATATTGCAGATTCGACTATAGCAGTGCATGTGGGCCCAATTATGACCAACAAAGGAAATCGATATAAAATATTTGCTAAACAATTTATTAATAGCAATTTAATAATAATTGTAATAATGATTTAGTACACAAAAGTTATAATAATAAAACCATAATTGAAATTTTCAACAAAATAATAAGTGCGATATTTTTATGACATTTTTAAAATAATTCAAATATTTGCAATTTTATCAATATTGATTGCGTCAAAATCATAAACTTTATCAAAGAATTTATTTATGAAAATTTAATTATTTGTTTTGGCCACACACGAAGTGAAAATAATAATCATAAATTTTATAATTATGATTATAAAATAATTGCTAAAAAAAACTTGTTCAGTTAAAAGTGGGATTTTTCACATAACTAGTTTCTGGTATTAAGTTTATAAAAATTTCTCCCGATAATTTTAGGGGAAATATAGCAATATATGTATGTTTACAAAATATTTGTTTTAAAAAATAGTTAATCTTTTATTCTTCACAGTTATGTTTTTTTAAAGCTTAGTTAACTGTTAGTTTAAAACTCATTTTTAAATCGTTAATTTTATTACGCGTTTACCTTGCGATAACGATTTTTTTTAATTTTATATCAATTATTTATTGACAACAAATTTTTGCACTCGTTAATTGTTTAACAATATTAACCATTTAAATTTTACTTAATTGTTGTTTACTCTAGTTTAATACAACTAAAACATTTGTATTATTATATACATATTATAAATATTTTTGTCTGGTTTTCTTTACATCAATGCAATTAAAGCACGTTTATAAAATGTTTACTCAATAGTAATCGTCATCGTTTATTTGAGCTTAATCTAAAAGTTTACTTCAAATAAATTCTGTCCAGAATATAGAGTAGTCTATAGTTCAGACTATAGAGTAGTCTATAGTCCAGACTATAGAGTAGTTTATAGTCCAGACTATAGAGTAGTCTATAGTCCAGACTATAGAGTAGTCTATAGTCCAGACTATAGAGTAGTATATAGTCCAGACTGTAGAGCAGTCTATAGTCCAGACTATAGAGTAGTCTATGGTCCAGACTATAGAGTAGTCTATAGTCCAGACTATAGAGTAGTCAATAGTCCAGACTATAGAGTAGTCTATAGTCCAGATTATAGAGTAGTCTATAGTCCAGATTATAGAGTAGTCTATAGTCCAGACTATAGAGTAGTCTATAGTCCAGACTATAGAGTAGTCTATAGTCCAGACTATAGAGTAGTCTACAGTCCAGACTATAGAGTAGTCTATAGTCCAGACTATAGAGTAGTCTATAGTCCAGACTATAGAGTAGTCTATAGTCCAGACTATAGAGTAGTCTATAGTCCAGACTATAGAGTAGTCTATAGTCCAGACTATAGAGTAGTCAATAGTCCAGACTATAGAGTAGTCTATAGTCCACACTATAGAGTAGTCTATAGTCCAGACTATAGAATAGTCTATAGTCCAGACTATAGAGTAGTCTATAGCCCAGACTATAGAGCAGTCTATAGTCCAGATTATAGAGCAGTCTATAGTCCAGACTATAGAGCAGTCTATAGTCCAGACTATAGAGTAGTCTATAGTTCAGACTATAGAATAGTCTATAGTCCAGACTATAGAGTAGTCTATAGTCCAGACTATAGAGTAGTCTATAGTCCAGACTATAGAGTAGTCTATAGTCCAGACTCTAGAGTAGTCTATAGTCCAGACTATAGAGTAGTCTATAGTCCAGACTATAGAGTAGTCTATAGTCCAGACTATAGAGTAGTCTATAGTCCAGACTATAGAGTAGTCTATAGTCCAGACTCTAGAGTAGTCTATAGTCCAGACTATAGAGTAGTCTATAGTCCAGACTCTAGAGTAGTCTATAGTCCAGACTATAGAGTAGTCTATAGTCCAGACTATAGAGTAGTCTATAGTCCAGACTATAGAGTAGTCTATAGTCCAGACTATAGAGTAGTATATAGTCCAGACTGTAGAGTTGTCTATCGTCCAGACTATAGAGTAGTCTATAGTCCAGACTATGGAGTAGTCTATAGTCCAGACTATAGAGTAGTCTATAGTCCAGACTATAGAGTAGTCTATAGTCCACACTATAGAGTAGTCTATAGTCCAGGCTATAGAGTAGTCTATAGTCCAGGCTATAGAGTAGTTTTTAGTCAGACTATATAGTAGCCTTAGTTAGGTAGTTAGGTAGCTAGTTAGTTAGTTAATTAGCTAGTTAGTTAGTTAGTTAGTTAATTAGTTAGGTAGTTAGTTAGTTAGTTAGTTAGTTAGTTAGTTAGTTAGTTAGTTAGTTAGTTAGTTAGTTAGTTAGTTAGTTAGTCAGTTTGTAGTTAGTTAGTGTGTCTACGGTGGAAATCGAATCCACGATCTCCGATCAGTCAGTCACACTTACCACTTAAGTACCAGACTTCTTAAACTTGACTCATAACTCTTTCTAACAATTTTTCTTATTCCCAAAAACATATTTCTCTCTTCCTTAGATTAACTTAAGTGAAAACTAATTACACAGAGAAATGGCCAATTTATGGAATGCTTTAACTCGGCGGAAAACCGATGATGTCATTGAGAATGAATCGAAATTAGCTCGCGTTTTAAATCTCTTCGATTTAACCGCCCTTGGTGTGGGCAGTACTTTAGGTTTAGGTGTATATGTGCTGGCCGGTTCAGTGGCATATAATATAGCAGGTCCTGCTGTTACCTTATCTTTCCTGATAGCAGCTATTGCCTCCGCATTTGCTGGTATTTGTTATGCCGAATTTGCTGCTCGTGTACCCAAGGCCGGCAGTGCTTATGTGTACAGTTATGTAACAGTGGGTGAATTTGTGGCCTTTACTATCGGTTGGAATTTAGTATTGGAATATGTAATAGGTAAGTTAAAGTGAAAAGATTTCGCAAATTAATTTTTAATATTTTGAATTCTAAATTTGCAGGTACTGCTTCTGTGGCCAGAGGTTTAAGTGGTTATATCGATTCTTTAATCGATAAGAATATGTCGAAAGCTTTAACCGAAGCCTTACCCATAGATGTTGATTTCTTAGGTGATTATCCGGACTTTTTGGCTTTTGGCATGGTATTGCTGTTGACAGCCTTACTGGCGTTTGGTGTTAAGGAATCAACTTTTCTCAATAACATATTTACCAGTGTCAATATAATGACCATACTTATAGTCATTGTAGCCGGTAGTATTAATGGTAAGTTTTTCAGGAAACTAGAAAATTCTATTAACTGAATTAAAATAATTTTCAAAATTTCTCTATAGCCGATCCCGCCAATTGGACTATACCTCAAGATAAAGTACCAGCCGGTTTTGGTACAGGTGGTTTTATGCCTTATGGCTTTGCGGGTGTTATGGGTGGAGCTGCTAAATGTTTTTATGGTTTTGTGGGTTTCGATTGTGTAGCCACTACGGGCGAAGAGGCCATTAACCCCAAACGCAATATTCCTTTGGCCATTGTTATCTCATTGATCATTATCTTCTTATCTTACTTTGGTGTTTCCACTGTTTTAACTATGATTATTCCTTACTACGAACAAGATCGTGATGCTCCTTTTCCGGCTGCTTTTGATGCTATTGGCTGGAATACCGTTAAATGGATTGTAACTATTGGTGCTATTTTCGCTTTATGTACCAGTTTATTGGGTACCATTTTTCCATTGCCACGTATTCTCTATGCCATGGGTAATGATGGTATTCTTTTCAAGAAATTATCTTCCGTTAATGAACGTACTTTAACACCTTTATTCGCTACCATTTTATCGGGTTTATTTGCAGGTGAGTGTATTCGTTTATAAGAAATTCTTTTTATAAAAAAAGAGAAAATTTTTCTTTACTTTTCTATAGAAAATTTTATGAAATTATTTTCCATATTATAAAGGATTTTTCTATAGAAAGTTTTCCATAGAAAAGTGGTTTATATTATGAAGCAGAAATGTTGTTTACATTGTGTAGAAATTTTCTATAGAAATGTTGTTTATATTTTGAAGAGTTTTCCATAGAAAAGTGGTTTATATTATGAAGCAGTTTTCTATAGAAAAGTTGTTTACATTAGAACATTGTTAGGCATTTTTCTAAAGAGTTGTTGTTCACATTGTAATGCAGTTTTCTATATAAAAGTTTTTTTTTAAATGTGAGAAAGTGTTCTACTAAAAAGTTGTTTACAATGTTTAGCAGTTTTCTATAGAAATGTTGTTTACATTGTGGGCAAGTTTTCCATAGAAAAGTTTTTTACATTATGAAACAGATTTCTATAGAAAAGTTGTTCACATTATGAAGCAGTTTTCTATAGAACAGTAGCTTATATCTATAGAAATGTTGTTTACATTCTAAAGCAGTTTTCTATAGAAAAGTTGTTTGCACTGTGAGGCAATTTCCTATAGAAAACTTGATGACATTGCGATGCAGTTACTTATAGAAAAGTTGTTTACATTGTAAGAATGTTTTCTATAGAAAAATTGTTTACATTGTGAAGAAGTTTTCTTTAAAAAAATTGTTTACATTGTGAAGCACTTTTGTACAGAAAATTTGTTTACATTGTGCAGTAGTTTTCTATAGAGAAGTTGTTTACATTGTGAGACAGTTTTCTATAGAATAGTTATGTTCAGTGTGAGGAAAGTTTCTATAGGAAAGTTGTTTACTTTGTGAGGAAATTTTCTATAGAAAAGTTGTTTACTTAGTGGAGAGCACTTTTGTACAGAAAATTTGTTTACATTATGAAGCGGTTTTCTATAGAGAAGTTGTTTACAATGTGAGGCAGTTTTCTATAGAATAGTTATGTGCAGTGTGAGGAATGTTTCTATAGGAAAGTTGTTTACTTTGTGAGGCAATTTTCTATAGAAAAGTTGTTTACTTAGTGGAGAAGTTTTCTTTAGAAAAGTTATTGACATTGTGGTGAAGTTTTCTTTAGAAAAATTGTTTACATTGTAAAGCACTTTTGTTTACATTGTGCAGTAGTTTTCTATAGAGAAGTTGTTTACATTGTGAGGCAGTTTTCTATAGAATAATTATGTGCAGTGTGAGGAAGGTTTCTATAGGAAAGGTGTTTACTTTGTGAAGCAATTTTCTATAGAAAAGTTGTTTACCTAGTGGAGAAGTTTTTTTTTAGAAAAGTTGTTGACATTGTGGAGAAGTTTTCTTTAGAAAAGTTGTTTACATTGTGGAGAAGTTTTCTTTAGAATAGTTGTTTACATTTTGAAATAGTTTTCTACAGAAAGTTTGTTTCCTTTCGAAAAGTTATTTACAATTGGTAACAGTTTTCTACAGAAAATTTGTTTACACTGTGAAGCAGTTTTCTATATAGAAGTTGTTTACAATGTGAGGCTATTTTCTATAGAATAGTTATGTTCAGTGTGAGGAAGGTTTCTATAGGAAAGTTGTTTACATTGTGACGCAATTGTCTGTAGAAAAGTTGTTTACCTTGTGGAGCAGTTTCTTTTAGAAAATTTATTTTCTTTGTGGAGAAGTTTTCTTTAGAAAAGTTATTTACATTGTAAGCAGTTTTCTATACAAAAGTTGTTTACATGTTGAAACAGTTTTTTAACAGAAAATTTGTTGACATTGTTAAGCAGTTTTCTATAGAAAAGATGTTTACATTGTGAGACAGTTTTCTATAGAAAAGTTGTTTAAATTTTGAAGCTGTTTCCTTTTTAAAAGTAGTTTACATTTTGAAGCTGTTTCCTTTGGAAAGTTGTTTACATTTTGAAGCTGTTTCCTTTGGAAAGTTGTTTACATGGTAAAGTAATTTTCTTTAAAACCATTTTCTATAGAGAATTTGAATAGAATTTGTTTATTTTGTAGAGCAGCTTTCTATAGCAAATTTCTTTACATTGTGGGGAGATTTTCTTTAGAAAATTAGTTTATGTTAAAAAAGCACTTTCCTATAGAAAATGTCTTGACATTAGAAGAGAATTTTTTCTATTCCAAATTATTTAATTAATAATTTTTTATAATTTTTATTTACTTCCAGCTGTAATGGCGTTAATATTTGATTTGGAACAATTAATCGATATGATGTCTATTGGTACTCTCTTGGCCTATAGTATTGTTGCCATATGTGTCTTAGTTTTACGCTATCAAGATGAGGATATGGAAAAAGAGATTTCCGTTTCCTTGCCCATGGTCTTTAAGCAATTGTTCAATGGTAATACCTATCGTGTGCCGAATATCTTGAGTTCATCGGTAACAAAAATTGGTGTGGTACTCTTTGGTCTGATCTGTGTTTTATGGTGTAGTTTGGATAAGGTATACGTATTTGGTTCTACCAATAGTAATATAGCCTTGAGTATAGTGGGAGCAGTCCTGGTGATTATTGTTATTATCATAGGCTGTCAACCGGTTTCTACTATAGAATTGACCTTTAAGGTGCCGCTGGTACCTTTGATACCATGTTTGAGTGTATTTGCTAATCTATATTTGATGTTCCAATTGGATTTGCATACCTGGATAAGATTTTTAATATGGGTAGCTATTGGTTATTTGATTTATTTTGCCTATGGCATTAGACATTCCACACAGATAACAAGAAATCGTAATCATGCCGATGCTGCCATGAGAATGCAGAGAACAAATGAGGCCTATGAGCCCGACTGGAAAGTGGAGAATGGTAAATCTGAAAAAAATTAAATAAGATATAGAAAAAGCTATTAGGAGAGTGAAAAAGTTAATTTCATAATTGGTCCTAATCACTCTATTATATTTCTCATATTAGTTTGTATATATCTTTATTATAGTTTAGTTAGTTTATCCTTTTTTTAAATTTAGTTTAAGTTTTATAATTATTAACTTTATTTTTGTTATTTTTTATATAATGAGTATTAAATGCAACTTTTTCTCCCTTTTAAATGACATTTCCTGTTTCCTTCAACTGTCATAAGAGATTAAACAATTTATCTATATATGTATATTTTTTTAAACTGTCATTAATTGTTAAACATTTAAAAATAATATTATTTTTATTAATGCTGGCCATATTTGAAAAAAAAAACTCTGACAGTTATTTTATTTAATTAAAAAAGTCATGTTTTTGTTTTGATTTTTTTTTCTTTTTTTGAATTAAAACAAAACCATTTTATTGAAAAAAGTTATAAACATATGTCATTTAAAAGTTTAATTAAAAAAATATTCATACTATTGTTTAAACAAATAAAGTATTAAAACTTTTAAATAAACTGTTAGGGGAAGGATGCTCAGTTGTATTAGTGAGATAAAATTATGTCTTACGAATAGGCTTTCATTTTAAGAGAATTTTAGGTTAAACAGAGAAATCTCTAGAGATAATTTTCTTTAGAAAAATGTATTACAATGAGAGAAGATTTACTTTAGTTAACGTTTTCTTCACATAGTGATAGATTATAAGAGAAATCTATCACAATGTGACAAAAAGAAAATAAAAGAAAAGGAAAGAGAAGAGATAATTGTCTAGAAACTTGTTCTCCTTGAGAACCAGTTCTCTATTGAAATTTTCCTCTGTTTAAGAGACAGATTTCTTTGGACACTGAGAGACACTCTTTGAGAACCATTCTCTATTGAAACATTTTTCTCTTTGAGAGAAAATTTTCTCTAGAATCTTTGTTCTCTTCGAAAACCAGACATTTTCTTCTCTTTGAGAGACAGTTTTCTTTAGACACTGAGAAACACTTTTTGAGAACAAGTTCTCTTTTGAAACTTTCTTTTCTGTAAGAGACAGTTTTCTTTAGACTCTGAAAGACAATAATCGCCAGAAATTCTATTCTGATCGTTAGTCAATTTTTTCTTTTACAAATTCATTTTCTTTCCAAAATTTCGCAACATTGAGAGACAATTTTGTTCATAAAATGTGTTTATATTGGAAGATAATTTTCTTTAAAAAATAAGCTTGCATTATGACATATTTTTCTCTTTAAAGTTTTCTCTCATTTGCGAGAGAACTTAAGTTATAAGTGTGCAATCCTTCTCCTTCAATTTAAGTGAAGAATTATTCAATACATGTAAATAAAAGTTAAACTGTCAAATTCTATTTAAAAACAAAAACAATTTTTAAACATTTCACTAATTTTTTTGAACTGATTTTAAAATAATATATAAAATTGTCCAATTCACAATCGATGTCGTATCGTTGTAGAGTTGTATGTCAGCAAATTTTTCCAAATTTTGAAACAAAAACTAATTTTTCATTATTTGAAACAAAAACAAATCAATAAGACAAAGAAAAAATACGACATACTACGATACAACCGTACAACACCAACTGTGAATTGGACAAATATAATTTAAGCAAAACCATGTCAATTTTGCTCTCTTTTTTTGAAATCAATTTTGAACATTTGATCTATTGCCTGTTCTTTTGGCTTAAAATTTAAATTTAATTGATTTTTTGTTTTGTTTTTAACCCTAATGATTTGTTATTGTAAATTTTATATTTAATGTTTAAATAAAAATAATTGCCATTGTGATATTTAACAAATAAAATATTTTATAAATTTTATTATTTTATTTTTGCAATTTATGTCACAATTTATGTTAAAAGTTAAAATTTCCAAAAGAATTTTTAATTGATTGTTAAATTTAAGAATATTGTTATAGTTTGTTAAAACAAAGTCCTATTGTAGTAGTATTTTAAATAATATATAATTGTAAAATAACTGTTAATATAGTTTTCTTTTAGTTAATATTATAATTTTACGAATTTACTTTACGAAATAAAATTCCATTTAAAAAAAATAGTTTTCTTTGTATCTAAAACTTAAATTCAAGACTATTTCCTGTATCATCTCTTTCCCTAAAACTCTTTGTGTCTCATAACTCCTTTGAACTGACCCTATAACAACAAAAACAACTCTCATCTAAGTAAGTTTTTCATATGATTTTTCAACCATGTGAAAGAATTAAGTTTTGTTGCTTTTTTAGTTGCTCCTTTTTTTTTCTCCAAAAGCCAAAGACTAGAGTATCCTTTTATCTTTAGCCTTTAATTTATGCATTACGCTTGACATCACTATCAAAATGGCTAATAAGTCCTTTTTACAAAAAAAAAAACAAACTACAGAATCATAAAAGGTTGATCAAAAACAACTCAAACAATATGATGACTGTGTCTACAGCTCTATTAACAAAAGTAGAAGCTAAAGAACTATTTTTACACATAAAGCAGCTGGAAATAAATGAATATTATTTTAGGAAACGGAAATGTAAAATGTCATTGTGAAGAATATATAAAAGATATGCATTTCTTATTTTATCACATATGTGAAAAACTTTAAATATTCACACGTTCTTTTTTACTATTATCTGTCAAAATAGAAGTTCTTTAATGGCAGATGGATGTTTTAAGGTTTAACAATTTAATTAAATGGAATACACTATAGACTAGACTATAGACTAGACTATAGACTAGACTATAGACTAGACTATAGACTAGACTATAGACTAGATTATAGACTAGACTATAGATTAGAGTATAGACAAGACTATAGACTAGACTATATACTAGACTATACCCTAGATTATAGACTAGACTAGAGACTAGACTATAGACTAGATTATAGACTAGACTATAGACTAGACTATAGACTAGACTATAGACTAGACTATAGACTAGACTATAGACTAGAC
>NC_060953.1:12784897-12786076 GCF_022045245.1 Lucilia cuprina | reverse complement strand
ATCTAGTATGCAGTCTATTTTTTAGATCTAATCTATAGAATACGCTGTACTCTAGACTATGGAAAGTACTATAGTTTTGACAATGGAATAGGCTATAGTCTAGACTGTAGATTGCTATAGCTTAAAATATTCAAGTTATAGAATTTCAGACTGTTGAATATATTGCAGATTCGACTATAGCAGTGCATGTGGGCCCAATTATGACCAACAAAGGAAATCGATATAAAATATTTGCTAAACAATTTATTAATAGCAATTTAATAATAATTGTAATAATGATTTAGTACACAAAAGTTATAATAATAAAACCATAATTGAAATTTTCAACAAAATAATAAGTGCGATATTTTTATGACATTTTTAAAATAATTCAAATATTTGCAATTTTATCAATATTGATTGCGTCAAAATCATAAACTTTATCAAAGAATTTATTTATGAAAATTTAATTATTTGTTTTGGCCACACACGAAGTGAAAATAATAATCATAAATTTTATAATTATGATTATAAAATAATTGCTAAAAAAAACTTGTTCAGTTAAAAGTGGGATTTTTCACATAACTAGTTTCTGGTATTAAGTTTATAAAAATTTCTCCCGATAATTTTAGGGGAAATATAGCAATATATGTATGTTTACAAAATATTTGTTTTAAAAAATAGTTAATCTTTTATTCTTCACAGTTATGTTTTTTTAAAGCTTAGTTAACTGTTAGTTTAAAACTCATTTTTAAATCGTTAATTTTATTACGCGTTTACCTTGCGATAACGATTTTTTTTAATTTTATATCAATTATTTATTGACAACAAATTTTTGCACTCGTTAATTGTTTAACAATATTAACCATTTAAATTTTACTTAATTGTTGTTTACTCTAGTTTAATACAACTAAAACATTTGTATTATTATATACATATTATAAATATTTTTGTCTGGTTTTCTTTACATCAATGCAATTAAAGCACGTTTATAAAATGTTTACTCAATAGTAATCGTCATCGTTTATTTGAGCTTAATCTAAAAGTTTACTTCAAATAAATTCTGTCCAGAATATAGAGTAGTCTATAGTTCAGACTATAGAGTAGTCTATAGTCCAGACTATAGAGTAGTTTATAGTCCAGACTATAGAGTAGTCTATAGTCCAGACTATAGAGTAGTCTATAGTCCAGACTATAGAG
>NC_060953.1:12782989-12784797 GCF_022045245.1 Lucilia cuprina | reverse complement strand
ACAGAACTAGAACAGAACTAGAACAGAACTAGAACAGAACTAGAACAGAACTAGAACAGAACTAGAATAGAACTAGAACAGAACTAGAACAGAACTAGAACAAAACTATAACAGAACTAGAACAGAACTAGAACAGAACTAGAACAGAAATAGAACAGAACTAGAACTGAACTAGAACAGAACTAGAAAAGCCGTTTATAGGGGCTATGGTCGGTTATCGACCGATCCTCAAACTTATGGCCCGAAAATTTAGCAGAGAGTTTAGTTGCCCGAAAACTTGCTTACGTCGAATTTCATAGCATTGCTATAATTTTGAAGCAAGTTATAAACGTTAAAATCATTTTCTGAAGAGGATCTTCTAAGGTGGATAGGATCAATTATTTGCCAATCTCCATAAAACTTGGCAAAGAGATTAAAGTTCCCGTAAAACTTGTTTACGTCAAATGTCATTGCAGTGTTATACGCGTTTTCTGAGAGGTAACTTATAGGGGGGGGGGGGGGGGGGGGGGGGGGGGGGTTAGGTCAATTTTGGACCGATCTCATAAAATTTGCTAGGGGTTTTGGTTGAATTAAAAACTCCTTACGTGGAATTTCTTTAACATACTAACTATTACTCTTTAGACTGTTTTTCGGGAAGCCCAATTGCATGGGGATTATGCGAAAACATGGACCGATGTGGCCCATTTCCAATACCAAACAAAATGCATTAATAAAAAAATTTATGCAAAATTGCAGCTCCCTAGCTCTTCTTATTTGGACTCTATCGTGCTCTCAACAGACAGACGGCCAGCGGGAGGATATGGCTAGATCGTCTTAGGATGTGGGTCTATGACCAATATTTCGATGTGTTACAACCGTAATGACAACTCATCTTTGTAGGTATAAAAGCTCAACTGAATTATGTTCAAATAATATATTTACTTATAACCATGAATTGGAGTTGCTATAAAAAAGTCACTTCATTAATTATGTTTTTCCATATAAATAATCAGATTATTACCATTAATTATAGTTCAATAAATTTCATAAAAAAGAAATACATAGAAAACACCTTTTAATTATGTTTAAAACACTAATGTAACTAATGTTTTATAAAAGCATAATAAATAAAATATAACTAAAATGGATAAAATATAAAAAAATTGTTCATGATTACTAACATATATACATACATATGTATGTATATATGTAGCTACAAGTACATGCGTCTAGTATAAAAGTTTATAGATACATTTTTATACTTACAGATATACAAACATTGATGCCATGCTCTACATATCGAACTCAATTATTTAATTGATTGGAAATTTTGTGGATGTTGGCAAAATGAATGCAGAAAAAAACACTAATTCATAATTAATAATCTGCGAAAATGTTTACAGATTAATGTTTATTCCACAAAGCTACAGTTACTTACATACATATATTACCCTCGGATATTTGTATTATATTTTGTAGATTTTCCAATATTATTTTGGTTTTCAACTCCCAACTGTATTTTACTCATGTAATAATTGGTTACAATAAAAAAGTAACTAAAACATATAGTTCTTAAGTTAAGGTAGAATTTAAATAACACTTTAATTTTTACAAATATTTCCAAGATCTGCTCTAGTTCAGTTCTAGTTCTGTTCTAGTGTTGTTCTAGTTCTGTTCTAGCTCTATTGTAGTTCTGTTGTAGTTCTGTTGTAGTTCTGTTTTAGTTCTGTTTTAGTTCTGTTCTTGTTCTGTTCTAGTTCTGTTCTAGTTCTGTTCTAGTTCTGTTCTAGTTCTGTTCTAGTTCTGTTCTAGTTCTGTTCTAGTTCTGT
>NC_060953.1:12780949-12782889 GCF_022045245.1 Lucilia cuprina | reverse complement strand
GTTAGTTAGTTAGTTAGTTAGTTAGTTAGTTAGTTAGTTAGTTAGTTAGTTAGTTAGTTAGTTAGTTAGTTAGTTAGTTAGTTAGTTAGTTAGTTAGTTAGTTACATACAACTTCGTTAAGAGCATTTCATTAAGACAATAATTTTTTCTTCTTCTATACCAATTAAAGTAAATTTAATTACATCAGCATAATTAAATAATCCGCCATTAGAAGTTCAATATAAAAACATATTAATGAATACTTAAAACAATAGCAATAATAAAATGGTTGACAACAACAAAAACAGATATCAAAACGCTAGCATCATTAAGTATCTAGTATACTTCTCTGGCATGACCGGCCATATAATTCCCTACCAGCTACGACCAAAATGTAATGTTATTATCGGAAGATGGACCTGTGTTGGTTTTAAGGCTTACATGTGGAATTTTTACACACAACTACATGTACACTAAACTTTATGCAAAAGTTTACATTGATGGACGAACTATAGATTTTGAAATTGTTGCTAAATCAGTTACAATAGTTTAGCTTAAACTTATTTTACCCCTTTCACCCTACATATATATAATGATGTAGGGTAAAATAATAATTATATTTATTCATTTACTTTTAAATATACGTAAATTTTTAACAATGATCATCACTTTTTAATTATTTATGTATCGTATAGTGATTTGTGATTTTCACATTATCAACACTTCGTTAAACATTTCAGAAATACAATAGACAGGCAATACAAAAACATACACACAGCCATAACGATACATACATATATTTTTAATTTGTATAAGTCCAACATAAAAAAGAGGCCAACTGAAAAGTTCTTATTTAAAATGTTATGTAAATTGTTTCTAGAACATATAATTTAAAAATAATTAATCAATTCAAAAATTATTATAATATAATTTATCAAATTTTTGGATTTGAAAAAACTTTTCGTACTCTCCTCATACATGTCGATAGTCAATGGTGGTAGGACTCTATAGCATTTATACAGTATGTAAATAAAGATATAAATGCTAATGGAAGGAAGATACTTACATTTACGTTGTATTGATGATGGGCCACGATAAAATGTGTTTAATATGTTTCTATTGTTGAAAAACACTCATATAAATATAACCCTTAAGTTTTCCAGAGAAACAATGTATCCTTTCGTAATGCTGAGATTAGTCAATTATCAATTTAGTCCAGTTATCGGCATAGAAATTTCTCTTAATAGATCTCTTTCTCTTTTATCATAAACGTTAGTGACAAAAGTCACTAGAATAGTATATTCTATCAGTAGACAGTCGCAAGACTTGATAAAAGATAGATTATATATAGTTAGTCAATAGGTCTGACTAGTCCAGATACATATTCATATACTATTCCAAATTTCGTTTCACCCTCGGAACTACTGGAAAATATTACAAATTTCTTCATACAATTGAAAACGCACCGGGATTTTAACAAAAAGTAGTGAATATACACAATTTTAATGTGCTGGCTTTGGCTGAACAGTTGGTGAATTGGTTAGAATATATTTTTTGGATGTTTGGATATGTGTTAATATGTATATTAGTGTTGAGAGTTTTTAATTATCTCCCCTGCACTTACATACATTCATATATATTTGAATATGTTATAGATTTTCAAATGTTCATCCACTCCCCTTGGAATTGTAACGGAATAAAAAAGAACCTCGAAATTATGGTTGTTATATTTGTGATTTTTCTTTAGTTGCATAATTTTGGAGACCCAAAAGAACGCTACATGAAATACTTTAAAAAGTAAAGAACAAGTACAGAACGAAAACAGAATTACAACAGAATTAGAACAGAACTAGAATAGAACTAGAATAGAACCAGAACAGAACTAGAACAGAACTAGAACAGAACTAGAACAGAACTAGAACAGAACTAGAACAGAACTAGAACAGAACTAGAACAGAACT
>NC_060953.1:12779704-12780849 GCF_022045245.1 Lucilia cuprina | reverse complement strand
GAACTAGAACTGAACTAGAACTGAACTAGAACTGGACTAGAACTGAACTAGAACTGAACTAGAACTGAACTAAAACTGAACTAGAACTGAACTAGAACTGAACTAGAAATGAACTAGAGCTGAACTAGAAGTGAACTACAAATATGTCATATGTATCTTAACTGATGGGTATGGCAATTCATTCCACCGATATTATTTTCGTGTGATACATAGTATTGTTATACTTATAATTTTTTTTATTACAGTTGAAGTGATTTCCATAATATTTCTACTTTTAACAATTATCGTATATTGTTGTCTATCACCCCTAAGTGTTCAGGGAAAACTTATAATATCCTACTCGAGCAATTTAGCAATGTCTTTCGCTATTTTTAGTTACATAAACCTATCGGAAAAAATATTTGAAAGCGGGCCTTGTTTCCTTATGGGTGAGTTTTTTTTATTCATTAAATATATATTTTAAATAAAGCTATTAAATCTCGTCTTAGCTTATATAAATCATTATACACAATTGTCCCATTACACATGGTTGGGCATTCTGTGCTACGACAGCCATAAATTCATTACTTGTCATGAATATCAAGCTTCATATCTTAAGTATTCGGGTTTTGGTTATATACTTCCATTACTAATGACGCTTTTTACGTTGGCCGCTCAAACTTTACCCACAGACGATGCATGGAAACCTGGAATTACTATAGAGAGATGTGGTTTGAACGGTAAATGAGTTAAACCCTAAATATATCTTGAATTTAATTAAAAATGTATTTATTTTTAGTTTATAAATGGTCTGCAACTATATACTTTTTTGGTCCCTGTTTCATTATTTTGATATACTGCTTAACACTCTTCATTTCGGTTTATTGGACAGCAAAGCGAAATAAAAAACAAATGAATAGAGTACAATTAAATGGACCTAAAAAAATTTCGTAAGTTTTAAATGATGAACTAAAACAGAACTTGATCTTAACTCAATCAGAATGAGAACTAAAACGGACTTAGACCAGAAATACTTAGAACAGAACTAGAACAGAACAAGAATAGAACTAGAACAGAACTAGAACAGAACTAGAACAGAACTGGAACAGAACTAGAACAGAACTAGAACAGAACTAGAACAGAACTAGAACAGAACTAGAACAGAA
>NC_060953.1:12776287-12779604 GCF_022045245.1 Lucilia cuprina | reverse complement strand
CTAGTTCTGTTCTAGTTCTGTTCTAGTTCTGTTCTAGTTCTGTTCTAGTTCTGTTCTAGTTCTGTTCTAGTTCTGTTCTAGTTCTAGTTCTGTTCTAGTTCTTTTTTAGTTCTGTTCTAGTTCTAGTTCTAGTTCTGTTCTAGTTTTGTTCTAGTTTTGTTATAGTTTTGTTCTAGTTTTGTTCTAGTTCTGTTCTAGTTCTATTCTAGTTTTGTTCTAGTTCTGTTCTAGTTCTGTTCCAGTTTTGTTCTAGTTCTGTTCTAGTTCTGTTCTAGTTTTGTTCTAGTTCTGTTCTAGTTCTGTTCTAGTTCTGTTCTAGTTCTGTTCTAGTTCTGTTCTAGTTGTGTTCTAGTTCTGTTCTAGTTCTTTTCTAGTTCTGTTCTAGTTCTGTTTTAGTTCTGTTCTAGTTCTGTTCTAGTTCTGTTCTAGTTCTGTTCTAGTTCTGTTCTAGTTCTGTTCTAGTTCTGTTCTAGTTCTGTTCTAGTTCTGTTCTAGTTCTGTTCTAGTTCTGTTCTAGTTCTGTTCTAGTTCTGTTCTAGTTCTGTTCTAGTTCTGTTCTAGTTCTGTTCTAGTTCTGTTCTAGTTCTGTTCTAGTTCTGTTCTAGTTCTGTTCTAGTTCTGTTCTAGTTCTTTTCTAGTTCTGTTCTAGTTCTGTTCTAATTCTGTTCTAGTTCTGTTCTAGTTCTGTTCTAGTTCTGTTCTAGTTCTGTTCTAGTTCTGTTCTAGTTCTAGTTCTGTTCTAGTTCTGTTCTAGTTCTGTTCTAGTTCTGTTCTAGTTCTGTTCTAGTTCTGTTCTAGTTCTGTTCTAGTTCTGCTCTAGTTCTATTCTAGTTCTATTCTAGTTCTGTTCTAGTTCTTTTCCAGTTCTCTTCTAAAAGTATCTTTGTAGGAACAATTAGAAATTCCCTAAAATTGTTCGAATAGTAGTAATATTATGCATTTTTTTGTAATCTGAATTGAAATAATAATCTCATATAAACCACAAATACTACATAGTTATTTTTAAAAGTACATTCTAGGAAATCTAAAATTTTGCAACAGTTCTATTTGCGAGACATTACAAAACAAAAAAATGAATTTATTTTCATAATCTCCACCATTTATATATATACACAATTTTAATACTTATTCATAATATATATTAAATAAATTTTACGATATTATATAAATATTTTAGAGATAAAATTTAAATGTTTCACATGCATTAAAAGTACAGGTAAAAAAATGATTTCATTATCTTCTAAACTTCTTTGGAAATCTAGAAAATATGGTGCCATATTAATTCAAAACACAATTTATTAAAAAACAATTATTAATGAAGATACTTACATACCTACGATGAATTATGTTCCAAATACGCTTTCGTACAATGAAGTTAATAAATATGTACATTCCCTGAAAGTAGTCGTTTAAAAATGTATATTTATTTAAAATTCAAGTACATATATAGATTTATTTGTACGTTTCGGACTATCCAACCAATAAATATTTATTTACCTGTAAAGAATTAATATAATCAACTATTGAAGAGAGAGTTTTCCAATGTACCATATGAAGTATATATGAGAGAACATCCAAATTCCACGATATACCCATCATCATAAATAAACGCAAAAAAAGAGTGTAACTGAAAAGAGAGGAATATATGTGATTTGAAAATTCGCCTTTCTAGTTCAGTTCAAGTCTAGATCTAGTTAAGTTCTAGTTCTGATCCAGTTTAGTTCTAGTTCAGTTCTAGATAAGTTCCTGTTCAGTTCTAGTTCTGTTCTAGTTTTGTTCCAGTTCTGTTCTAGTTCAGTTCTAGTTCTGTTCTAGTTTTGTTCTAGTTTTGTTCTAGTTCTGTTCTAGTTCTGTTCTAGTTCTGTTCTAGTTCTGTTCTAGTTCTGTTCTAGTTCTGTTCTAGTTCTGTTCTAGTTCTGTTCTAGTTCTGTTCTAGTTCTGTTCTAGTTCTGTTCTAGTTCTGTTCTAGCAATGTTCTGATTATAGAATTATTTATATCGTATCGTATCAATATATTTAATTTATATTAATATGAATAATATTTAATATCTGTTATCCTCTTTAATATTAGTTTGAAGCTTACCGTTTATTGGGAGAATCATTTTGCAGCATTACTTCAGTTTCTTTAAGTTCTCTATCATTTGTATTGATTATCTTAAACATTTCATAAAAGAATTTCACGCAAAGTATCAAAATAATTAAACACGGTCCATATAGATATAAAACGGCGGACCACTTATAAACTGAGAAATGCTTAGTAAAAATATCGTAGTTTTTTTCAAGCTTCAAATACTTACCATCCAAACCACAACGATTTGAACTAATACCCGGTTTAAGTCCCTCATATATATCAAAATTTTGCATTCCATATGTAAAAAGTATCATGAGAAAGGGCAATGCAAAGCCATACTTGACATATCTACGATATGTTGTATCATAGTTTAAATCACTGAAAGACTTCCAAATATCATAGCTAATTATACCCAACCAAGAGAAATGTGATAATTGCAAAAAGAGATTTAAATAACCTGTTTAAAAAAAAGTTAAAATATAAATATATTAAGTGTTAATAAAAGATCATACTCACCTAATATTAAACAGGGTGCTATCGGAAATCGTATCTCCGAAAGATTTATAAAACTAAAAATACTGAACGACATTGCCAAGCAACCAGCATAAGTTAATAGACATTTTCCATGAACATTCAAAAGTTCGGGTATGGAACAATATACAATAATGGTTAAAATTAAAAATATTACCGAAAGTACTTGTACTGGAATGAACCAAAAAAAAAAGATATATTTTTAAACTAGAGGAACCCTGATAATAATCATTTACTACTAAATCTTTGCTTACAGTAATAGTTAAATTTCTCTAATGGTCCTAAACCTTGCCGCTTTTTAGCACATATTTTAGGATTTATCAAATCAAACATTTCATTGTCAATTTCAATCTTCTGAAAATCGAAACAATATTCATTCCTCTCCAATATGTTTTTATCACTGTGAATCATTAAACTGCCATTCTAAAATTAAATACAAATTTTCGAAAGACATAACATGCTAAAGTTCTATATATTCGACTTTTCCGAATCTTATATATCTAACACTAAAATTTTGTGACTGTTTCGTATACAGGATCTAAGAACAGTCTTTGCACTGCGATCTCTAAAATGTATTGTTCGTTCTAGTTCAGTTCAGTTCTAGTTTAGTTCTTGTTTAGTTCAGTTCTAGTTCAGTTCTAGTTCAGTTCTAGTTCAGTTCTAGTTCAGTTCTAGTTCAGTTCTAGTTCAGTTCTAGTTCAGTTCTAGTTCAGTT
>NC_060953.1:12769554-12776187 GCF_022045245.1 Lucilia cuprina | reverse complement strand
AGAACTAGAACAGAACTAGAACAGAACTAGAACAGAACTAGAACAGAACTAGAACAGAACTAGAACAGAACTAGAACAGAACTAGAACAGATCTAGAACAGAACTAGATCAGAATTAGAACAGAACTAGAACTGAACTAGAACAAAACTATATTGTCAAAAGCATTAAACAACAAGTAAGTAATTATAGTCGTCCTAGGTCGACCATATAATACCCTACACCTTTTACAAAAATAAAATGTGATTTATTTATCATTTGAGTTGAATTGTACCTTGCCCCAGATATACTGAAGCAGTTTATTGTTGAATAAAATTTTGGACATTTAACTGAAATTTTGATGGGGGCTTTTAACAGGTGTTAGGTACCATAGAAGATCATGTGAAAAATTTCATTGAATTATCTACAGACGGATGGACGGACAGACAGATAGATGGACAGACAGACGGACGACAGGAAATGATTTTGAGCCGATTTCTATACATTACTTCGGGAATAGGACCAATATTAATACGCGTTACAAACACCAGCACAAACCCAATATACTTTCCCCACTAAAGTGGTGTAGGATATAAATACTTTTTATTTATTTGCCACTTAGTCATGTAATTCATTCAATGTTCTTTGTAATTGTGGTTTTAAAATAAAAAATCTATTGATATAAAAATATTAAATCTTTCATTAATTTCACAGTTTATTTCCAACTGTTATCGCGTTTGCATCTACAACTATTTCAATAAAATCGATCATTAAAGAATGCATTTAAATCACATCCTAATTATAAATTTACTTTTATTACTAAGTGAATATACTCAATCAATGGGATCTAATGTTTCGGTTAATAAAAACATAACCCATCAAGAGCAAAAATTAAATATGGACAAAGAAATTCGTAATTGTTCCTATGAAGACACTATTGAAATTTCCGATAATACATTTTTTCCAAATGGCTCGTATATATACAAGAATCAAACAATTATACCATCGAATCTTATAGGAAATTATGATTATATAATTTTATATGATGGTACTAAACGTACTGTGCCACAATATAAACGGGCGTGTATTTGTCGCCTAATACCATGTATCAGTTTCTGTTCCCATGCCATTCCAGAAATCTACAACTATTTGATAAAAGATGCCAAAGATATGAGAACAGATAAACATAACTTTTCTATTGAGGTGACATTTAGAAATCGGACGGTTGTAAAGAAAAATATTGTCGAAGATTTTGAACCATTTGTAAAGGAAGATTTTTGTGAAGAATCTTACAATATGATAAAAGAGGTGGATACCCAAGCGGGTTGGACTTTGTTCGAGGTAAATAGAGAAAGTTTTATAATGATTTAATATGTATTTTTTATAATTATTTATAATTTTAGAATGGATCTTTATTAGTAAACAGTAGTCATAAGATCTTAAATAGAACAGATTATTGTTTTGATTTTCATAAAATGGTCTTTGGAGAAGACACATATAAGGTGATCATTCCCAGATTCTGTCAAAAAAAGGATGCCAGAGATTTCCTAGAAAAGTTATATTACTGGAGTAAGTAGTATTCTTTTAAAGGATCGTGTTCTAAACAAGGTACACTAAATATTTTTTGGACTTCATTGCAGCTCAAGTTTTCTCATTAGTATTTTTACTTGTAACGGTGGCCGTTTATTGTTATATACCCGAGCTGCGTAACACTTTACATGGTAAATGTTTTATGACCTATGCTGGTAGTTTAGCATTGTTTTTAGCTATTTATAGCTTTATAAATCTCTCGAAAATAATGATTAGTTTTGGACCCTGTTTACTAATTGGTGAGTCGAGTTTTAATCAAATTTTATTAAAAATTTCATAATTTTCCTCATTTCCTATGTCCAGCTTATTTCAATTATTACCTGCAACTATTCCATTATACTTGGATGTCTATACTCTGCTATGATATCTGGCGAAATTTAAATAATTTGGAATATAAATCTTCTTATTTTAAATATGCCAGTTGTGGTTATACGTTACCCTTAATCGTTGTACTTTTAGGTTTTGCATTACAAAATCCAAATATATATGAAGTTATTACAAATGACAAATGTAATCTGTATGGTGAGTTATTTAAAATTCCATCAGATCAACCACAATATAATCGATTTGAATACAATTGACGTAATTCGTTTTTTTAACTTTAGCTCATACATGGTCTGATGTTGTATACCTTTATGGTCCATGTCTCATTATCATAATAGTTTCCTTAATATTCATTATTTCAACCTTAAGATTGTTGAAAATGAAATATAATGAAATATATGAAAAGCTCAGCTTGAAAGATTCTCCCGAAAGTTCGTAAGTTTTGAAACAAACTGCATGGTATCGACAGGTCTATAGTTTTAAAAATTGTTTATAGCCTTGTCAATAGAATGGTCTATAGCCTTATCTATAAACTGATCTATAGCCTTGACTATAGACTGGTCTATAGCATTGACTATAGCCTTGACTATAGACTTGTCTAGAGCCTTGACTATAGAATTGTATATAATCTTGACTATAGACTTATCTATAGTCTTGACTATAGACTGATCTACATTCTTGACTATAGACCGATCTATATTCTTGACTACAGACTGATCTATAGTCTTGACTATAGACTGGTCTATAGCCATGTCTATAGCATTGACAATAGATTGGTCTATAGCCTTGGCTAAAGTCTTGACTATAGACTGGTCTTTAGTCTTGACTACAGACTTGTATATAGCCTTAACTATAGACTGACTTGACTATAGACTAATCTATAGCCTACATTATAGACTGGTCTATAGCCTACAATATAGACTGGTCTATAGCATAGACTATATAGACTGGTCTATAGCCTACACTATAGACTGGTCTATAGCATAGACTATATAGACTGGTCTATATAGTCTTGACTATAGACTGGTCCATAGCCTTGAATACAGACCTGGTGTATAGCCTTCACTATAGCCTACACTATAGACTGGTCTATAGCATAGACTATATAGACTGGTCTATATAGTCTTGACTATAGACTGGTCTATAGCCTTGAATACAGACCTGGTGTATAGCCTTCACTATAAACTGGTCTATAGTCTTGACTATAGACTTATCTATAGCCTACACTATAGACTGGTCTATAGCCTACACTATAGACTGGTCTATAGCCTACACTATAGACTGGTCTATAGCCTACACTATAGACTGGTCTATAGCCTACACTATAGACTGGTCTATAGCCTACACTATAGACTGGTCTATAGCCTACACTATAGACTGGTCTATAGCCTACACTATAGACTGGTCTATAGCCTACACTATAGACTGGTCTATAGCCTACACTATAGACTAGTCTATAGCATAGACTATAGACTGGTCTATTGCCTAGACTATAGACTGGTATATAACCTAAACTATAACCTTGACTATAGCGTCTATAGACCTGACTATAGACTGATCTGTAGCCTTTTCTATAGACTGGTCTATAGCCTTGACTATAGACTGGCCTTGATAGTCAAGGCTATATACCAGTCAATAGACTATAAACTATAGACTATAAACTGATCTAAGTATACTTATTCTTACTTTAGACTGATCTATAGACTACAGACTGATCTATATTCTTGACTATAGTATTGACTATAGACTGGTCTAGAGTCTTGACTATAGAAAGATCTATTATCTTGACAATAGACCGATCTTTAGTCTTGACTATAGACTGATCTACATTCTTGACTATAGACTGACCTATAGTCTTTACTATAGACAGATCTACAGTCTTGACTATAGACAGATCTACAGTCTTAACTATAGACTGATTTACAGTCTTGACTATAGACTGTTTTATAGTCTGGACTATAGACTAATCTATAGTCATGACTATAAGTATTTGTAATCAGACTATAATTAAAAGTAATATTTTTCACTTTCAGTTACAATCCCTATTTGCTTCTATTCTATATGATGGTATTTTGCTGGTTTTTAGACAATTTATCGGATGTGTTTTATATTTCTAATCTAAAGATCTCATCTGTTATTATTGATTGCATTAAATCACTACAAGTTAGTGTCATTGTTATATTACGTTAAATATTATTTTTGCCAAACATAAATTTAATATTTTTTGGTTTATTTTCAGGGAGTTTGTATATTTATTATTTTTATTGGACGGCAAAAAATTTATAATATGATTAAACATACATATTATGAAAATTGAAGCAGGTCTGAAACCCTAAGGTTCACAATGGAATATCAGCAGTATTAATATATATTTATTTATTTTAAATACATACAATTTGCATAATTAAAAATTATTTAGAATAATGATGCATTTTCATCCAAATTTATACATACAATAGCAATAACCTAGATAAAAAGCAATAATATGTTATTGAATGCGGATAAGAACTGGAACACAACTAGAACAGACTTAGAACAGTACTGAAAAGAAGTAGAACCGAACTACAACAGAATTAGAACAGAACAATAACAGAACTAGAATGGAAATAGAAAAGTTCTTGAACAGATCTGGAACAGAACTACAACAGAACAAGAACAGAATTACAACAGAACTAGAACAGAAGTAGAACAGAACAGAACAGAAGTAGAACAAAACAGAACTAGAACAGAACTAGAACAGAACTAGAACAGAACTAGAACAGAACTAGAACTAGAACAGAACTAGAACAGAACTAGAACAGAACTAGAACAGAACTAGAACAGAACTAGAACAGAACTAGAACAGAACTAGAACAGAACTAGAACAGAACTAGAACAGAACTAGAACAGAACTAGAACAGAACTAGAACAGAACTAGAACAGAACTAGAACAGAACTAGAACAGAACTAGAACTGAACTAGAACAGAACTAGAACAGAACCTGAACAGAACTGAACTAGAATTGAACTGGAACTGAATTGAAATGAGTGATCGAATATAAATGACATCGTTGAGCCATTAAATTAAAATTAGTTATACAAATTTCAATATAATTTTATATCAATCACCTATGTGACTGCACTGCTCTCGAAGGTCTCGTAAACTCTTGCATCATCCGTCAAATTAAGAGTAAAAATTAAAAAAGTATTTTTAATTTATTATTTATTTTCACTTTTCTTCTAATTAGAACACTTAATTAAAAAATGTATATACATATATGTATGACTGCATATAGTCGGCCATATCGGATTATAAAATCTGCTACACCAGCTTTAAGATTTGTAAATTTACTTAAAAAAATTTTTTTGAAAATAAAATTTTTGAACAAAAATTTTAAGCTTTACCTTGAATTTGGAAATATTTATTATGATTATGTTTAGCAGGAAGTCTCCTAGAGTACCAAGGTAAAGGATTGAAAAATTTTAATTTTATTATACACTTAAGTTCTATGTAGATTCAAATGCGATTCGATTTCTTAACATAAGATTTCAACCGTTAGTCGTTAAAAGTTTTAAGTGTTTGTGGTTTTATTGCGGTTTAAATAACGTATAATACATATACTTACATATGTATATAATACCCATACATATCGGTCGATTAAAACCGATGCGATATGAAACGAAAAGTAAATCGATATTTATCTTTTAATGTTTAAGTTCACAAAGTGCTCAGTTTACTTTTTACTGTTACCGCGTTAAGATCTAATAACAATAAAATATGACTTTCAAACAATTTATAAATATAGTTTTAATAATTTTAACAAAACAGCAGCTTCAGTTATATGCATATATAGAAACCAGTGAACCTAATGGAATGGGCATTAAAAATTGCCCCTATGAAAATACAATTAATATAACTGATACACCATTACTATCAAATGGTTCCTATATATATGATAATGAAACGCTTATACCACCCGATCTAGTGGGAATGTATAACTATGAAATTCTATATAACGGCTCTCGACGTTCAGTGCCACGACATAGGCGAGCCTGTATTTGTCACCTAAAACCATGCATTACCTTCTGTTCGAACATCATTCCCGAAACCTATAATTATATTATTGAAAACAACATGTATTATGCGTTAGAAATGTTTTCCATTGAACTAACATTGAAAAATCGAACGGTAGTTACGAAAAATATTGCCGAAGATTTTATGCCCATTGTGCTGAATGAGTTTTGTGAAGCTTATAAAATTTTTAGTCCCGAAAAGGAAAATACATCTACATGGACTTTAAATGAGGTAAATTACTGTTAACATTATATCAATTCCATAAAATAAAAATAAAATTTTAGAATGGCAACTTACAAATTCAGGATGGAAAAATACAAATCAAAAGAAATCAATATTGCTTTGATCTTCATGAAATAAATATAAATAATGAGACATATGATTTAATCAATCCTAGAATCTGTGGGAAAAAGAGAATAAACATGGATACAATAGAAAAGATTAATTATTGGAGTAAGTAAATTGCATAGAACTATAAAAAAGAACTAGAACAGAACTAGAACAGAACTAGAACATAACTAGAACAGAACTAGAACAGAACTAGAACAGAACTAGAACAGAACTAGAACAGAACTAGGACAAAACTAGAACAGAACTAGAACAGAACTAGAACAGAACTAGAAGAGAACTAGAACAGAACTAGAACAGAACTAGAACAGAACTAGAACAGAACTAGAACTAGAACAGAAC
>NC_060953.1:12765954-12769454 GCF_022045245.1 Lucilia cuprina | reverse complement strand
GAACTAGAACTGAACTAGAACTGAACTAGAACTGAACTAGAACTGAACAAGAACTGAACTAGAACTGAACTAGGACTGAACTAGAACTGAACTAGAACTGAACTAGAATTGAACTAGAACTGAGCTAGAACTGAACTAGAACTGAACTAGAACTGAACTTGAACTGAACCAGAACTGAACTAGAACTAAACTAGAACCGAACTAGAACTCAACTAGAAGTGAACTGGATCTGAGCTTGAACTCAACTAGAACTAAACTAGATTTCCATCAGAACTGAAGTAGAACTAAACTTGTTCTATCTTCAAATATTACATATCTTTAGATTTAATTTTTTTTAAATTTTTTAGATATAATTCCAATTGGCAGATATGGCAGATGATGGTCATATGTTGGTTTTTAGATATTTTATCTTATATATTACACAAAAACGAATTCAAAATTTCATCTATAATAATTGATTATATAAATTCACTTCAGGTGCGTATAAATCAATTGTTCAAGTATTTCGGAATATTCTACGGCAAAAGCTCAACTTATATTGAGATTTGTGTTTAATCAATTATATATCTTTCAGGGAGTATATATATTTTTCATTATCATCGGACAAAAAGAATTTCGGAATTCGTTTCAAAAGAAGTATGCCTGTTGTGTGATTTGGTTTAACTCAAAATAATATTTGTTCTTAAAAATTTCTTTTGTAGATATTGCAGCAAGAAATTCAGAAGGGAGAGACAAAATAAAATTGAAAACGACTATCAGCGGCGCATGCAATCTGCAGGAATCGAGAAGAGTGAATACTTGTGCGAACTAGACAAATGAATTTTAATATTGTGCTTATTAAAAAAGGGAAATGTGTGCACAATTTTCTCTTTTTGCCGATCACAGTTTTTCATAAATTCCTTTTAGAATATATGTTTATTATAAAAATAATAAAAAAAAAACGAAATAAGTATTTTTATTGGAAAAATTTTAACTTCCTTTTGCTTTATTTAAGAAAACTTATAATATAAAACTTATGCTCTATGAAATATACCATCAAAATCATTATCAAATCCACAAGTCAGTCCATCATCTGATACCTGATGTCATACGGTTCTAATGACGAGCACGATATCTTAATCTGCGTACAGTTTTATAACGATAACCATCATCGGCCAATTCAGCACTTTTAACCGCAACTGTATCATCAGTTTCAGCTTCATCTGCCTCCTCAGCTGGTGGCAAATATTCATTAACGGGGGCAGAGACTTCACGTCTCTGACGAGCCAATTCAATATCGATTGGCGGTAAATAATCCTTGCTGGGTTGTTCTATTTCGCTAACATCACGACGATGACGTGTACGTAATTTCAATTTACGCACTGTTTTATAGCGATAACCATCATCGGCTAATTTAGTTTCTGCCTTCTCTTCCGCAGGTGGCAAATACTCTTGGGTGGGTTCTTGTACGGGTGGTAGATATTCTTGAGATACATCTCGTCTATGGCGAGCACGATATTTTAATTTGCGTACCGTTTTATAGCGATAACCATCATCGGTTAATTTAGCCGATTCATCTTCAACTTCGGCTGGTACGGGTGGTAAGTATTCGTTAGAGGGTTCGGCTACATCGAGTGTATTGGTTTGTGCGCAGACTAAGGCTGCTAGGCTCAAGGTGCAAACAGCTACGAAAAGTTTCTTAATAAAGAGAAATAATTTTAATTCGAATGTATTTATCTATTGAAATGTTTAAGTTTTCTTAAAAGCTTTATTTCTTCCAAAGCTTTTATAACTTTTTTCAAATTAATTTTTAAGCTAATAACAGCTATGAAAAGTTTCAAACTTAAGTGAAACCGCCGATAAAGATTTGTCTTACTTAAAAGCTTTATTTCTTTTAAAGCTTTTAAAACTTTTGTTTAAAGTTATAGCTAAACTGAAAATTTTTAAGCGAAAACTTTTTAAATTTAAAGAGAAGTGTAACATTCTTAAAAGCTTTATTTCATATAAAGCTTTTAAAATTGTTTTTCAAATAAATTTTTAAGCTGTTAACAGTTATTAATAGTTTCAAACTTAAGTTTAAAATTTTTATTTAAAAATCGCCAAAAAATTTGTTACTAACTTTAAAGCTTTATTTTTTCTAAAGCTTTTAATGTGAACTGAAAGTTTTTAAACGAAAAGTTTTTAAATTTAAAGAAATAATTGTATTTGAAAATCGCAGATAAATTTGCAACATTCTCAAAAGCTTTATTTCAACTAAAGCATTTTCAACCATTTTTCTTAATTTTTAAGCTATGAAAAGTTGCTAAATTTAGTGAAATAATTGTATTTGAAAATCGAAGATATAACAGAAAGTTATAAAAGCTTTATTTCTTTCAAAGCTTTCACATATTTTTTTTAAATAATTTTTAAGCTCTTAACGCTATGAAAAGTTTCTAATTTAAGTAAAATTTATGTTTTTGTAAATCGATGATAAAATTGTTGTAAACAGCTTTATTTCTTCAAAAGCTTTTGAAAACTTTTTGGAATTCACAAGTTTTGACCTTTTATAATACTCTTTTTCAATTAAAACCTTCTTAAATGACTATTTACCAACAACTTATTTAAACTTTAGCAAAAAGCTTTTGGTAATTTACAAAAACAAAAACTGTTAAATAATAACATCCTATAGCAAAACTTTTACTGTAACTAAATATTTAACTTACCATCTTTTTTTTCTTTCGTCCAGTTAAAGGATTTGAACTTTTGTGTGTGTTTTGAAATTATATAAAATTATTTACTTTTCTACTGTTTGGCTTTTAGGCCAATGATGTTCTATTTGAGTTTTTAACTGTATTTATACTTAAAAAATATTCTAACCATTTTTTTAAACTAGACTGATTTGGTTTTTTTTCTTCTCTTCTCCTCTATATATAAAAATATAAGTGGGTTACCAAACACTTTATAAAAATTTTCAAGTACTTTAATAACCAAATTTGTTTTTTATTTATTGTATCTTCTTCAGTTTTTTTTTTTTTTTTTTTTGTACAACCACATCTACCTCAAAACGATAGCCAAACCAAAGTTTAGTTTAAATTGTTATACTTATTAAAACATTTTTTATTTATTTCAATTCGTTTAATATTTAAATTATACTGTTTTTTACTTGGTCTTATTCTAAAAGCCACTTGTAGTACATTTTTTTATATGTTAAAAAATTTTTACACTTAAGCAGAGTTTAAGCAACAAATTATGGTTTTAAATAAATAAATATTAGATTATTATGTCATTATTGTAAAAAATTAAATTTTCATATATGAAATCTTAAAGTCGCATTATTGACTAACTAATACATTATCGCTCAGCACAATCGGCTTAGAATCATTTTCTGTGAAGATTTATCTATGTCTGTCAATGGATGTAACCATTGTTAACAACCATAGTAACAGTAGATAAATAGATAGATAGATAGATAGATAGATAGATAGATAGATAGATAGATAGATAGATAGATAGATAGATAGATAGATAGATAGATAGATAGA
>NC_060953.1:12763867-12765854 GCF_022045245.1 Lucilia cuprina | reverse complement strand
CTATAGACTAGACTATAGACTAGACTATAGACTAGACTATAGACTAGACTATAGACTAGACTATAGACTAGACTATAGACTAGACTATAGACTAGACTATAGTTTATATTATTGAATAGACTATAGTCTAGACAATAAACTAGACTATAGGCTAGTCTATAAACCACACCATCGACTACTTAAGACTGGCCTATGGACTGGAATATAAGCTATAACTGGACTATAAACTAGAACATAGTGTAGGCTATACATTACTCTATAGACTAGATTAAAATCTAATAAATACAACACATTTGATGATGTTAAATAGAGAGAAGAGATTTAATACAATGTAGGTCTATAGTTCTAGGGCAACCCTCTGTGATGATGGAGAGTATTGATTAGGAATACCTTTTCATATACGTTGTTTTCATTCTGCCAGCAAATACAGTAGCGTCTCTTTCATTCAGCACCAAAAATCGAATCAGTTTTAAGTACATAATCGTACAATAAACTAATACAATTATATGAGGTATATAATAGTAAAAAAACGCTGACCAGCGGTTGACTGTAAATAAAAGCATAGAATTTTTTATATACAAACATAACAATTAAAAAATCTTAATAACTAACCTTTTACTCCACAACTATCCTTTTCTATGCCCGGCTTGTATTTTTCATCTATAATTTTCAACGATTGTATCATAAATATTATAAATGTAGTTGCACCAGGTATAACAAATCCCCATTTAAAGTATCTACGAAATAATGTTATAGAATCTAGGTTCGTAAGACTGACATAGGTATCGTAGCTGAGTATACTTATCCAGGTTAAAAAGGCGATTGTGGCAAAGTACATGATATAACCTAAACGAAAAATACTGAAAATCAGCAATCAGCCTATAATCGAAACAGATAAAGAAACTCACCTATATTTATACATTCATAAAAACCAAGCTGTACGTAAGACAAAGTATTGTAACAAATTAATGAATAAGTAATAGTCAGATATAGCAGATACATAATAAAACATTTGCCATGACAATTTCTCAATTCCGTAAAGAAACAATAAAAAAATATCGTTATAAGATAGAATGGAACCGAGCATGCCATTGCTGAAAATATATATTTTTAATTAATATGCCAAAATGGCATTAAATTTACAGTAATAAAAACATACCCACATTTTTGACAATATCTATCGGTTTGCGATCGTTAACTATTGGACAGACAAAGGGCAAAATGACACCGCCAATATCTTCAACTTCATAGAAATTAAAACAATATTCCTCTTGATCTCGATACTCATTTGTATACCGGATTAATAAAGTGCCATTCTGAAAATAGAAATGGTTGGATTGTAGAAATCTTAAAATAAGATAACAGTATCATCCCACAATAATATAAACTATAAACTAGACTGTAGACAAGGCTCTAGACTATACTATGGACCAGGCTATAAACTAGTCTTAAGACTAGACTATAAACGAGAATAGACAACTTCATAGAAATTAAAACAAGGACATAGACTGTAGTATAAACTAGGCTAGGCAATAGACTATACTAAAGACTTGACTACAGACCTGACAAGACATACACTAGGCCATGTACCCTGTAATTATATTGGATTATACCATAGAATAAACTAGAAACTGTACTATACACAAGGCTATGCACTATATTATATAAACAACTATAAACTAGATTATAGACTCAACTATAGACCAAACTCTAGATTATACTATAGATTATACCATAGACTAGACTATAGACTAGACTTTAGACTAGGCTATAGACTAGACTATAGACTAGATTATAGAATAGACGATAGACTTGAAGATTGACTAGACTATAGAATAGAGGATAGACTAGACGATAGACTATAAACTATAGACTAAGTTGTAGACTAGACTATAGACTATAGACTAGACTATAGACTAGACTATAGACTAGACTATAGACTAGACTATAGACTAGACTATAGACTAGACTATAGACTAGACTATAG
>NC_060953.1:12760992-12763767 GCF_022045245.1 Lucilia cuprina | reverse complement strand
ATAGATAGATAGATAGATAGATAGATAGATAGATAGATAGATAGATAGATAGATAGATAGATAGATAGATAGATAGATAGATAGATAGATAGATAGATAGATTGATGGTTGGTTAGTTAGTTAGTTTGTTTGTTTGTTTGTTAGTTTGTTAGTTTGTTAGTTTGTTAGTTTGTTAGTTTGTTAGTTTGTTAGTTTGTTAGTTTGTTAGTTTGTTAGTTTGTTAGGTTGTTAGTTAGTTAGTTAGTTAGTTAGTTAGTTAGTTAGTTAGTTAGTTGGTTAGTTAGTTAGTTAGTTAGTTAGTTAGTTAGTTAGTTAGTTAGTTAGTTAGTTAGTTAGTTAGTTAGTTAGTTAGTTAGTTAGTTAGTTAGTTTGTAAGTTAGTTTGTTAGTTAGTTCGTTAGTTCGTTAGTTCGTTAGTTAGTTAGTTAGTTAGTTAGTTAGTTAGTTAGTTAGTTAGTTAGTTAGTTAGTTAGTTAGTTAGTTAGTTAGTTAGTTAGTTAATTAGTTAATTAGTTAGTTAGTTAGTTAGTTAGTTAGTTAGTTAGTTAGTTTGTTAGTTTGTTAATTTGTTAGTTTGTTAGTTTGTTAGTTTGTTAGTTTGTTAGTTTGTTAGTTTGTTAGTTTGTTAGTTTGTTAGTTTGTTAGTTTGTTAGTTTGTTAGTTTGTTAGTTTGTTAGTTTCTTAGTTTGTTAGTTTGTTAGTTTGTTAGTTTGTTAGTTTGTTAGTTTGTTAGTTTGTTAGTTTGTTAGTTTGTTAGTTTGTTAGTTTGTTAGTTTGTTAGTTTGTTAGTTTGTTAGTTTGTTAGTTTGTTACTTAGTTAATTAGTTAGTTAGTTGGTTAGTTGGTTAGTTAGTTATTTAGTTAGTTAGTAAGTTAGTTAGTTAGTTAGTTACCTAGTTAGTTACCTAGTTAGTTAGTTAGTTAGTTAGTTAGTTAGTTAGTTAGTTAGTTAGTTGGTTAGTTAGTTTGTTAGTTTGTTAGTTTGTTAGTTAGTTAGTTAGTTTGTTAGTTTGTTAGTTTGTTAGTTTGTTAGTTTGTTAGTTTGTTAGTTTGTTAGTTTGTTAGTTTGTTAGTTTGTTAGTTTGTTAGTTTGTTAGTTTGTTAGTTTGTTAGTTTGTTAGTTAGTTAGTTAGTTAGTTAGTTAGTTAGTTAGTTAGTTAGTTAGTTAGTTAGTTAGTTAGTTAGTTAGTTAGTTAGTTAGTTAGTTAGTTAGTTAGTTAGTTAGTTAGTTAGTTAGTTAGTTAGTTGGTTAGTTAGTTAGTTAGTTAGTTAGTTAGTTAGTTAGTTAGTTAGTTAGTCAGTTAGTTAGCTATTCCCCTGTCTGTGCTTCAGGTACGAACCCACGACCCCTTTCTTGTACTTTGGTCACTTTTCAAGATCCTAGGAATGGTGTACTTACCCTGCCACTTAAGTTTCTAAATATGAACCATACATAAGATATTTTTATACAAAAAGAGAAACTGTAAAAAAACAAATTTCAATTAATTGTTTAAGATAAAATGCACAAATTGTTTATTATCATAATCTCTCTCTCTTTTGAAACATATAGAAGCAAAGTGTATGCCAGTCTGTTCATCAGAATGTCTGTCTGTCTGCCTGCCTTTCATAATTTTATCTTTGACCAAAGCAGCTTAAAACAGTCATAATTGAATGAACATGATGTTTTGTATGCAAAAGTAAATGAATTGATGAATGGATGGTTGATAAATTGCAGCTTATAATGAGATACTTTTCTAGATACCAATTGTTTTGAAATTAATTAAAATTTATGTGTCTCATAAGTAATGTAAATGCTCAATTAAGTATTCGTAACAATATTAAAGAAAGGTGTGTTTTATAAGTGGTTTACTAACAGGAAGCTTTATAAATATACAATTTGTCTTTTTATTCAAGTTGACGGCTTCCGAAGTAGTATTTGTTTGACTTAGTACAAACTTACAAATATTTAAATTAATTTCTTATATGTTAATCGTAAACTTATCGCAATTAAATGAAATAAAACTGATTTCATGTTGATGCGTTAGAATCAAAAGTTCTTGTTGGCATTTCAGTTTGCATGGAGTAACGTTTTGGCAAACATCTGAAAAATTAAATAAAAATTTAAATTTTGAATTCAAATCTTATTAAAAACAAACCTTTTTCATATACAGTTATAAATACGTGAATTGAAAACAATGCTAATGAATGTAAATAATCCCTGAAAAAAAAATAAATCTGAGTTTTTGACATATTGAATAATTTAGTTTGAAAACTTACATGCAGTGCATTAAACATGTCAGGTATAATAATAAATATATTTGGGCCGATTATCATTTCCAATAAATACGATAGTATTTCCAAAAACCAAACGACGCCCATAAAAATAAATAAACGAAAGTAGAGGGAGAACCTAAAAACGGACAAATAAGAAATACAAATTTTAAATGAGAAAAGAAAAACTAGTTTCTATTTCTGATTATAGATCATATCACGAACTAGACCATAATATACACGGAAGACTAGACTACAAAATTGACCATGGACTAGGTTATAGGCTATGCTAAAGGCCTAACTATAGACGGGACTATAGTTAAGACTATAGACTAGATTACAGATTAGACTATAGACTAGACTATAGACTAGACTGTAGACTAGACTATATAATAGACTATAAACTAGACTATAGACAAGACTATAGACTAGACTATAGACTAGACCATAGACTAGACTATAGACTATACTATAGACTAGACTATAGACTAGACTATAGACTAGACTATAGACTAGACTATAGACT
>NC_060953.1:12736068-12760892 GCF_022045245.1 Lucilia cuprina | reverse complement strand
TCTATCTATCTATCTATCTATCTATCTATCTATCTATCTATCTATCTATCTATCTATCTATCTATCTATCTATCTATCTATCTATCTATCCATCTATCTATCAATCTACCTCTTCTATAGTATACAGTGTATACTATTCCATATACTATAGTATATTCTACAGTCTGGACTATGGCCTAGTCAATAGCCTGTACAAGAGTCTAGTCTGGAGTCGGAAATATTGACTAGTTTGAGTTTGCACTTTATAGTCTGGACTATAATTTATTCAGTAGTCGGTACTATGGTTTAGTTTGGTCTACTGTATGGGCTACAGTTGAGTCTATAAATTGACTATTTTTCTTTATAGCCTAGATTTCTATTGTCTAGACTATAGCCTTAACTATTATCCGATTTGTAGTTTATAGTTAGAAGACTAGACTATAGTTTAGTCTTTAACCTTGCTATAGTCTAGTCTATAATCTTGTCAGATCTATTTAATGACGTATTATATTGAGTATAATTTAGTCTGTAGTCTAGATCATATTCTAGCTTCGGTAAAATTTTAAATTAAAATAAACAATATTGGTAATTAATTGAATTTCAAACATATGAAAATAATATTGTTAAATGCTTTTGTAAGTTCTCTTGTGTTGTTAATAATAGCAGTAAAGATTTTCAAGAGAATAATCTTCAAAATAGGTGGAGGTCAGTAGAAATACTCATATTAACAATGTAGAAATAATAGACCCCTATAATCAATTTTAATATTTATTCAAACAATTTAAGAGCTGTAAATATGTAGTACTTTTAACAATGGGAGTAATAACAAAACAAGAGATTAATAACGAGAGAATGCGTTTAAAAGAGAGAACAAATATGAGTGAATATTTAACAAAAACACAATACATAGATACGCACATATACTAACATATACAAAGATAACAAACAAAAGCAACAACAATATGAAGAAAAAAGATACAAAATAATGAAAACAAAAACAAAACAACAATAAATAAACAGCATCCGTTGAATGCAAATAATACAATAACAACAACCAACTGCAAAAATATATAAAGCATAAAGAATAGAGAACTAACAAAACGAAAGAACACATTCCATTCCGTAATGACTTTGTGCTAAAGTTTAGTTTGATGAGTTTAAAAATTGGTGTTAAAAAATCAAAAATTGGGAAAAAATCTAACAAATTCAAGGGAGAGAAAAAAAATGTAAATAAATTTGTTAAATTGTTAAGTGAGTGTGAATGTATGTCTACATACAAACATGTGTAAGTATCTTGAAATAAAAGTACGAAAAATAAAATTTGTATTTGAGTTTGACTGTGTTTTTGTGTGATTTTATGAAATTTAATTAAAATTTACGAAATTGCTTTAAAATATGCGGGTTTTTTAATTTTTTTTTTCATTAAAATAAACAAAATTTTGTGAAAATTTTTCTTAACATTTACCAAAATGTTTAGAATTACCAACAAATATGTTTGTATTAGGTATTAACTACATAAGAACTTACTTTTCAATTACTTATACATAGAAGGTACTAAATAATAACTTGTAGTCCCAGAAGAACCAAAAACTTTTTATTTGCAGTCGATCGTAGTAAGTACTTAAGTAATTAACTCCCTACTTGTAAGTGTAAGTGTTAAGTACTGTTCTTCAACGTCATTACTGTTTTAAAATAATGGTATTACTTACCTAAGAACTTACTTAAGTAATAACTTGAAGTCCTAGAAAAATGTAACACTTTATTTAAAGTCCAGCGTAGTGTTAGTGCTAAGTACTGGTCTCCAACGGTCTCCAAAATAATGACATAAAATCTAAGTAAATTTTATCCAGGATATCTTCTTGAAGTTTTGTTGTCTTTGTAGCAAGTAACTCCCCCATTCGTTGTTGAGCATTGTCGATTGTTACCCTTATTCTGTGTGTCCACATAGAAACGTACAATCTAGTTACCAAAGTAATATGGACTTTGTCATTCTTAAGAGCTTCTCTTCATTTTCTTCAGAGTGTATCCATAGGGTTTTAGTGGTCTTATGAACTACTCTCTCCCATACTCTTTATGGTCTTCCATAGGCTTTTTGTAGTCTTATGAAATACTCCCGCCTATGTTTCTAATTCAGCCCTTCATTATGTTATCTTACTGAAGTTTCGTTATCGATTGTTACCCTAGCCCATAGTCAGTCAATAGACTTGTCAAAAGATTAGCCCATAGTCTAGTCAATAGAATAGTAAAAACACTAGCGAATAGTCTAAGCAACAGACTGGGCAATAGACTAGATCTTTTTCCAAGAAGTTAACTTGTCAACAGACTAGTCCATAGTCTTGTCTATAGCCTAGTCCATAGTATAGTCATAGACAAGTCCATAGTCTTGTCAATAGACTACCCTATTCAATAGATAGTCTATAGTATAGCTAATAGCATAGTCCACATACTAGACAGTTGACTAGTCAACCGACTTAACCATAGTATTGTCAACAATATAGTCTATAGTCTCATCAATAGACTAGTCTATAGTACAGTTAATAGACTAGTCAATAGTCTAGTTAATAGACTAGTATATAGTCTACCCAATAGACTTGTCTATAGACTACCCAATAGACTAGTCTATATTCTACCTAATAGACTAGTCTATAGTCTACCCAATAGACTAGTCCATATACTAGACACTTGACTGGTCCATAGTCTATCCAATAGACTAGTTCATAGTCCAGCCAGTAGACTAGTTCAAAGTCTAGTCAATAGACTAATCCATAGTCTAGGTAATACACTCGGCCCTGTAAATAGACTTTTCTATAGTCGAGTCCGTAAACTAGCCTATATTCTAGTTAATAGAGTCAACTCTAATCTATAGTCTAGTCCGTAGACTAGCCTATAGTCTAGTCAATAGAGTCGTCTATAGTCTATACTATAGTCTATTCAATTGATAGTCTATAGTCTAGACTATAGTCTATTAAATTGATAGTCTATAGTCTAGACTATAGTCTATTCAATTGATAGTCTATAGTCAAGTCAATAGCTTAGTCCACATAATAGATAGCTAACTAGTTAAAAGAATAGTCCATAGTCTTGTCAATAGCCTAGTCTAGTTAATATACTAGGGTATAGTCTACTCAATAGACTATTCTGTAGTCTAGCCAATAGACTAGTTCATTGTGTAGTCATTATACTCGTCCATAGTATAGTCAATAGACTCGTCCATGGCCTAGTCAATAGACTATTCCACATACTAGACAGTTGACTAGACAAAAGTCAAGTCTATAGTCGAGTCAAAAAACTAGTCCATAGTCTAGTCAATAGACTAGTCTATAGTCTAGTCAATAGACTAAACTTTAGTCTAGCCAATGGACAAGTCTATAGTCTAGGCAATAGACTAGTCTATAATCCAGCCAATAGACTTGTCCATAGTCTAGCCAATAGACTAGTCTTTAGACAAAAGTCAAGTCTAGTCAAAAGACTAGTCCATAGTCTAGTCAATAGACTAGTCTATAGTCTAGTCAATAGACTAAACTTTAGTCTAGCCAATGGACAAGTCTATAGTCTAGGCAATAGACTAGTCTATAATCCAGCCAATAGACTTGTATATTCTAGCCAATAGACTAGTCTTTAGTGCAGCCAATAGACTAGTCCATAGTGTAGGAAATAGACTCGTCTATAGTGAAGTTCATAGTCTATGAAATAGACTAGTCCATAGTCCACACAATAGACCATAGCAAAGCATAATCATAGCCCAGTTCATAAACAAGTTGAAATGCAAATGAAAAGGCATGTTCTTAGACCAAACAATAAAATCACCTATAGACTGGTGAATAGACTACTTTATGGATAAGTCCATCATCTAGACAATAGACATTAGAGTATTTTTTAGAAACTTAAGAAATTGTTAACATTTTAAACAATTTCTAACAAAATTGTGTTTCTATGAACTTCTCTAGAAATTTATCTACAAAATGTAAATATTATACATTTAAGTTCATATACACAAATCTAATGAGTGACTGCGTTAAATGACTCAAATAAAATAAATGAGTGTAATTCTAACTAACACAAAATTGTTGGTTGCCCATGTAGCTACTGTTACTGCTGCTGTTGGTTGTTTGGTTAATTGAAATAAATTGAATTTTATTGTTGTTAATAAAACAGCGAAAAAAAAACAACAACAACAAAATGAAATAAATAAATTTATAAACAACAACTGATTGTGAGTGAGTTCATCATATCAGTAATAATAATAATACAATAACAACAACAATAAACACATGAGTATATATAATTTAACAACAGCAACAGTTTAATAGAGGTAGCAGCATCATCATCATCATCAACAACAACAATAACTACAGCAGCCAATCTGTGAGTTTTTAAACATCCAACCATCCAAACATGCGTCCATCTCTTTATTCATTCATTTAATGCAGATTCCACCAAAACAATGAGAATCAACCAATTGACCGACCCACCACAGGAAAATATAAACAAAGCGTGTGACTAACCAAACACTCAAACTAAATACAAATCTAAATAAATTGTAATTAAATCGAGTTGCCAGATAAATATAGAAATTTTTCAAAAATTTCCCACAATAACCATAAAGAATTATACTACAAATTAATAATTTTTCAATTTAATTTTATGTTATAAAACTATCATATTTTCTAAAATCTTTTAAAATATTCAAAACTACACAATTTTACCTATACACTGATATATAATATGTCTAACTTTTTTCTAAATTATATCTTAAAATATTCGTTTTTAATTCATCCTATATGTAATTGTCAAACATTTGATAAATATTTAATGACTACTATGTACTTCTCACTTTTTCATTGATCCTATTCACTTAAGCACAATTGATGTTGTTGTAGCGTTGTGATTGGTTGTTGAGAAGTTGAAGCTGAATGTGTTAGTGAGCTTAAGTACTAGTTTGCAAACGTAAAAACTGTTCAAGACTTATTACTAATAAACCTGCAATACCAATTGTGATCGAGTTTTGTTAATACAGTTCAAAAGGTTTTATTAGATTTTTTTAATGAAAATTGTTTTTTTTTAATGTTGTAAAAATTTAATTTTAATCTGAAACTTTAATATTGAAAGAAACTTTAATATTGTTTTTTGAAAAATATACATATTATTTTTATATATTTTTTTTTAAAACAAGCTTCAGTGAAAAACTTTTTTAGATTCTACTGTATAAGACATTTTGGAGATCCCAAGTCTTATTTTAATTATTGTAAATTGAATATTTCAAAATTTTAAAAGACTTTATCGTTGACAAATAAATTTCATCTGGCAACAATGAAATCTCAACCAAAATCATATCATTTCTTGCTTCATTTAGTAAGTGTATGGCTATGTACAGGGATGGAAAATACATTACCGTTATACTTTTTTCTAAAAGAATATTGTGGTTTATGTAATTGTCTAAAGATCAAGCCTTAATATAAGTAGCTAGGTCGATAGATAAATAGATAGATAGATAGATAGATAGATAGATAGATAGATAGATAGATAGATAGATAGATAGACAGATAGATAGATAGATAGATAGATAGATAGATAGATAGATAGATAGATAGATAGATAGATAAATAGATAGATAGATAGATAGATAGATAGATAGATAGATAGATAGATAGATAGATAGATAGATAGATAGATTGATAGGTAGATAGATAGATAGATAGATAGATAGATAGATAGATAGATAGATAGATAGATAGATAGATAGATAGATAGATAGATAGATAGATAGATAGATAGATAGATAGATAGATAGATAGATAGATAGATAGATAGATGGATAGATAGATAGATAGATAGATAGATAGATAGATAGATAGATAGATAGATAGATAGATAGATAGATAGATAGATAGATATATAGATAGATAGATAGATAGTTACTTACTTGCTAAAGGCCACTAGGGCACAAGAAAAAGGTAGGAACTGAATGAATTATTTTTCAGTGTTCAGAAACATTTTCTGCTTCTGGACCTTCAATATAGAACCCCAGCCCCACTTTATCCCCCATTTACAGCCATCCGTGAAACAACGGATTCCTACTGGTATTTGCTATAATGTTTGGCTTGACCAATACATTCTATCTGCGATTTCAAAGTTTCCGACATATTCTGTGTTTGGTATACGATTAGGCACGTCCGATGATCGTGTATAACCTTCCAATATGTCTAGTACACATTGATGACGTGTCCTGCAACCACTTTTGGCCAGTTCATATCTTAACAACATTTCTAGAGCCTTGGTTGAAGTAGTTTACATGGCACCACTTATACCTGGTAGTAGTTTGATATTGGTCTAATTACACTTTTATAAAGTCTATAGTTCTCTTACATATCGATCAGCAGTGATGTGCCTTGTTGATCCCATCCTGTGTGTGCTGTCTCCATTTGAATTTTCGGTCCAGGATTACACCTAAGTACTTAACATTGTCTGTCACTGGTATCTTCTGGCGAAGGAAGCAAAGTTCGGTATACGTAGAAATTTTTGTCTTTCTTGTGAAAAAAGAGATTTCCGTTTTTGCCGCTTTAACATTGAGGTCTTTCGGTTGTTAGTTAGTTAGTTAGTTAGTTACTTTACAGTTTTTGGTAGAAGGTAGCAATTACAATTTAAATTTTCCATGTCTGATAGGTTCATACATATGTATGTGAGTGTGCATATGTATCACTATATTATAAACTTTATAAGCAAAATTGTTCTCATTATTATGAGAACAGTATTGTTGCTGCAGCTCTTATTACATACATATTGTTATTCATATTAAGAAAATAATTTTCATACACACGTCTGCCCATAGTATTATTGTTTGATAATTTGCTGTTTAACTTTTCATTTAAATTTATTCATAAACTAAATTATTTTCCACTCATACTTGTTACAATTTTTTAATAATATATCTCAAGCTCTCGCTCTCTCTCTTAATACAAAAACAATTTGCCACAATTACTCTTTAGATTTTTAATTTACACATATTCTCTTTTTGGTTGTTATTATTTTATTAAGTGTTGCTGTTAATTTTAGTTTGTTGCTGTTGTTGTTGTCATTACCCTTAGTGTATCTCTTGTTAAATTTATTGTTTTGATTCATTGTGGTTTATAATACACTAATACTGCTACAATTACTCATACTCAAATTCATGCATACAGATACTCAAGTTTTGTTGCATGCCGATGCTGGTCTCTGCCTGTCTGTCCGCCTGCCTGCCTGTCAGCCTATTTACTGTTTTGTTTTGTTTACTTTTATTTAATCGCATATGTGTATTGGTATGTTGTGGTTGCTAGTCAGTGTTTTTCATTGCTGTTGTTGTTGTTACTGCTGTTTTTATTCATTATTATTCAGTGTGTCCAAAGATTGTTTAATTTACATCAACAACACAGCAAAAATAAAACGAAAACTGTATAAATTGTGTTGAGTTTGTTTTTGCTTTCATTTCATTGATGCTGCCACTGATTGTTGTTGTTGTTGTTGGCTGCTGCTGATGCTGCTACTACATATCCAACAATAATCTATACACAAGACAACAACAACTACTACAGTTGTTGGTAGCAAAGTGGTATTGCTATTTTTTTTTTCTTGTGTGTTTTGTATTTGAGTGGTTTTTTGTTGTGACTGAATATTGTGGAAGTCTTAATTGTGATCTCGTAAAGTAAAGTGTTTGTTCGGCAGAAATAAATCTAAATAATACAGATAAAAAGAAATTGTTTTAAAAGATAAATTTGGTAAGAATTTGTTTGCAAAAATAAAATACATATGGGGAAAAACATACATACACAGACATTCCTTTGCGGCAATTGAACTATTAATAAATTTTGTGTTAATATTTGCTATTTGAAAGTGAAAAATTAAAAATTGTTTAAAAATTGTAAATTTTTTTTTAATTTTAATTAAATTTTTTTAAATTTTCCATAAAGGTTAATAAAACATACTAACTGAACCAAGAAAAACTATATTTAAATCGCATTTAAAGATAGACTTGCCTCGGAGATATCAATGTTCTCTCCTCTCAAACATTATGGACCCTATCAACGGGTCATCAGTTATAAAACTAGTTATTTAGGTTGCTTCCTTTGTAAGTATATGCGAACTGACCGTGTGTTCTATTTTTCTATAGATCACAAATCGGAAACAGAAATAATCGGAAAATTTGAGAAAGTGGTCTAGCCGAATATTAGAGCAAAATCCTGTGGGAATCTGTTGCTCGAATAGTTCTTAACTGAATAACAAAATGGATCAGTCATATGTAGATCATGTGAAACTCTAGATCCCTGATCTAAAGGGGTCTTTATGAAGGGGAATAAAGTCAAATATGGACTAATCCTTTTAATATTTGGTAGAATGATTTGTGTTCCAATAAAACGATCAAATTTAAATTTCCTAATGTAGTTATAAGCGTTATAGTCATTGTCTAAAGAGAACTTTATATAGGACTCATGATCAGGTATGGACCGATTTTGATAGAATTAAGAAAAAAATTAGAGATGTTGGTTGTTATAAAACTTGTTTTTATCTAACGATCATAATAAGATTTCTAATCAAGTTCGGATCTTCATTATCTGAAGAGGGGTTAGGGTCAATTATGGGTCGATACTGTTTAAATTAAGAAAAAAATTAATATAAAGATATTGGTTGTAGTAAAACCTGTTTTTGTCTAACGATCATATTTAACTTTTCTAATCTAGTTATGAGCGTTAAAGTCATTATCTGAAGAGGACTTTATATAGGAGATAGGGTCAGGTGTGGACCGATTCTGATAGAATTATAAAAAAAAATTTGAGTAGAGATGTTGGTTCTTTTAAAACATGCTTTTGTCTAAAGATCATATTAAGATTTCAAATCTAGTTATGATCGTTAAAGTCATTATCTGAAGAGGACTTTACATGGGGTATTATGGATCAATTATGGGCCGATTCTGATAGAATTAAGAAAAACATTTCGTACTGATTTTATTAAGCCATTTCTGAAGGTTAAAGTGATTTTGTACAGAGAACCTTATGTGAGGGGTAGAGTCAATTGTGGCCCAATGATCACAACATATTAATTAAGACATATTTTACAAATTTTTTCAATAAAACATTTTTTTGTATTTTTAAAACTATTTTTTTTATTTTAAAGTTGACCAAGTAGGTATTTTATGTCAAACTAATTTTTATAGAAAAAAATTGTCTTGGCTTTGTTATAACGTCTCAAAAAAGGAGTGTTTTCAAAATTCAGCACACGATATCTCGGATCACAGATGTGTTGAAGAAATTCTAAGACCAATTGTTTTCCAGCACTCTCAGAATAAGTCAATGTGTAGTCCATGGGCTTTTTGATGACAAACTAAATTATATAACAAAAAATTATCATGGCTTTTTAAAATGTCTCAAAAGAAGCGTATTTTCAAAATTCAGCACACGATATCTCGAATCGCACATGAGTAGAAGAAGTTCTAAGATCGATTCTTTTCCAGTTGACTAAGAATAAATCAATAAGTCCATGGGCTTTTTGATGACAAACTAAATTTTTTAACAAAAAATTGCCTCAAGAAAAGGTGTGTTTTCAAAATTTAGCACACGATATCTCGAATCACAGATGTGTAGAAAAAGTAGACCCTATGTTTACCACAGATAATGAAAATATTAAATTCTGTTCATAATGATCTATAATTGATCAATATAAAGTCCAGCATAACCTACTGTAGTTTCTTAAATGTTTTTCTTCAAATTTATGAAAAATCTATGGTCCATAACTGAGCTTAAGTTTCTAGTTAATGTAGGGTATATATAATCCGACATGAGCGACTGTAGCTTAGTAAGGAGGGTATATTGAGTTTGTGCAGATGTTTGTAACGCACATTAATATTGGTTCTTTACCTTAATCGCCTCAGAATCATTTTAGCTATGTCCGTCCGCCTGTCCGTACGTCTGCCAGTCCGTCCACTTTGTAATCAAACTACAGGAGTGGGGCCTGTCCGTCTGTCCGTCCACTTTGTAATCAAACTACAGAGGTGGGTATATTGGTTTCTATACCTTAAGGTATACCAATCTGCTCAGAATCATTTTAGCTATGTCCGTCCGTACGTCCACTTTGTAATCAAACTACAGGGGTGGGGCTTGTCCGTCTGTCCGTCCACTTTGTAATAAAACTACAGAGGTGGGTATATTGGGTTTGTGCTGATGTTTGTAACGCACAATAATATTGGTTCTATACCCATCTTAAGGTATACCAAGCGGCTCAGAATCACTTTAGGTATATCCGTCCGCCTGTCCCTCCGTCTGCCTGTCCGTCTGTCCATCCATGGCTGCAATTTTGAAGGTAGTTTTATGAAAGGGACGGAGCCTATTGAAAATTGTTAACATTGGTTCATTATTTCACCTAGTCCCCATGCAGCTGAAACCGTCGAATAGGGCTTTAAAGTTCATAATTGTGTTTGAATATACTCGTATCTCGACAAAAAGCTGCAAAACCAAGTTCCACACTAGCCTTGATGACCCTCATAAACTGTATAATTATAAAAACTAAATCACATGTTATTTTTGTAACAGGTGTAGGATATTATATAGTCGGCCTCGCCCGACTATAATTTCATACTTGCTTCTTAAAAAATCTTTAAAATTTTCCATCGTGATGATTTTTAATAATTAACAATTAAATTCAATTGCTACTTATAAAACTTATTCCATTTTAATAAGATGTTTAATTATTAATTATGATGATTTGATTATTAACTTAATTTCTCTAACAAACTTAAATTTATCTAAAGTATACTAACAAAATTTGCAAATTAATACCCTTACCACCATTAACAGCATCCATTTAACAAAAAAACAATCTCAATTGTGTTTGTATACCTGTAGATGAAATATATGTATAAGCAACCAACAACGGGAAACGGACATGCGCCATATTGAATAATGAGAAATAATAACAACTACTACTAACAAAAATAAAAATAGCGAATAACAGTTGATATGGTAGTGTTAACGTCTACAGCAAATACCCACACATACTAAGAAGAAGAAAAAAACTTGGCAGCAAAAACAGTTAACACTCTTTTTTAACTCAAGTGTAAACCCCCCAATCATACACACACACACACTAAACAGCCATAGTGGTGTTGTTATGAAAAACAAGTTAAGAGCGTTAAAGAGAATTGAGTGTGATTTAAACCAAAAAAAAAAACACTCATGGTCAATAGAAGTAACTAAGAGTTAAAGAAAACGAAAAAAAAAACAGTTAATAAACAAAAAAGAGTAATAAGTAAAGAAATTGTTAAGAGAGAATAATGGCCTTTACACGCCATCAAATAGAAAAAAGACGTTTAATTGAATTGGTTAAATTGAATCCAATTTTATGGGATTGTCGTTTGCCACACTATAAACGATCGGACAAGAAAAAGGCCTTGAAATGGAATGAATTGGGTCGCATCTTTAGTGTTAATGGAGAAAGAGTTCAAAGAACTTTTACCTCGTTAAGGGAAATATTTCGTCGTGAATTGAATCACGAAAAAATGTTGGGCACCAGATTTAAATCCAAATGGGAGTATTATGATGAAATGGCCTTTCTCAAGGAAGTGATACGGGAAAGAAAGTAAGTAGTTTTTTTATTAAAACTCCAAACTTATTTTTTATTAATTTTTAAACTTCTCTTACAGATCTCGTGAACGAGCCAAATCTAATGATGTTATGCCACCTAATTTGGGTACAACTAATAATAATACCTCTACCGGTATAGATGAATATCAGTATTTTGCTCCCAATGATCCCAATAATCCACAAAATCAATCAACCACACCACCCATTACAACATCGGCGGCGGCTCCTCCTCCTCTGCCCATAACACAAACCGTAACAGTTACCCCAACATCTGGCCATCAAAATGGCAATACAACACCTTTATTACCACCCTCCATAAATCCTCCCACCATACCTTTAACCACCTTGACCACCATAGCCAGCTCGCAGCTACAACCCGATGTTTTACTCAATCTAACACCCAGTACTTTGGCAGCTTTACAAAAACTAAATGCAACTGGCACAGCATTTCCAACCCAACCATTACCCTCACGTCCCCTTTCAAGAGCTCGATCTCTTACCATACGCTCTTGTTCATCGTCACCCTCTATTTACATAAAAGATGAACCCGACTCTCTTGAAGACACCATTTCGTTGGACACCAATTCGAATGGTAAAATCAAAGATACTCACAAATCTTTAGCCAGCCGTTCCAAGGACATCTCTACAAAACTTTTATTAAATTCCACAAATCTTAATTCTTCTACCCAAAATCTAGTCATAGATGAAAGAGACTGTTCCGATTTGGATGATGATCCAGATGATGATGTTGATATGCTAGATGATCGCCTCTCGATAGCCACCTCGCTGCAGAGTTTAAATAAGGAACCTCCGGCCGGTGTGACCAATAATAATCCTCAACATCCTACGCATCGTTCTCAGCAAGGGCAAAGTTTATATCCAAAACCAACCGCCCGTGAGATACTCTATACGAAATTTGGTGAGTTCTTAGCGGCTCGCCTGAATACTCTTAACGAAACAGTGGCCAATGAACTGATGAATAAAATTTTAATGTTAATAGCAGAAAAGTAAGTGGTGGAAGGTTTAACGCACATTTATTAACCGAAGATCAAATTAACAATTTTGTTTTGTTGGAAAATATTATATCAATTACCTGAAGATTATTGTATTTTAGAATCAAGATAAAATTGTAACTTGAAAAAGAATCTTGTAAAGGCTAAAGTTATGATTATACACTCAAGTCATGTCTTGAAGATATCGAAGAATATATGTACGTAGGCATATAAAATTATATAGATTAGTATATAGACTAGGCTGTATACTAAACTATAGACTAGATTAGACTCTCGACTATACTATAGAGAAGGCTATAAACTAGGAAATAGACTAGAGTATAGAATAGACTATAGTCTACACTGTTGAATAGACAATAGACTAGACTATAGACTAGACTATAGACTAGACTATAGACTAGACTATAGACTAGACTATAGACTAGACTATAGACTAGACTATAGACTAGACTATAGACTAGACTATAGACTAGACTACAGACTAGACTATAGACTAGACTATAGACTAGACTATAGACTAGACTATAGACTAGACTATAGACTAGACTATAGACTAGACTATAGACTAGACTATAGACTAGACTATAGACTAGACTATAGACTAGACTATAGACTAGACTATAGACAAGACTATAGACTAGACTATAGACAAGACTATAGACTAGACTATAGACTAGACTATAGACTAGACTATAGACTAGACTATAGACTAGACTATAGACTAGACTATAGACTAGACTATAGACTAGACTATAGACTAGACTATAGACTAGACTATAGACTAGACTATAGACTAGACTATAGACTAGACTATAGACTAGACTATAGACTAGACTATAGACTAGACTATAGACTAGACTATAGACTAGACTATAGACTAGACTATAGACTAGACTATAGACTAGACTATAGACTAGACTATAGACTAGACTATAGACTAGACTATAGACTAGACTATAGACTAGACTATAGACTAGACTATAGACTAGACTATAGACTAGACTATAGACTAGACTATAGACTAGACTATAGACTAGACTATAGACTAGACTATAGACTAGACTATAGACTAGACTATAGACTAGACTATAGACTAGACTATAGACTAGACTATAGACTAGACTATAGACTAGACTATAGACTAGACTATAGACTAGACTATAGACTAGACTATAGACTAGACTATAGACTAGACTATAGACTAGACTATAGACTAGACTATAGACTATGCTATAGACTAGACTATAGACTAGATTATAGACTAGACTATAGACTATATTATAGACTAGACTATAGACAAGACTATAGACTAGACTATAGACTAGACTATAGACTAGACTATAGACTAGACTATAGACTATACTATAGACTAGACTATAGAATAGACTATAGACTATACTATAGACTAGACTATAGACTAGACTATAGACTAGACTATAGACTAGACTACAGACTAGACTATAGTCTAGACTACATAGACAGTCAAGCTTTTAGCCATGCGTATAAACAAGACTATGATTAGTTAATTTGTGGTTAGTATGAATTCCTTTTTAAAAACAATTTTTTTAATTTTTATTTTCAAAATTATCTAAAAGAAAGATATTAATTTAGCATTAGTTATAAGTATTGTATTAAAATTGTTCTTTTGTTTTCCATTTAACTCTAAGAGTTATAGTAAAATAAGTTAGAAAACTAATTACTGAAAAGACTATTTGTTTAAACATTATTATTAGTTTTAGTTTTATAGTATAAAAAATAGGTATTTTATTATATTTTTTAATTATAATTTTTAAAGATTTTGGTATATTTATTATCAAATGATTTCGGTGCCAAAAATGAATGAACTATAAACATGTAATGGAATTTTTTTATTAAAGTACTATTTTGTGGATTTAAAAGTGTTTTATTGGCGTACGTTTAAAAAGGGCTCCAGTTTTTTATTTTAGATTGGTTATTATGGTTTTACTCATGCAAAACTATGTGAATTCAGTCGATTATAATAGAAACCTGTACCGATTATCAAAGAGTATTTGCTCTAGTTCTGACCCTACGGACTGTATATTAAATTTAACGTTTAATACATACATATGCTTCAAAGTATTGTGTTAGTGTGTTCAAATTTATAAACTGTAAACAATTTTTTACAATTTAAATTTGATATTTTTTATTACTTTATAAACAATATATATTTCTGCGTTCGAAGTTTATGTCTAGCAACCTATATTGAAAGTAATCTTTAAAAGTACATGTACAAAATACGAAACTGCATAAGAAAGTGCTAACCACTTCAGCCACCCCAAAAAAATAAGAACCATGCAGCAGAAACAGCAACAAAACAAACATTTCAATATTTACGAGTTCAGCCTTTTTGTAATTTTTCTAAAACATTTGTATTTTAACACAATATTTTATTTTATTTCAGTTTTCTTCTTTTAGGTTACGAATGTGGAAATTCTTTACAGCTTCTTAGACACTTTGAAATAGTAAAATGCATAAGGCAAAGAGGGCTTAGACGTATATTTTTTAATACTTTGAAACTAAGAACTAGGGAAACTAGACGAAAATAAAGGCAATTTTGCAACTAGGTACCATAAACTAAACGTAATAAGATTGAATATGAAAAAGTGCAACACATATTGTATGCAATTATAACGGCTTTTTACTGCCAAAATGCCACTTAGAAAAAAAGAAAAAACTTAAATTATAAGTGTGAGTTAGAAGCATATTCATATACATACATATGTACTACTTGGCTTACACATTTTTTTAAACAAGTTAGATTGCATGAATGAACTGTTAAGTTAGACACATAAAATACCCTATATGTGGAAAATTAAAAAGTAATTGCTCATAAAAATCTAGAAGAACTAGAACAGAACTAGAATAGAACTAGAACAGAACAAGAACAGAACTAGAACAGAACTAGAACAGAACTAGAACAGAACTAGAACTAGAACTAGAACAGAACTAGAACAGAACTAGAACAGAACTAGAACAGAACTAGAACAGAACTAGAACAGAACTAGAACAGAACTAGAACAGAACTAGAACAGAACTAGAACAGAACTAGAACAGAACTAGAACAGAACTAGAACAGAACTAGAACAGAACTAGAACAGAACTAGAACAGACTAGAACAGAACTAGAACAGAACTAGAACAGAACTAGAACAGAACTAGAACAGAACTAGAACAGAACTAGAACAGAACTAGAACAGAACTAGAACAGAACTAGAACAGAACTAGAACAGAACTAGAACAGAACTAGAACAGAACTAGAACAGAACTAGAACAGAACTAGAACAGAACTAGAACAGAACTAGAACAGAACTAGAACAGAACTAGAACAGAACTAGAACAGAACTAGAACAGAACTAGAACAGAACTAGAACAGAACTAGAACAGAACTAGAACAGAACTAGAACAGAACTAGAACAGAACTAGAACAGAACTAGAACAGAACTAGAACAGAACTAGAACAGAACTAGAACAGAACTAGAACAGAACTAGAACAGAACTAGAACAGAACTAGAACAGAACTAGAACAGAACTAGAACAGAACTAGAACAGAACTAGAACAGAACTAGAACAGAACTAGAAGAGAACTAGAACAGAACTAGAACAGAACTAGAACAGAACTAGAACAGAACTAGAACAGAACTAGAACAGAACTAGAACAGAACTAGAACAGAACTAGAACAGAACTAGAACAGAACTAGAACAGAACTAGAACAGAACTAGAACAGAACTAGTACAGAACTAGAACAGAACTAGAACAGAACTAGAACAGAACTAGAACAGAACTAGAAGAGAATTACAACAGAACTAGAACGGAACTAGAACGGAACTAGAACAGAACTAGAACAGAACTAGAACAGAACTAGAACAGAATTAGAACAGAATTAGAACAGAACTAGAACAGAACTAGAACAGAACTAGAACAGAACTAGAACAAAACTAGAACAGTACTAGAACTGAACTAGAACAGAACTAGAACTGAACTAGAACAGAACTAGAACAGAACTAGAACAGAACTAGAACAGAACTAGAACAGAACTAGAACAGAACTAGAACAGAACTAGAACAGAACTAGAACAGAACTAGAACAGAACTAGAACAGAACTAGAACAGAACTAGAACAGAACTAGAACAGAACTAGAACAGAACTAGAACAGAACTAGAACAGAACTAGAACAGAACTAGAACAGAACTAGAACAGAACTAGAACAGAACTAGAACAGAACTAGAACAGAACTAGAACAGAACTAGAACAGAACTAGAACAGAACTAGAACAGAACTAGAACAGAACTAGAACAGAACTAGAACAGAACTAGAACAGAACTAGAACAGAACTAGAACAGAACTAGAACAGAACTAGAACAGAACTAGAACAGAACTAGAACAGAACTAGAACAGAACTAGAACAGAACTAGAACGGAACTAGAACAGAACTAGAACAGGACTAGAACAGAACTAAAACAGAATTAGAACAGAACTAGAACAGAACTAGAACAGAACTAGAACAGAACTAGAACAGAACTAGAACAGAACTAGAACAGAACTAGAACAGAACTAGAACAGAACTAGAACAGAACTAGAACAGAACTAGAACAGAACTAGAACAGAACTAGAACAGAACTAGAACAGAACTAGAACAGAACTAGAACAGAACTAGAACAGAACTAGAACAGAACTAGAACAGAACTAGAACAGAACTAGAACAGAACTAGAACAGAACTAGAACAGAACTAGAACAGAACTAGAACAGAACTAGAACAGAACTAGAACAGAACTAGAACAGAACTAGAACAGAACTAGAACAGAACTAGAACAGAACTAGAACAGAACTAGAACAGAACTAAAACAGAACTAGAACAGAACTAGAACAGAACTAGAACAGAACTAGAACAGAACTAGAACAGAACTAGAACAGAACTAGAACAGAACTAGAACAGAACTAGAACAGAACTAGAACAGAACTAGAACAGAACTAGAACAGAACTAGAACAGAACTAGAACAGAACTAGAACAGAACTAGAACAGAACTAGAACAGAACTAGAACAGAACTAGAACAGAACTAGAACAGAACTAGAACAGAACTAGAACAGAACTAGAACAGAACTAGAACAGAACTAGAACAGAACTAGAACAGAACTAGAACAGAACTAGAACAGAACTAGAACAGAACTAGAACAGAACTAGAACAGAACTAGAACAGAACTAGAACAGAACTAGAACAGAACTAGAACAGAACTAGAACAGAACTAGAACAGAACTAGAACAGAACTAGAACAGAACTAGAACAGAACTAGAACAGAACTAGAACAGAACTAGAACAGAACTAGAACAGAACTAGAACAGAACTAGAACAGAACTAGAACAGAACTAGAACAGAACTAGAACAGAACAGAACTAGAACAGAACTAGAACAGAACTAGAACAGAACAGAACTAGAACAGAACTAGAACAGAACTAGAACAGAACTAGAACAGAACTAGAACAGAACTAGAACAGAACTAGAACAGAACTAGAACAGAACTAGAACAGAACTAGAACAGAACTAGAACAGAACTAGAACAGAACTAGAACAGAACTAGAACAGAACTAGAACAGAACTAGAACAGAACTAGAACAGAACTAGAACAGAACTAGAACAGAACTAGAACAGAACTAGAACAGAACTAGAACAGAACTAGAACAGAACTAGAACAGAACTAGAACAGAACTAGAACAGAACTAGAACAGAACTAGAACAGAACTAGAACAGAACTAGAACAGAACTAGAACAGAACTAGAACAGAACTAGAACAGAACTAGAACAGAACTAGAACAGAACTAGAACAGAACTAGAACAGAACTAGAACAGAACTAGAACAGAACTAGAACAGAACTAGAACAGAACTAGAACAGAACTAGAACAGAACTAGAACAGAACTAGAACAGAACTAGAACAGAACTAGAACAGAACTAGAACAGAACTAGAACAGAACTAGAACAGAACTAGAACAGAACTAGAACAGAACTAGAACAGAACTAGAACAGAACTAGAACAGAACTAGAACAGAACTAGAACAGAACTAGAACAGAACTAGAACAGAACTAGAACAGAACTAGAACAGAACTAGAACAGAACTAGAACAGAACTAGAACAGAACTAGAACAGAACTAGAACAGAACTAGAACAGAACTAGAACAGAACTAGAACAGAACTAGAACAGAACTAGAACAGAACTAGAACAGAACTAGAACAGAACTAGAACAGAACTAGAAGAGAACTAGAACAGAACTAGAACAGAACTAGAACAGAACTAGAACAGAACTAGTACAGAAATAGAATAGAACTAGAACTAGAAGAGAACTAGAACAGAAATAGAACAGAACTAGAGTGATCTGAAACCTGAAAGTTCTTCACAAGCTCGCCTTAGGAATTATCAGAGAGAACCTATTTATATAAAAAAAAACTATTTCAACGAAATCAATAATAAGGATCACTTCAGCAAAATATCAAGGGTGCTGTGCTGCGCTGGGGACTGAAGAAATTTCAATATTTTAATTCCCTAATTATCTACAGGACATAACAGAAATCACAAAATCATATATAAAATACTTAGCATTGTTATTAAATCTATTTAGTTTATTAGCTTCCTTTGTACTTAAATCTCAAGGATAATTCAAGGATTGTAACTCATTTTTTCTTGAAAGCTTTACTGTTACATTTTTAGTATTTCTATTTCGTTAACCTAATTGACTTTATTCTCTTGTTAGAATTCCTTTATATTCTGCTGTTGTGTTTTTTTTGCTCGTGTTGCAAGTTTATTTGTTGGTGTATACTAGCAACAATTCCCTTTTTATGTTATTAATGTTGACCATTGGGAAACAAATCTTGTTAAACAAGTACAATTATTAAACTGATGAAGACCACGACCTGTTTTGTATTTATTTAATCATTTCTTTTTTGCGTTTCGCAATTTCTATTTTTTAGATTTTTTTGGCATTCTTTTTGCTGTTTGCTTATACTTGGTCAAAGAAAGTTATAAAGCAATACCTTAAGATATGAAATCATAACAAATGAAAATTCGTTGATTCGTATAATTCATAGACATAATTTCTTAGTTATTAAAGTTTTTTTGCTCGTAGTTATATAATAAAGATTATTTGATTTATTTTAATTTTGTAGATTTTTTTTAGAGATTTTCAAGTTGTGAAAAAGATATTGAGATTTTCATCATTATTTAAGTACTTGTGTATAATTTCGTTGATAATTCGGTATAAGTATAATTTAGGACGGACGAAAAATTAGGACGGACTACAGGATAAAGGTACTATTGTTGGTTAGACTGCTATATTCTATTTACTAGAATATTAAGTAGACTATTACTATACTAAAAACTATAGATCAAACTATATACCAGATCTTAGAAAAAGCAATAGAATAGATTATAGACTAGACTAGACTATAGACTAGACTAGACTATAGACTAGACTAGACTATAGACTAGACTATAGACTAGACTATAGACTAGACTATAGACTAGACTATAGACTAGACTATAGAATAGACTATAGACTAGACTATAGAATAGACTATAGACTAGACTATAGATTCCCTGCGAAAATATAGTAGCACTAAAACTGAAGACAATCTAAACAGTAGTTCTATACGCCTCACTTATGATAAAAATTCAAGATGTTAAGTCGTACAAGAAATTAGTGTCTCCCCATTAGTGCCTTATGCAATTGGTGTCGTAACGTAAGATAGAAGGGTAACGTAAATTCAAAATTATCTTCTGGAAAATCGGCCGGTTTTATTTTTTTAGATATAGGGTATTGATTTGTTTCTGATACATAAATCTTTTGAGTATAGCGGTTAGAGTATTTATACCCTACACCACTTTAGTGGGGAGAGTATATTGGGTTTGTGCTGATGTTTGTAACGCACAATAATATTGGTCCTATACCCACCTTAGAGTATACCAATCGGCTCAGAATCATTCTGAGGCGATTTAGCTATGTCCGTCCGTCTGTCCGTCTGTCCGTCTGCCTGTCTGTCTGTCTGTCCGTCCATGTAAACTTTGTATGATAATTGTATGATTTATGATATATGATCTTCTATTATACCGTAGACAAAGCCTATTGAAAATTTTTAACATCGGTCCATTATTTCATTTAGCCCCAATACAACTGAACCCCTAAACTAAATCACATTTTATTCGTACATAGGTGTAGGGTATTATATGGTCGGCCTCGCACGACAATAACTTCTTACTTGTTTTTTTCCCGGTTGTTCTAAGGACAAGCGTTGATTTGTCCTTAAACAGTATTTTTTAAGTGCTTCTTGTATGTTTCGTTTATTTTTTGCAATTTTTGAAAGTTATATATAAGAATTTCGTAGTATATTCGAAAAAAGTTTAAGAAAATAAAAACTATAAAGTATCTAGGGAGGTGTAACATACATATGCAATGTATAATTTCCAAATCGATGATAGCGCACGTTAGTTTTATGTTATTGAATGAGATAGAGAGAGGGTATGTCAGTATGTTAGTAAAAGTCCATGTGTGTCTGTTTTTAAGTATATATTTTTCGAAGTTTTAAATATTGTATGTAGTAAATGTCATCTGGTTAATACTTTTAGTTAAGTTGGGTATTTATGAAGTTTCCCCAGAGAGTTTCAAAATGGTAACTTTTGATTTTCTTTCTTCTGCCATATCCTACTCATATGACACCACCCCAATATTGCTATACGTTCATACATACGTATGTATGTATGAGTATTTGATGAAATAAAGTTTTCATCAAGTTTTTTTTGTAGTCTAGTGTCTACAGGGAGCGACACTAAAAACATATTGGTAACCTGCAACGAATAAAAAAGGGATTTTTATAGCTTGTATTACAGGATGTTTTAAACTTGTTTAAAAAGGTTTTGAAAAAAATATTCTTTTTTTATAATTATTTTTTGTAGCTACAAAACCAGGTAAATATTTGTAAATTTAACTTTGTAGTGGTTTTGGTTTCATTGATTGCTTTTTGTTATAAATACATTCATGTTTTTTCGAATTAAATTTGAGGTCTTCACACTTTGTAATTAAATGTGTGTTTTTCTTTTTTATTGTATCCATCCTGCAGACATTTCCTAAATTAGAAACAAATCACAAGCTTTTTTACTTTTTGTAGAGGTCCAAAACCTCTATGATATCAACAATGAAAAAAAAAACAGAAACAAACAAACTTTAATTGGCAAATAACCGCCAACAGCAAAACCAATTCAATATATTTGGTTGTAAAAATAAATTAGCAAAAAAAAAAAATAAAAAATTATATATATTTTGTTGGGTTTAATTGTTTATTTTGTTGCTGTTACTGTTATCCTTTTTAAACTAAAGAGAAAAACAAACAATTTAAAATACGCATCGCAATTTATATTGTCATGGGTTAGATAGAGATATTGGTGGAATTTAAAATTTTATAGCCCAGTCTATAATTTAATCCACAGTCTAGTCTATAGTCTAGACTATAACATAGTCTACAGTCCAGTCTACAGACTAAACACTTGACAAAACTGTACTAGACTATAGATTATACTATAGACTAGACTATAGACTAGACTATAGACTAGATTATAGACTAGACTATATACTAGACTATAGACTAGACTATAGACTAGACTATGGAGTAGACTATAGACTAGACAATATACTAGACTATATACTAGACTATATACTGTACTACAGACTAGACTATAGACTAGACAATAGACTAGACTATAGACTAGACTATAGACTAGACTATAGACTAGACTAAAGACTAGACTAAAGACCAGACTATAGACTAGACTATAGACTAGACTATAGACTAGACTATAGACTAGACTATAGACTAGACTATAGACTAGACTATAGACTAGACTATAGGCTAGACTATAGACTAGACTATAGACTAGACTATAGGCTAGACTATAGACTAGACTATAGACTAGACTATAGGCTAGACTATAGACTAGACTAGACTATGGACTAGACTGGACTGGACTAAACTATAGGCGAGAGTATAAACTGGACTATAGAATATCTATAGTCTAGACTATAGAATATCTATAGTCTAGACTATAGATTAGACTATAGAATAGACTATAGAATAGACTATAGAATATAGACTAGACTAGACTACAGACTACACTATAGACTATATTATAAACTAGACTAAAGACTAGACTATATACTGGACTATAGACTAGACCATAGACTAGACTATAGACCAGACTATGGACTAAACCGTGAACTATACTATGCACTTGACCACACACTAGACTTTACCCTATATTCTAGACTAGAGACTAAACTAAATATTAGTCTATAACATGGACTAACGACTAGTTTATATATTACTATAAATTTTTTATACGCTATAGTGTAGACTGCATATGGTTCATACATAGATATATTTTAGAGTTCAGCTTCACAGTGCTGCAGTTTTGTTATATTACAGTTGTAGTTTATATAATTTTTTGTGGCCAAAAAACATGAAAAAATAGAAAATGAAAAAGTATCATGTTCTTATAAATGTTTTTACTATTTGTGGTGTTTTGTTAGTTTTTTTAGTATTTTATAAGTAAAATGTACAATATAGTAAAACTCCCACAACATAAACTAATTAAAGTGCTACTTGAAGGAATTCCCAAAACTAGAAAAAGGAAAATGAAAATAGGGTTGGTTGGAATTTTAGAGTATAAGTGTATACCACAGAGGCAAGATAAAAAAGAAATTATAATGAAAATGAAGTTAATAATAATGACATTGTTATCTTCATAAAGTTAAACGTTTATAACTGCAGTATTAGGTTATTTGCTGACAATTATTCCTAAACTTTTGCTACTTTTGTTTATTTCCTAACGACCTCATTAATCTAACAATTATTTTTTATCCGACAATAATTTTCTATCCTGCTAAACATTAAACTATTTATAAATGATTTGTTTCTTCTAAAAAAAAACACAAAAATAACATTAAAACCACCAAAATATCATTCTTTTGAAACACTTTGTTTATTCTTTTTATTCAGTTTTTTATCTTCTGCTTTGAAGAGTTTTTGATTTCGCGCTTCATGTAGCAAAAACAACAATATCGAAAAATGGACCAAATGTTGTGTTTACTTTTTCTGTGGTTCCATTGGTTTCTAATGGTTTTATCTTCCAGGAACTGGAGCAAGATTAAAATACATTCACATACAATATAAACTGATATAAAACAATTTTAATTGGATAAATGTAAAAAAATGTAGAGATAATAGATACAACCATCTACTTATTTAGAAATATATATTCGTTTATACTTACATTTGTTTGTGAAAAAATTATTTGTTTTTATAGACAATAGCGTCTTGTTAACAATATTTAAAGGATTAGAAATGAAAAACGTAGGAATTGAAAGTAGTAAGAAAAAAATAAATAAAAAAATAAATTTTGTTTATTATACAAAGACTACAGATTAGCCTACAGACTTAACTATATATACTAAATAAAATAGACTACTTACTAGACTATAAACTTAACTCTAAATTAAACTATAGACTATTCTATTAAATATACTGTAGACTGGACTATAGCAAAGACTATAGATTAGACTTTACAATAGACAACAGAGAAGAACAAAGCTCAGCCAAAACAAATTTCTAGAGAATAAACTTTTGACTATACTAAAGATTAGAATATAGACTAAATTATTGAGAATACTGCAGCCTATACTATAGAATAGACAATAGACTAGACTAAAAATTAAACTAAAGACTAGACTAGATAATAGACAAAAAGACTGTATAAAAACTATAGACTAGAATATATACTAGACTATATACAGGACTGTAAAGTAGACTATAGACTAGACTATAAACAGGACTATATACTAGACAAAAGACTAAACTATAGATCAGGCTATAGACAAAACTATAGACTAGACTATATACTAAACTATAGACCAGACTATAGATTAGACTATAGACTAGACTATAGATTAGATTATAGACTAGACTATAGACTAGAATATAGACTAGACTATAGAATAAACTATAGACTAGACTTTAGACTAGACTTTAGACTAGAATATAGACTAGACCATAGACTAGACTTTAGACTAGACTATAGACTAGACTATAGACTAGAATATAGACTAGAATATAGACTAGAATATAGACTAGAATATTGACTAGAATATAGACTAGAATATAGACTAGAC
>NC_060953.1:12734560-12735968 GCF_022045245.1 Lucilia cuprina | reverse complement strand
TAAACTGAAAAACACAATTATCGGTTAAAGTCCGCCTAAATTTGTTCCGAGTTTAATTTAACAGCAAGTTAAGCCTAGTTTAACTGAGGAGTAAGAAACCCGCCCTTAGGATATAAAGAAACGAAACAACAAATGCTGTCATGTTCATTTGTAATGAGCAAAAATGTTGTTGTTTGTCGTTTTGTTTTTTACTTCATTTTCGTTGTAATAGAGGTTCTTTTTCTCTAGGAGATACATTCGAAATAAAATAGAATACAAGTAGATAAAACATTAAAATAAGAAGAACAGAGGAAAAAATGTAATATTATTAAGGAAAACAAGTAAAGATCCAAAGTAAATATAAACAGGGGAATTTTTAAGGACAACATATGGAGATAATTATACAATAATATTAAGTGCGGGTAATTACAATTAAGATAAATTCGCAAAAATCCAAAAAAAAAATGTAAAAACAACCTGAAATAATAGAAAACATTTTAAGTTAATAACTTTTCAAACGAATATGAGGCTTAAACTGAGAAAATAGATATTTTCTATTATGTATAGAGATAACACTTTTTTATGTGAAATGATTAAACAATGTGACGGTGTTTTTCTCTTTAAATATACATTTTTATTACCACATTATTAAACTTATTAAAATTTTAAAAGTGTTTTTTTCGTTAATATATATAAGTGTCAACTCACAAAGTATTAAAAACTTGTATTTTTTATGAAATCAACACTGTATTGTTAAACTTCAAGAAAATGTTTGGGATAAATACAAAATGTATTTTTTTTCTTTTGTCAAATGTGTAATAAATATACGCACAAGGATGTCCAAATAAAATCCATGGAGATTAACATCCAGCAAATGAAGTGATTCAAAAGAAATTATTAGAAAAGTTTTAAAGAATACCTTCGAGTATTTAAATAATAGATGTTTGTAGCCATAATAAACAAAAAAATATGTTCTTTATATATTTGTAACTATAAATTAAGTTAGTAAAGGGAAAAATAAATATTTTATTTAATTTTTTGTCTTCTTTCACCAAAAAGAACTTTTATCAAAAAAATATGTCAATACGTTACAATCTTGAAGGGTTCGGACTGAGCAAAAAATTTTAGTGCGTAATATAAGGTCACGACGAATATATGAAACACTTCCAATTATTAACCATACTATAGACTAAACTATAGACTAGACTATAGGCTAGACTATAGGCTAGACTACGGCTAGACTATAGATTAGACTATAGACTAGACTATAGACTAAACTATAGACTAGACTATAGAATAAACTTTAGACTAGTGTATAGAGTAGACTATAAACTAGACTATAAACTAGACTATAGACTAGACTATAGACTAGACTATAAACTAGACTATAGACTAGACTATAGACTAGACTATAGACTAGACTATAGAC
>NC_060953.1:12730490-12734460 GCF_022045245.1 Lucilia cuprina | reverse complement strand
CTAGACTATAGACTAGACTATAGACTAGACTATAGACTATACTATAGACTAGACTATAGACTAGACTATAGACTAGACTATAGAATAGACTTTAGACTAGACTATAGAATAGACTATAGACTAGACTTTAGAATAGACTATAGACTAGACTATAGACTAGACTGTAGACTAGACTATGGGCTGGATTATAAACTAGACTATAGACTAGACTGTAGACTAGACTGTAGACTAGACTATGGACTAGACAATAGAATAAACTATAGGCTAGACTATAGATTATTATATTATATAGACTAGACAATATAATGGACTATAGACTAGATTATCTAATAGACTATACTTATGACTATAGGCTATACTATATACTAGACTATACTAGACTTTAGAGTAACTATATATATACTTGACAATACCCATAACTGATTACTGCACTATTGACTATTGACTAGACTATTGGCTAGGCTAGACTGAACTAATTACAAAACAATAGAAAAAACAAAATTCAAGACTACAGTCTTGGTAATAATTTTAAATTACAGCCTTAACAATACTTTAGTTTAATTGAAATATTTATTTACTAGTTATAATCCTTGTAAAAGAAATACAGAATTATCCAGAGATTTTAAATTCAATGAAACTTTTAAACAATTAACCACCACAGTGTGCTACAGCGTAGTTTATCCAAAATAAGTGCAAAAAAAAAAAATCAAATTGAAAAGTTTCAACAAATATTGAATTGTATTAAAACTCAATTTACGCACATAATTCACACAATTTATATTCATTAATAATTTCTGGTTATATTTATATTCTTTTTCCCACTCGCACTATAATATTAAATAAAAATACAAAAACAGCAACAAAATGAAAATGGCTGCAATAAAAAACTGATGTGTATACGGCGAAACAATTTTTATTCATTATTTTGCAATTATTATTTTTGCATAAATTTCCGCAAAACGAATCCAATGAAAATTTTGTGCATTATAAACGATAAATTGTTACGATTAATACGAAAAATTAACAACGTGAGTGAAAAAAGTAACAGCACAGCACACAACTGCCAATAGTTATTGACTGGGCTTGCTCCACATACATGCATATAAGTACTACATACAATGAGAATGATAAGGAGACAATAATGTTATATGTTGGATATGTGGATGACGATGATGATGGCGATGATATCCCTGATATTATTATTTAAATTGATTGTATATTTATGAATATCAAAGGAATTGATAGGCGATTACACACGTTCACATATGTATGTAGTCTGACTGAATCAGGATTTTTTTCATATTGTGTTTGTAAAAAATATAATGATGACATTAAATTTCATTGATCGAATTGAATTTTGTTCGTGAAAAATATTCTCTTTTCAATAGAAATTCATATGAAGAAAGTCTTGCAAAATTTGATTAACGTTGTTGGAGGAGTTAACATTTGGTGTTATTAGTGCTTAGTACTATTTATTCTTATTATTATTTTCAACTACGAGCTTATCATATTAAAATTCACTGAATAAAATCCATGCCTAACTTTCCGAAAGGAAAGTTTTGTGTATTGCATAAAATATTGTCTAATTGAACTCTTTTTCTTAGGTTACGAATGTTTTAAATTTTCGCATATATAGGGCATAGATTATTTTCAGTCATAACTATATTTAAGATTCGGCTATTATCAAGATCAAAAAATATCGCCCAGATTGTCTACTAGACTATAGCTAAGACTACATACAAGACTATGGATTATACTATATGTAAGAAAATAGATTTTATTATACTTAAGACTATAGACAAGAATATAGTTTTGACTATATTTATGCCTGACTTTGACTATGGTTTAGACCATAGACTAACTTAAGTCTAGCTTTAGTTTTGACTATTTTCTAATCTAAAACCTTGATTGAAGTATACCCTAGTATATAGTCTAGTCTATAGTCTAGTCTGTAGTCTAGTCTATAGTCTAGTCTATAGTCTAGTCTATAGTCTAGTCTATAGTCTATTCTATAGTCTAGTCTATAGTCTAGTCTATAGTCTAGTCTATAGTCTAGTCTATAGTCTAGTCTATAGTCTAGTCTATAGTCTAGTCTATAGTCTAGTCTATAGTCTAGTCTACATTCTTTACATGTTGTAGGGAGGTTGTATTGGGATTGTGCTGATGTTTGTAACGCACAATAATATGGGTGCTTTACCCATCTTAAAGTATACCAATCGGCTATGAATCATTTTCTGAGTCGATTTAGTTATGTCCGTCCGTCTGTCCGTCCGTTTATGTAAACTTTGTAATCAAACTGCAGGTCGCAATTTTGAAGATAATTTATTAAAATTTGGTACATGATCTTCTATTGTCCCAGAGACCAAGCCTGCTCAAAGTGGTTAAGATCAGCCTATTATTTTACCTAGCGCCATATAACTGAACCTCCGAATAGGGCTTGTAAACCTTGTAATCAAACTACAGGTCGCAATTTTGGAGATAATTCAATGAAATTTGTAATCAAACTTGTAATTAAACTATAGGTCGCAATTGTAGAGATAATTAAATTAAACAAGCCTCTATGATAGTGTAGGCTTGTATAAAGTGTCGATTATATACATTTTTTCTCTTTTTCCAAACCATAGATTTGTTTCTAGTTTCTGGAAAATGAACTAACTATACTTACGTTATGGTCTTGATTGTAAACTATCATCCAAAAAATTCCAATATGAGAAATTTTTTCACTTTCTTGAGACTTTCTCCACCCGAAGAGCGTTATTTTTTGCTAAAACCAAATTTACGTTTTTTACGTTTTGCGAAATAGTTTTTGTTTTTCTGGAATATAAATTTGAATATGAAATAGTTAAAACATATGTAGAAAAACTTAATTCTTGCAGCATCAGAAAAAACAAACATCACACATACGTAATCATAAGGTTGGTAATGGGGTGTCAAGTAGCTAACACTTGTGGAAATGATATATACACTGACGATAACCTGTACCGAAAACTATAACTATGAAACACAGAAGAACAAAGTATAGTAAAAAATATATATTTATTTATAGTCGTGGTACATAGCTGTAGTAGAAAACTATGAGTTAATCAAATATGAAAATACGTATGCAACACTTAACGAATTCCCAAACACACACACATACATAGTAGATATCAAATATTGCAAGCACTTGCATATATGCAAACGTTTGTATAAATACTTGTGAAAAAAAGGAAACAGGAAACGAGAATAATAATTGAACTGTACGAAGTGGTATCAGAATTACTTTTTATTATACTTTTTTGGCGATAGCAGCAATACTTATAAAACTGCACATGTGTGAGTACACACATACTCACAAAAAGGACATCTAACAACAAAGGTGAGTATTATAAGAAGAATATCAATTGCTAAAAAAAACAACAGTGGTTAGTTTCAAAAGTGAAGAGGAATAAAAATTTAATTTTAAATAATGAATTATCCACTTGATTTCATTTCGTTTTATCTCATTAGACTGAAATTTTTATAATAAGTATAGTTTTTCTCTTATAATCAGTATAGTTCTTTACCAATAGTTTTTTCCTACTAACGAATATTTTTTTTTTTATAAATAGCAATCGCTGTACATATTTGTACATTGTATGTTTGTATACATACATAAGTATGTATGTATTTTTAAAGGAATTGCGTTAACGAGTGACTGTATTATTTAAATTTTGTCATGGAGGAAACATTTTCAGAATTCCGAATATTTAACGGCAAAATATATTTTTTTAGCTTTGTTACCAACACAACAAGAATTTTAAATAATTAATAATAGAACTGAACTAGAAATGAACTAGAACAGAACTAGAACTGAACTAGAACTAAACTAGAACTAAACTAAAACAGAACAAGAACTGAACCAGAACTGAACTAGAACTGAACTAGAACTGAACTAGAACTGAACTAGAACTGAACTAGAACTGAACTAGAACTGAACTAGAACTGAACT
>NC_060953.1:12723343-12730390 GCF_022045245.1 Lucilia cuprina | reverse complement strand
TCTAGTTCTGTTCTAGTTCTGTTCTAGTTCTGTTCTAGTTCTGTTCTAGTACTGTTCTAGTTCTGTTCTAGTTCTGTTCTAGTTCTGTTCTAGTACTGTTCTAGTTCTAGTTCTGTTCTAGTTTTGTTCCCTATCTATTCAAGTTCTATTCTGGTTCTAGTTACGTTCTAGTTTTGTTCACTTTTTGTTAAGTTAAAAAGCCCTGTAGATGTCTCAAGTCTTAAAGAAACTCAATTATATCCACTCTCAAATCCTGTAGCTAACAACGACAACTACTTAAATTGCAACAATACACCACCAACATATTCACATACAAAAGACTGACAAATGAAAAGAATCACAAGTTACGATAGTTGTTGAATACTAAATTATACAGTTAGCTAAAAGCTAAGCAACAATACCAAACTGGGCAAAAATCAAGGCGAGGCATTTTGAATGCGTGCATGCATTCATGCAAGCAACCAGTCATTCCAAAACATCAACATATTTTGTGGGCCCGTAACAGTTAGTCCCTTACAACACTCCCAAACACTGACTGACACTTGCACTTCAATTTGATATTCTTTTCACTACCCATACATCCGAAATGCAAAAGAACACAAGGACGAGTAGTACTCGAGCACATTAAAACATTCGAATGTGTATTATTTTCCAACAATTGTAGCTAATACTTTTTAGGGTTTTAGTTTTTCTTTTTTCACTTCTAGCCTTTACGTAGTTAGAAGGTCTAGAGCAGTCTGTTGCCAGTAAAAGTTGTTACTACAGCTGATACTTATTGATGCTGTTGGTGCAACTGCTAAAACAATGCCACCAACATATTTTGTTTCATATTATAGTACGAATACATTTCGCAGTGTTGTTGTTGTTTTTTTTATTACGTTTTTGTTTTATCCTTTTTTTGCTTTAATTTTGTACATATTTACCAACTATTTTCAGCTCTATAAATTTTTAGAATTTTTCCATTGTTATAGTATGTGTTGCAGGCAGTTGCATGCATTGATTTGTTATGCATATTTTAAATTTTCGACAGAGAAGGACTAACTAGAAAAAAAGAAGTAATTTGAAGATTTTGTATATTTATGTTTAAAAAGTGAGTGAAATTAGTGGGGTTTTTTTAAATAATTTTAATTATAATTTCACTAGAAAGTTTTAATAAAATAAACAAATTTTCACGCACCCAAATTTTCCAATCTCTGTCACTAACTCAAGTAGTATATACATAGCTTTATTTGATGTTGTTGTTTTTGATTCGAACACATCATTTGCATCCAACACAAAGTCCCTTCTGTTTAACAAAAATCTTCCATGTTTTTGCATGTAGTTCACACAATATTTTTGTTGATATTTTTCCTTCCCAACGAATTTCCCTTCAAAAGTTTTTTATTGCAATCCAAATAAAAAAAAAGAACGGAAAATTTTAGATGATGTATTGTTATTTGAATTTAAAGACTGATTGTTGCATGTATGTTGTCAATTTTGTTGCTGTTGTTGTTTATATATAATGCTGCTGCTGGTGCAATTGTAGTGTTGCATTTGTTGTCAGTTGTATTGTATTTACATTGTATTTTGTTGGCGTTGCATGTATTTGCCATATTTATACATATTATATGAATAGAAAACACATGTTGCTCTGTAACTCGTACCACACATATTGTTGCTGTTATGTTGTTTTTCAATTTTTATTAGTTTTGATGTGACAGCTGTCATAGAATGTTAACAACTAATCTGAGAGTGTTTGTATGTACGAAAGTTTTATTCTGTGTGTAAAGTGGGTAAAATAGAGACCCATTATTGTTTTCATTGAAGTATTAAATCATTGTCAAAAAAATGTATAAAGATAAAAAGTGAATTTTTATGTTTGTGATGTGTCAATATATGTATTTTTATAGCACAGTTTAGGGGATGTTAGTTAACAAAATCAATTGCATACTTTAGGGCGATGTTTTGAATAGAAGGATTGTATATATAAATATGAATATATTTGTATTGAGGAGCAAGTAGTTTTAGTTAAAAATTTTTGTTTTTAAAACAAGTAAGAAAGTATGGCCGACCATATAATACCCTACACCATGAGTATATTTTTAAAATTTTTATTTTTCATAAAGAAACTTTTATATTGAATTTTACATTAATTCCAAACCGCCTTATGCAAAAACGAGTATTAAGTTTACAATGGTTGTTAAAAGCTGTTTTTATACGGAAAAGCTGTGTATTAAACCATAATTAACTTTAATAATCGTTTTTGCATAAGGTTGAAAGTATTTATGCAAAAATTTCTAAATGAGACAAATTTGGGAAAAGGATATATTTTTAAAAACCGTTAGTTTTGTTGCGATTAATTGCGATACAAATGGTTTCAAGTCAATTTTAGACGTTTAAGACATTTTTGAAGGGGGGTTTGTATGGGGGCCGATCATTACGAAAATCTGCAGTATCATTAATATTTATATAAAACTTATTTATGCCAATTTTTAAAGAGATTTGACGTAATTATGGCATAAAAACCCTAAATCGGGAGGTACAGTTGTATGGGGGCTAGGTAAAATAGTGGACCGATTTCAACCATTTTCAATAAGCCTTGTCCATTTGCCAAAAAACATGCTTGGTCCAAATTTCATCATATTATCTTGTGCACAAGGTTTACATGGACAGCCAGCCGGACAGACAGACGGACATGTCTTAAGGTAGCTATTGTACCAATATTTTTTGCCTCCCCACTGTGGTGTGGTGTAGGGTATAAACAATATTGAAATATTGAACATGTCAACGTAGTCTTAGTTTACAATCAGTCAGAGGTAAAGTAGGTTTCATAAAGGATATTTTAAGGTCCTTCAACGCATGTGTCTAATTCCTCAACAGTGACTAGTACATGCGTCAGTCTCAGTTTAAAGTTTAGCTTCAACCTCAGCTGACCAAATAACTAACTAACAAACTAACTAACTAACTAACTAACTAACTAACTATCTATATAACTAACTAACTAGCTAGCTAGCTAGCTCACTAACTAACTAACTAACTAACTAACTAACTAACTAACTAACTAACTAACTATCTAACTAACTAACTAACTAACTAACTAAATAACTAACTAACTAACTAACTAACTAACTAACTTACTAACTAACTAACTAACTAACTAACTAACTAACTAACTAACTAACTAACTAACTAACTAACTAACTAACTAACTAACTAACTAACTAACTAACTAACTAGCGTTTGTGCTGATGTTTGTAAAACCCGAAAATGTTTTTCGTACCCTTGCGTATGTCCGTCCGTCTGTCCGTCCGTCTGTCCGTTCCTCTTTTTGTCTGTCTGTTTGACTGCTTGTTTGCCTATTTGTCTGTCAGCAGTAGCTAAATCAACACGCTTCACGTCTTAATTTTCTAAATAATTTTATGCAATTTAGAACATACTTTTCTTTAGAAACAAGAACTGTTGAAAATTTTTAAAATTTACCCAATAGCACTCCTTAAACTTAATTTTATATAAGTTCAAATATCTTTTTCAATCCACAGCCAAAAAGGAGATATATTATTTTTGCCATTCTGTTTCTAACACATCGGAATATTCAGCTGACTACAGCTGAAATATATATTTATATATTCGATCTAAATCATGTCCGTCCGTCTATCAATCTGTTTAAAACACGATAAAGTCCAAATCGCTGATAGCTGAAATTTTTCACAAATATTTCATACTGATTCAGTTTGTTCAATACAGGGAAAAATTTAAAATGATCCGCTTATATAACGATACTACTGTGCAGCATGCATTTAACAGAAATACCGATGGACGGACATGGCTGATAATAAAAAATTCGAAAAATCATTTTTTATTTCATCTGTTTGACCGAAAATACATATGTATGTATAATGCCTTTAATGTCTTTTCACTCCCTTTGAAAAGCATACTGAAAAGTAAGTCGTTCTTTATGTATTTGTAAAAATGTATAGCATACACTTAGGAGGTTATACAAGTCTCTTTAATTTGAATAATATTTCTTTCCAACATTTTATCTTTAAACATTTAAGAGTACAATCCTTTACCCCACCTTGCCGTCCTAACAGATAAATAATTATTTTACGCATTTCAAATGAATTTAATTAAAATAGCTAAAGCTTAAAACAATTCATAAAAAAGTAAGCCAACGGATGCTGTAATAAATAATAGATCTTTTTAGCATACAATAGAGGCAGGAAGTTAAGTTAAATAAACTATAAAAATACACCTAAAGATAATAAAAATAATTAAAGTAATTTTTTCTTTCGTCCTTCTTATATACATATACATTTAAACAAGTTGTGCAGGTGTAAAAATATATAGCTGTACTTATTGTACAAAAGACAATAAAAAATTTAAGTTTATTCTGTTGAAAAATAGAAATAGACACACTCACACATACAACATTATAAACAACACAAAAATATATACTCAAGCTCAACTCAAAGTTGTTAACGTACATATAAATTGTTAAGTCTTTATCACCATAAACTAGAAAAAAGCAATTGGTGTCTTTTTTCTAACAACTAAAACACCCTCGAAAGAATTTTATAGTTAAAATAGAAAGAAATGAAAACTTCACACCTTCCACTTAAAGCTTAAGCAATAAACATAAATATAATGCCTACTCTAAGGAGCAACAACCGTTTGTATACGATTTCTATAGTTTAGGCAAAGTGTTTGTGTTTTGTTGTTTTATTTAAAGAAAAGTTGGCAACAGTTGTATGGTTATATACATTATAGACATAGTTTCATTTCCGTTACTTTATCCATACAACTTTAGAGTGGTTAGAGAGACAAAACTTTGTTTTATGAAAAGATTCTAGTTTACAGGTTTTCTGGTTTTCTTTGCTTTACATTATGTTGTCGTTTTGTCCTGTTATTGCCGTAGAGTAAATAAACAATAATATTGTAGTTTAGCTAGCAAAGCCTAAAAGTAGGCAATAAAAATTATATGTTACAAATTGTTATACAAAATGCTGGTATTGTCTTTCCGCCCACACTGTACTGCAAGTGTTAAATGCAAAAAAAAAACAAACTTAGAAAAAACTCTTAGCTATACAAAGAAAATAATTGTACAAATGAAAAGTAATCAAATTTATATTGTTTATTTTAAGGATATTGTGTGAAGTTATAAAATAAAGTATACTTTAAGGAATATTCCATGATGATGTAATTTTAATTTATTTCTCTAAAAAATAATCCATGTAATTGTAAAAAAATTGTGTGTAAATTAAACTTTATGCTGTCAAAATAAAATATTATGAAAGGATTTTAAAATACGAATAAAAATAATCATAAATAGTTAAATAAATTGTCTACTTTAAGGATGATACAAATTAATTTATTATTGTAAAAAAAAACAATTGCTAAATTCTGGATTTGCATATGTCCAGAAGCAGAGATAGAGCTCATGGAAGGACATACAAAATATCTGCTTCAAATTTTATGCACAAAAGTTTACGAAATTGAAGAAAAAAGCTAAAAGTTGCAATTACATTATAAAGATCTTAGACTAGTGCATGGACTAGACTTAAAACTAGGCTGAATACTAGACTATAGAGTAGACTACAGAAAAGACTAGACTGGAGACTAGTATAAAGACTGGGCAATAAACTACACTAAAAAGTAAAAGAAAGACTAGAAGATATAAATATTATAGATTAGAACATTGACTAGACTATAGACTAGTCTAGTCTATAGACTAGACTAGACTATAGACTAGACTATAGACTAGACTATAGACTAGACTATAGACTAGACTATAGACTAGACTATAGACTAGACTATAGACTAGACTATAGACTAGACTATAGACTAGACTACAGACAAGACTATAGACTAGATTATAGACCAAACTATAGACTAGAAAGACTAGAAGATATAGTTGATTATATATTAAAACATAGACTGGACTATAGACTAGACTATAAAATAGACTATAGACTAGACTATAGACTAAATTAGACTACAGACAAGACTATAGACTAGACTATAGACTAAATTAGACTACAGACAAGACTATAGACTAGACTATAGGCAATACCAACACTAAACTGTAGACTAGACCATAGACTGGAATATAGACTAAACTATTGACTAGACTAAATGTTAATCTGATGTTTGTAATGTCAAGAAATTCAAATCGAAATGTTTTTCATGTTTAAGCTCAATATTAATTAAAATTTCTTTGAATTTCTTTTTCCATTTTTACTCTTTTCTCTACATCAACCATCGTATATCATACTAATTATAACCACACTATCTAACACATAATACAAATTGTGTTAATTATCTCGCTCATATTCGACAACCTCATCAACAGCTTTAATTTATAATAGTTTTATTTTAAGACCCAAATTCCCGACACACCTACAAACCAATAATACTAATAATAAGTAATTCTTTTTTTCGTTACATTTTCACTCAGCTTTAGCAGTAAACATTTAGAAAACTAATTTTTCACTTACAACCACAAAGTTTGTTTTCGATCAGAAACAAAAATTTTGCAAAAAAGGAATGTTTAAAAAAGTTTGTTTTTTTTTTTTTGGAACGTGCAAAACAGCGAAAATATGTATATACACATGCATACACGTAAGCACATGATAGAAAAATTTGCACATCTACACAAACACATTTAAAGTTTTTGAAGGGGAATCTCACATAAAAATAGTAATTTTTCACAGTTTTTCCCTAAAATGCAGAGCATAATTATATCTTTTTTTTCTGTACAATATTTGTTCTTGTTTTCTCTCGTTTTTTCTACCTCACTGCTGAACAATACACTATAATTTGACACATGCTTGATATCGAGGGGTTAAATTTTCTTGTTTTTTATTTAGGTGGAGAAAAACAAATAAAAATTTGAAGACTGTTAAAGAGTTTCATTAAAGACGAATTACAGAAGCACTACACATACAAATGTCTCATTTGGATTGGACTAGACTATAGACTAGACTATAGACTATAGACTAGACTATAGACTAGACTATAGACTAGACTATAGACTAGACTATAGACTAGACTATAGACTAGACTATAGAC
>NC_060953.1:12721902-12723243 GCF_022045245.1 Lucilia cuprina | reverse complement strand
CTAGAACAGAACTAGAACAGAACTAGAACAGAACTAGAACAGAACTAGAACAGAACTAGAACAGAACTAGAACAGAACTACAACAGAACTAGAACAGAACTAAAACAGGTCTAAACTAGAATTGAAAGAGAGTTGAACTAGAATTGAAACAGAACTGAACTAAGACAATTTTTTACTATTAGACTTTTTCTACTTGTTTCTTAAATTTAAATGAATATGAGTGTATGAATGGATGCATTTGTGACTGCATATGTGGAAGTGGAATTCTATCGCTAGAAAAAATACTAGAAATTTTGGTATGTTAAGTACACGCAGTATTTGAGTAGAAACAAGTACGTATCACAACATGTTAAAATGTGGCACAGTAAAGGCTTTAAAATTATGACAACGAAACCAGCTTGTTGCTGTAAATCAATATCTTAAAAGGATCAATAAGTAAAAAGGGACAGTTAGGGACAAGATAGATTTAATAACATCAAGGACTAAAAAACAAAGTATAGAGCAACGTAGATAACAAGTCAGACATATCTAGAAACTCTATAAATTTATCCTCTCTAAAGATTCTATACTGTTCCTTATATAAAACATTTTGTTTTTATGTTATTATTTCGTATACTGATAACTAATTTGCAAACTTACAGATTTCAACTGATATCTGAAAAACTAAAGAATTTAGTAAATGCTACTAAAAGAGTGTGAGTGAATGAGACAGAGTCGGAAACAAAAGAGGAATAAATAAAACAAAAACGAATACATTCAAGTGTGTAGTTGATATGCCATGACTAGTGAAAACAAAACAAAATTTCGAGCTGTTGTATATGGTATATTGGAATTCGCTAGATGTCAGTATTGCAGTGGAAACATCACATCACATGTACAACAATCAGCTGCATAAATATACAATTGAACTAACACAAGCACATCAACAAAATTACCAAAAGAAGAATAGAAAAAAAGACGTGAGCATGCATATTGTATATATGGAAAACAAACAAGTGAATAATCAGCAAGTGATATTTATACATATGTATGTATGTAGATTAAAAGTAGAATTAAAAATACCCTTATTTGAATATATAAATCAGAATAGTTTCAAAAATTGTTATATCATAAAAAATATATTATATTTATTTAGCCATCTTGGCGTATGATCGATATTTTTTGGTATTCATGGCCTATGAGACGTATGATTGATAAATGTCTTTATATTAAAATCATGTCTGATTAATTGCGTAATTTCTGTTCTAGTTCTGTTCTAGTTTTGTTCTAGTTCTGTTCTAGTTCTGTTCTAGTTCTGTTCTAGTTCTGTTCTAGTTCTGTTCTAGTTCTGTTCTAGTTCTG
>NC_060953.1:12719473-12721802 GCF_022045245.1 Lucilia cuprina | reverse complement strand
GTAAGTAAGTAAGTATGTAAGTAAGTAAGTAAGTAAGTAAGTAAGTAAGTATGTAAGTAAGTAAGTAAGTAAGTAAGTAAGTAAGTAAGTAAGTAAGTAAGTAAGTAAGTAAGTTAATTGGTTAGTTGGTTAGTTGGTCAGTTAGTTAGTTAGTTGGTTAGTTAGTAAGTTAGTAAGTTAGTTAGTTAGTTAGTTAGTTAGTTAGTTAGTTAGTTAGTTAGTTAGTTGGTTAGTTAGTTTGTTTGTTAGTTTGTTTGTTAGGTAGTTAGTTAGTTAGTTAGTAAGTTAGTTAGTTAGTTAGTTAGTTAGTTAGTTAGTAAGTAAGTTAGTTAGTTAGTTAGTTAGTTAGTTAGTTAGTTAGTTAGTTAGTTAGTTAGTTAGTTAGTTAGTTAGTTAGTAAGTTAGTTAGTTAGTTAGTTAGTTAGTTAGTTAGTTAGTTAGTTAGTTAGTTAGTTAGTTAGTTAGTTAGTTAGTTATCACGTAGTTATCAAGTAGTTATGAAGTTGTTATTAAGCAGTTATCAAGTAGTTCTTCTAATTAGTAGAGAACTTGTTTCATTTTATGCTTCGGAAATTAATGACGAATCATTAGTTCCTTGCAACCAATTCGTTCCGCAGGGTACTAATACCTGTATTTGAGTGCTTCTTCCACATATACAAACTCATCAACTTTAAATCGTAATGAATGAAAAAAACTGAAAATCACTGTATTTATTCCAGGAACTCGTTGTAACTGTTGATTGCTGAAGTTTTTTAATAATTCAACTGACATTTCCACATATTTGTTAACAGACACACTCACATTCACTTATTAAAATTTTGTATTCGCATGTGTTTTTGTGTGCGTTGACATGTTACGATTCTTTTGAACCTTTTAAAAGTGTCATAACTGTAGGGGAATACAAATAATTTCGATATTAAATTGGAGACACCTTATCACCATTAATGAATAGTATTTATGGAACTTGGCTCTCGTTTGCTCTGTTGTAACCATGTCATTTATATAACATTACACATGCATTTCGTTATGATTTTTTTTGTTCGCCGAGGAATGACAATTAAAATCACAATTCAAAAATCTCTATAGAATCTTAAACAAAACTACATAAATGTGAAAAGCGCTCTTCAGGTTCGTTGAAACCCTTTAAATATTTTCTTGTCATATATTTTTGTCAGAGACTTGCTTCCTTCTTCTTTTTTTTGCACAATTTTATAACCCCCATTGGTATTGTTTGTTACACATTTCCTGTTGTTTTTAATATAAATAAAAACGTAAAAAATTGGAAAAAATAAATATTTTTTATTCATTTTAATGATTTACAAATGTTAAACGCAATACAGCAATTTTAAGGACATGAGACGTTTTCGTCATCGTTGACGACGTTAAGGCTGCTGTTGATAATGGCACAACTGCTCAGATCAGACATGTCTTCTTCCTCTGACTTAACGTTACTACTGCCAATGACAATTGATTTAAATGTATTATTTACGTAAAAAAAAACAAACGTTTTTTTATTGTTTGATAAGAGATGAAAACGTAAGGAAAGAGTATTTACTTTTTGCACCTGAATGTGCGTAATGAAAGATAATGGGGAAGACCAGCCGGAAGAGGTAGATATTTTAGGCCTAGAAAGAGCAATATTAATGATGTCTGTTCAGCAAATTGAGAATGTCGGTAGAAATTGTAGATATTTTTCCCCAATACCCTTGAGATCTACAAAAAGAATTATAATTGTATAATAATAGTGTAGTCTATAGTCCAGTCTATAGTAAAGTCTAAAGTCTAGACTAAAGTCTAGTCAAAAGTCTAGTCTATAGTCTAGTCTTTAGTCTAGTCTATAGTCTAGTCTATAGTCTAGTCTATAGTCTAGTCCATAGTCTAGTCTATAGTCTAGTCTATAGTCTAGTCTAGTCTATAGTCTAGTCTATAGTCTAGTCTAGTCTATAGTCTAGTCTATAGTCTAGTCTAGTCTATAGTCTAGTCTATAGTCTAGTATATAGTCTAGTCTATAGTCTAGTCTATAGTCTAGTCTATAGTCTAGTCTATAGTCTAGTCTATAGTCTAGTCTATAGTCTAGTCTATAGTCTAGTCTATAGTCTAGTCTATAGTCTAGTCTATAGTTCAGCAAATCTGTTCAGCAAATTGAGAATGTCGGTAGAAATTGTTGATATTTTTCCCCAATACCCTAGAGATCTACAAAAATAATTATAATTGTATAATAATAGTGTAGTCTATAGTCCAGTCTATAGTCTAGTCTATAGTCTAGTCTATAGTCTAGTCTATAGTCTAGTCTATAGTCTAGTCTATAGTCTAGTCTATAGTCTAGTCT
>NC_060953.1:12689003-12719373 GCF_022045245.1 Lucilia cuprina | reverse complement strand
CTTACTTACTTACTTACTTACTTACTTACTTACTTACTTACTTACTTACTTACTTACTTACTTACTTACTTACTTACTTACTTACTTACTTACTTACTTACTTACTAGCTGAAGAACTAACACACTAACTTATTACTTAACTACGTACGAAAGTGTTTTCCTCAGGGATGGAAAGTAATAACTGTATTTTCAATTACAAATACCTTTTAAATTATTGTAATTAAAGATTCACCAATTACAACTACTTGTAATTAAGGTTTATCCCAATAAATTATTTGTAATTATGATTTAAGTTTTGCCAATAACAATTACTTTTAATTGTAATTAAATTAGTAATACATAAATTACATTTACAGGTAATTTTAATTGGAAACTTCAATTACAGTTATAAGTTATTGTAATTGGCAAAGCTAAAATTACAATTACAAGTAGCTGTAATTGATTATGGCTCAATTACACATTACAAGTAATTGTAATTGACCTTTTAGTAAATTACTTTGTGTAACCATTTCGCCCTTACCTGATACTCCTATAGATTGGTGGTTAGTATTCAAGTCTAGTGGCAGTTTCTATTCACACCTTAAGGCTTTGATTAAGGGGCGCATCACAGGTCCAAGAGAGGCCATTCAAATTGACTTAATTACTATAAAAATATAAAAATTCATGACATTCTTGTTGCAAGCCATTAGATAACTTTAACAAAAACGGATACCTTGATTCACTTTAACATATGTGTTCTTACTTCAAAAATTATTTAAAATACCCCAGAGCAATAACATTTTACTAGAACGATTTGTAAGCAGAAACACTTAAGAGCTTGAAAAATATTATTTATTTTAAAGGAACTAAGGGAATAAATGAGATGTAATGTCATGTACATTTAACCCACATTTAATAAAATAAATATTATATACATTTATTAAAAACCATTCAGAATTATTGTTAAAACTTTACTGTTTAAAGACCAGTTTATGTATATCAAATATTTTACTAAACTAGAACTGAACTAAAACTGAACTAGAACTGAACTAGAACTGAACTAGAACTGAACTAGAACTGAACTAGAACTGAACTAGAACTGAACTAGAACTGAACTAGAACTGAACTAGAACTGAACTAGAACTGAACTAGAACTGAACTAGAACTGAACTAAAACTGAACTAGAACTGAACTAGAACTGAACTAGAACTGAACTAGAACTGAACTAGAACTGAACTAGAACTGAACTAGAACTAACCTGGAACTGAACTAGAACTGAACTAGAACTGAACTAGAACTGAACTAGAACTTAACTAGAACTGAACTAGAACTGAACTAGAACTGAACTAGAACTGAACTAGAACTGAACTAGAACTGAACTAGAACTGAACTAGAACTGAACTGTTTTCTGTAATGCTCCATGGTTCTGGATGTAGTAGTGAACCGGAACTATGCAAAACAATAATAACGGCGGCTAGTTTTGTTTTCCGGTAATTTTCTTAAACTCTTTTAACTAAACATAAAGTTTAGTTTAACTTAAAACTTGTCAATTGTTGAGCAGCTGAAATATCCTTAAAGCTCTCTAATTGAAGTTGTCTGAAACAATCAGGATATGACAGATTATATTAATTTCGTGTTATGACTGAAACAAATAAAACAAAAACTCATGCAACTAAATGCTTAGAATCTTGTAAAATTGAAATAATTACTTTTGCTTTACATTTATTACAAAACTTTAATTTCTTTCCCTTATAAAACTTCTTTTTTAGTTTTACTAACACCCACTTAACACGCTAAATTAAGACGATTATTAGAAAGTATTATTTTACCAAGAGCACAAAAAAAAGAAAAATTCAAAAAAAAGTATATATTAATAAATTCTTTTAAATATACAGTCTAGAGAGTAAATTACTGCAAAAATAACAAAATTATATACAGGAAACTAAATTAAAAAAAATAATAACTCCCGCCATATTGTATTAAATAAAACCACAGAAGACAATAGAAATGGTGGTCGCTACACCTCTCTAGGGTTGAGAATTATGAGCGAAAAATAACATTAAAAGAAAGTTTTAATCATCAACCAATGTTAAAAATGTTTCTTAAGTAGGATGAAAATAAGGATTATTTTCAAAAATCCTTTACAACTCCTCCTCTTCCAAAAAAAAGAAGAAAATTATAAGAAATAACTATGAATGGCAAGGAATGAAAAGGAAACAATATTATGAAAAGAAAAGGTCATGTTTTAAGAAACTAACATGCCACGGAACAATTATAAGATAATTGAAAAGTTGTTGAAAAGGAAAACTAAAAGCGAACACACACACACAATAGACACCCATTTACGAAACTCACACCTAAAAGAAAGGTTACCAGAGAAACTTTATCTTAAAACACTTTTCCTTAACTTAAGTATCCATGGACATTATTATTAAATACTTGCTTGCTTGCCTGCCTGTCTGCCTGGCTCCTGATACGGCTGCTTGTGTGTGTCCTTTAGTGATCAAGGGGTTAACAAATGAATTATAGAGATTTTGCCGTAAAGTTTACTGCAAATATTTTTCCAACTAATCTATAAATAATTAAGCAAATACACTGAAAAAATATGTTGTTTTAAAGAGTTATTAAAGTTAGTTGCAACATTCTGGTACAATAGACTAAATTATGTGATATTTTTATCCCAGAGACAGAAAGGAATTTTATAATAGTCTCAAGGTCATAGTAAAACTAAAGTCCTAAGGTTGTGCGCTTCTTAACCAGGTGGGAATCGAACCCACCACATCTGGTCTACCAGACTAGAACACTAACTTATCGGAGGCCACTTTTCGGCTATAGATATCTTAAGTTATTGGGACCATATGAACTAGAACGCACTCGATTCGATTAGCATAGCTTTTGGGTGTATATTGTTTTAGCTGTTCACTTTAGACATTACAGTAAACACAGGATGGAATATAAAGTAGTCCATATTCCATGGACTCTAGAGACTTTGATTATTCTAATCTATTTCATGTTCAATTTGAGCGATTGAATACATTTCGAGGTTTATCACAAAGAGGCGTTTGAGAGCATAAGAGGTCCTTTGAAATACGATTCAATATCTTCATAGATTTATCACATAGAGACTTACGAGAACATAACATTAGTTGTGTCACTGTTATGAAACATAAGCTATTCCTATAGATTAACTCTTTCATGTATACGGGACACCGATGTCCCAAGATTTTTTTACATTTTTCTCGATATAGAACGCAATTTTGAGTTCAGAGCTACAGTAAAAGGTTATTCCTAAAGAAAAATAAGTTAATTTTTAGAATTTGATGACACTGCATGCTAAAAAGGATGATATCATTTTCCATTGTTCATTAAAAATGATCAACGTCAAAATAAATTGTGTGTGGAGAAGTCATATTCATTAAAAGTCTAGCGGTTTAATTTTGTGCGTGAAAGGGTTGAGTAAGAAAATCAAATAACATTTTAGGACATATGAGTTTGGGTTCCAAAAGTGTTTCACGAATACGGGACATCGGAGTCTCAAAATATCGATTTAGAGTGTTATTTTGAATTCACAACTACAGTAAATGGTTATTTCCAAAGAAAATCGGTTGTTATTTAGAATTTGATGTCACTACATGCCAAAAAGGATAATGTCCTGTGATAGCTTTCAAAAACATTTTTTCTATTTTTAATTAAAAATTATCGATGTACGCCAAAATCAACTGTATTGTAAAGTCATCTTCATAAAAAGTGCAGCGGTTTAGTTTTGTGCGTGAAACAGTCAGTTTGATTACAAAGTCGGACGGACAGACAGACATACAGACAGGCAGACGGACTACTCTGAAAATGATTCTAAGCCGATTTGTATACTTTAAGTTGGGTACAGGACCAATATTATTGGGATTCATGCAGTCAAACTGCTTGATATATTAAAGAATGTAGATTCAGTTTCATGCGTCTCGCTTGTGCTTGATGAGACATCTGAGTTGGTAATCATAATCTGATTCAGTAATATATCCAAAAATATCGAGCCATAGTAAATGGCTTTGGCATCTTGATTAAGGTAGTACAGCAATTTTATCATACATATATCACTTAGCTCGTTTGAATGTTTATATTAGAGAAACTTTTAAGATTCTGTGAAAATCATTTATCACACGATCTATGATATTTTAAATCAACTTTGACAGTGGTATATAGCTGTTAGTGATAACCTGAATTTTATGATTGTTTGGTAAAAGAATTTTTGATATTTGCTGTATGGTATGTATATACCATACATCTAACGAAGTAATGCTATACAGATTACTTACACCAATAACAAACGTTACACCATACTCTATATTTAGCTCTTTGTCTTTGAAAGGAAGATTTTTATCTCATAAGACTTTAATTATACCATGTCCTCTTCCCACAGCTGTCTTGCTGCAGCTCTTAAGGCATACTTATATGTAGTAATAAATTAACATCTGGTTTAAACTTTTGTTTTATCATGTTATCATGACCATAGTTTTAGCTTCCCGATTTAAAAACATCAGCTATCCAAACTCTCCGACAGTTGTTCGTTAATCTTCAAAGTAAGAACATATTTGAAACAATTATCGACAACAAAGTCAAACATAGGTAACATAGTGAATCTATCGATGTATATTCAAGAGAATTCTCATACGAAACATTTTTTCATGATGGTGATCCTGTCTTGGACCGCACACCCTTTGACATCAACTCAGTCCCACATTTACTTCTCTGAGGAGTACAGGCACTACTCAGCAACCGGCACAAGACAAGATCCCTATTAATATCCTGCAGTTCACTAGCTAACGTGACACCTAAAAGCTTTGTTGCTTTAATCGAATCGTAAGTCAAATGATTTCTCCTGTTTAAAGTCCAGATGAACAAGAGGAACTGAATTGCTAATAACACGAAGGTAAGGGGGCTTCGCCATGGATAAAACTTCATTGTTTTGGACTACACTTTCTACCGATACATTGTAGAGAAAACTCATACAACACATTCTTTCGTGTGGGTGGGAGTGTCTATGTCCACACACCCCTGTATGCCATTCCAGTCGCAGCAACTCTTCTCCACTGTTTAGTCATACTTTCAGTCCTCTCTGACTATGTTGCTAATTACACCAAGGTAAGGAAATTTCACCAAGGGAATTGTTTATATTGACAGTACTAAGCTTGACAATTGAGTTAAAGGTTAGCTCTAATCTTAAGCCCAGTTACCAATAGACTTACAACATTATTCCTTATTGCTTAATTAATTTAATTTCATTTCTCTTGGACCAATACTAAAAGACCTTGCTAGGGCTTTCCGTAGTTAAATGCTGTATATTAGTCTGGGAAAGCTTTTGCATATAAAAGCTGATGTTCAGGAACTAAGATTTCACATCAGTATTCCTTAGGATGTAATATGAGGATAACCAGATACATATATAAAATTCCACCTTAATTCCACATTACAACATATTTAAGGACATTATAGTACAAAAAAAATTGTCTAACAAAACTTCTGATGGAATCTACGTCACTAATTGTTCAAGTTCAGGAGGATTTTGCATAAAAAACTGTTGTTCAGTAACTCAGATTTAACATCAGTATTCCTTGGGATGTCGCCCTAAGATTAGTACATAAAATTCCACATTACAACACATTTAAAGACATTTTAGTACAATTACAAATATTTTCTTTCCTTTTGACATATTTAACATCAAAGTAGCTAATTTAATTAATTTAAATATATTTTAATGAATTTCTTAAATTTTTTTCTTTCTAGACATTTTGCTCATAATTTCCATAAGCTGCGTATAATTTGTTTAAACTCCTTGTTGTCATATTATCGCTATCTTTTTATATCTTGACAATGAAAAAAATTTACAGAGGAAATTTCAAATAAGCCTCCATAACCTATGTTCACACAACCCCCCCCCCCCCCCCCCCCCCCCCTAAAAAAACACTCTCTAACTACTACACCTACATACCTATAAATCTGTGTCTGTTTTCCAGGAGTTTTATAACAATAACCAAAAAAATATTTATAGAAAAATAAAGGAATAACATAAAAATGAACTTCCGCCAAATACCGGAAATGCCAACAAATTACCATTAAAGGGCTGTCGTTTGCAAATGTGCTGCTAAGCAGTATAAATATGTTTGTAGTTGCTATTGTTGCTACCACTTTATGGCGTTGCCATCACCTCGAATTGTAGTATTTTTCCAAAAGAGACACATTTTTCTTTTAACTATATACTATATATAGTATATAATATTTAGCAACTTACTAACTTAACAACCCAACAAAAAATATCTTTTGCCTGTTTTTTATCCTATGAACGCTTTTCTAAGGTGTATAAAATGTTAACCTATTTTTTTTTGCTATAAGTAATTTTGTAGGTGTTTGTACTGTAAATAAAGGGTAAATAACATTATATAGTAAAATTTAATGTAAGTATGTTTACAAAAAAATGTCCATAAAGTTACAAGTTTAGTTACAATTTTAACTCATCGATATATATTTTGCTATAGATTTTATATACAAGACTTTAACTTTTTTATGGTTTTACTTGACAAGATACGAGTACCTTGAAATAAAGCAGGAGAGTACTTTTTGTTGTAAACAACGATAGAAAAAAATTACAATAGCATCATAGTCTTAAAAACAGGGACGTGGATTAAGGTCTTAGAAAAGGGATGGAATGTAATTTAGATATATCAGCTTGTAGTTTGAGAAACTATAATTTTAGCAGCTAGTTAATCCCCCCGTAGCAATGTTATATTGATGAACCTGTCCCGATTTTTGTGTTATTGCAATCCCGGGAAAATAGATGCTGGTCTATTAACCGATTGGTCTATAAACCGATCGGTATCGGTATCGTTGGTTTCTCTTTGGAATGATTTGGTATGAGAGGTCTACTTAGAGAATCAACATAATTTGTTACTATCATGGTAATCGGAAGTCGACAGAGCAGAGTTTCGGACTTTGTCCAGGTAATAAAAGAAGTCCCTTTAGGATGCATGTGGGGCTGTGGTTTAAACTGAAATTCTAGAGAAAAGAATATTTTCTTACCCTATCACGCGTGCTATGAAATGGCAATATTGAGCTTCTCTGGTGTAGAGATATGTAGACCTTACCTATCCGCATATCTAGAGTGAGTGTTTATAAAGTTTTTCTCAATGTGTCGGATGAATGAGAAGTTTTCTGTGTTGGCTTGTAAGTGTTGGATGTTAAATGTAAGTTATCTTATACAAGTGAAACCATTGAATTTTCATTCAATGTCTGGATATGTTCAGATTGTACTCTGTTTATACCGGATTTACTACTTATGTGAATAATAACAAGTCTTCCACTTAAATCATTCGAGTTTCAGTCTGCCGATTACGTCTCTGGGTGCTGTTTCTGACTCAATAGAGGCCATCAAATCTACGTGATTGTATGGTAAGTGATCAGATAGCTGGAATTGCTTGAGCAAAGTGCTTGTACATGCCACTGGCATGAAATAGACACAAAATAGATCTTTAAGGAAGTTTTTTACATAAAGCGCTTCGACCTCTCTAAGCAACTTTTTGCTGCTGATCAGATAACTGGAGTTGGTTAAGCAAAATGCTAGAACATGTCACTGAACACGATGTTGATATTTAAGGAAGTAACAGCTTTCTGCTGCTGATCAAATAGCTGGAATTGCTTAGCAAAGTGCTTGTACATGCCACAGGCATGAAAGAAGCACAAAATAGACATTTATGAAAGTTGTTAACATAACACAACTTTATACATTCCAAAGACGCTGTAAGAAATTAATTTTCTTTTATTGAATATATGAACGCAATTCATTGATAGCTTGTAACTGATTTTCCCAGTAATAAATCCACGATTACTCATACTTTGGTTCAGTTTCATGTCAAAGGATAAACACGCTGAGAAATAATCTTGAATATTCTGTAAATATTCTGCAAATTTCACATCAATACCATGATTCAACTCAAATCTGAGTAGCGTTTCTCAAGGAGGTCTTTCTTAAGAAGTTGTTTGCAACTTTTCTACAGCAGTCAACGGTCTTTTATATAGTTTACATATAATCGCCCAAAAATTTCATAGAGTTAAGCCAGGAGTTCCTAAGAAAAGAATTTTACTGTGTGAGAGAGAGAGAGAGAGAGAGCAAAAATTGTTTGTAAACAATTGTAATTATTTGATATATAACTCTTTAACTTTAAAATAAAACATCTTAGGAACCGGGTGCTATCATCGGACAATCAGAAAGAAGCGACTAATGAATAATTTTAAATAAACTTGCGTTTTATATGTTAGATTAGTGCAGGCTGCTAGACTTCATCACTGGTGACACATGAATGTCCATCATCTGTCTACATTGTTGCACAATAATTCGATATAAAAACTTTTTGAACTCGTGTGCGCTATTCACTTCTAAGCTCTCGATAATCAACATTAGTATTTAGAGTTGTGTTGATGAACTTTAGTCTCTAGAGTGAAGTTGATAATCAACATCTCAATCTTTAGAGAGAAGTATAGGAGGAGCACTTTAGTCTCTAGAGTAAAATTCGAGTCTTAAAAGTCCCCAAGGTGGTGTTGATGATTAAGTCTAGTATCTTGAGCAGTTTTGTTGATTAATTCTAGGTTTTTGAGAGGAGTTGATAAACATAAGTACCAAGAGTAGAGCTGGTGTTTATTTCTAGTCTTTAAGGGAAGAGTTTATAATCTCTAATCCAATCTCCAAGGTAGAGTTGAATAACAATTCAATTCTCTAGAGTGGAGTTAGTGAACAAACGTGGTCTTTAGTGTAGATTTAATGATCAACTCTGGTCTAGTTGAAATCAATTCTAGTTATTAGAGTTGAGTAAATGATCAATTCTATTTTGTAGACTAAAGTTGATGATCAACTCTATTCTGTGGACTAGAGTTGACGATCAAATCTAATTTCCAAGGTAAAGTTGATGATCAATTCTAGCCTTTAGGTTGTGTTAATGATCAACTTTAGTCTCTATAGTAGATTTGATGATCAATTATGGTCTTTAGAGAGGATTTACTCTCTAGAGTAAGGTTGATCAACTCTAATCTCTAGAGAAGAGTTGATGATCAATTCTATTCTATTCTAGCCTCTAGAGTAGAGTTTGAATCAATTCTAATATTTAAAGTATATTTGATTATCAAGTAGTTGATTATCAATTCAAGTGCCTGTAGTAGAGCTGGGGATCAATTATAATCTTAAGAGTAGAGTTGATGATCCAAGATGTTGTAAATGATCAATTCTAGCCTTAAACGTGAAATTGCCGATCTCATTTAGTCCATAGAGAAGATTTGGTAATCAATTCTAGTTTTTAGACTGAAGTTGATGATCTCTAGAGTAGAGTTAGTCTTAAGAGTAGATCAATTCTAGTCCTTAGAGTAACTCTACTCTACTCAGCATTGGTCGCTAGAGTAGAGGACAACAGTTAATAATGAACAACAGTATTTTAAGTTCAGTTGATTGTTAGTTTAAGTCTTTTTTTATTCTATAGAGTAGATTTGGTGATCAATTAGAGTCTTTAGACTGGAGTTGCCGATAAAATGTTGTGTCTAGAGTACAGTTGGTAATCAATTCTTGTCTTTAGAGTAAAGTTGATGATTAATTATTGTCCATGGATTTGAGTTGATGATCAATTCTAGTCTATAGAGTTGATGATCAGCTCTTATCTCTAAAGTAGAGTAAATGATTAATTCTAGTCGGTAATTAATGATCAACTGGCAATGATGATGATGATGATGAATAAAGAGATATTCCTAACTTTAATATAACTCAAGACTATTAGGCCATCGTTTTAAGGATCATCATGTTAGGATCATCCACTTAAAGCATAATAGAGGTGCCTTCTGGTCCAACATAGGCCATACGTTTAGCTTAAAGTTAAGAGCCACCAAAATTCATCTTGTAGTTTTGCAAAATTTCCTTCCCTTCTCAAAATTGTTTCTCCCTCTCTGCCACACATCATAATATTTTATGATTACTACTTTTCTTTTTATTTTATTTTTGTCTTGTTATGCTATTTGGGGGCTGGTTACAAACATTAACGTGTCAAACGTGCAAGAAATATTTACCATCTACGTAGTTTTTTTTGTGTTCTCTATCCCATTCATATAACATAAATATAGCTTTTTTAAATAAGCAATAAAAAAACCACAATCTTTTACCAACTAGAGTTAAAAACCGAATAATAAAATAAAACAACAGCAACAAAAACCAAAGAAGCTTTCAAAACAAAAAGTGGAAGAAAAACATCTTCAAAAAACAAGGAAATAGCAACACAAACTGTCAACGCTCAATTTGAACGTGTTTTGGATAAAGAGAAGGCTAAAAGACGACAACATGTACATTCATAAAATGCAAAGAGCACCTGATGCACTTGTAACAAACCATTAAAAAGAATTTCTTATTCCATGATGCAACTTTCATGTTTAAGAATACTATAACGAAAAGAAGAAGATGAAACTAGTAGTAACAACAACAACTAAGAGTTAACTTTAGTTTTTTCATAAAATCTACAATATCTAGAGAAAAAAAAAAACTTTAAAAAGTTTATGTTTCGCTTTAGACGTTTTTCTACATAGTTTGTTATAGTTTTGCTCTTTACTCAATATTGTTTACATTTACTTTTGCATTTTCTGTATTAACAGGATATGAATGTGCAAGTGTGTGAGAGTAAGTGAGTTCATTCATATGTGTTTGTGTTTTTTTTTGTAAACAGGGTTGACTGAAAAATGCTTTCATGCTAACTTACTGCAGTACTTTTTCATGCATTACTTAATACAGTTTAGTCACAATCGCTCAAATTCTCATAACGTTGAACACAACATCTCCTAAACTGCCATATTAAGCCGATAGATTTCCAAAATATAGAGTTTCTGAAAAAAACTTTTTGCACTAACCTTTTCCTATAATTTTCTCACTTCTGTATTCATAATGCAGTATTGTTGTTTTTTGTAGTCATATTAAGTATTGTTTTTTTTCATTCGCGATCATACAATTTCACATGCATAAATACATTTAAACATACACACATTACGCATACATTAACATAAATTGTAATAACTATGTATATGAGCAAAAAAAAAAAAAACAGTCTACATTAAAAGGATGCATGTGAGCATAACAAGCGCAAATATTTGTAAATGTATGAATCTTTATGTGTATGCATTTAAGTGGGTGAATGTTTGTTAGTGTAATGGCATAAAAATGTTAAAAGTTGCCAATATAAATTTATTAAAACGATTATAGGTTAAGTACATACTAAGTCAACAACAAGCAGAAATTGGCAGACATTAAATATTTGATATATAAAAGGTTTTTCTTTTGCATAAATCAGTTATAGCGTCTGCTGAAATTGGTAGTAAAAATAGTGATAATTAAAGAAGAGAGATAGATTGAAAAGTATTCATACAGGAAAAACTTGCAAAGCTTTCCGAATTTTTCCTACTAGAGAAGAGATCAGCTCTAGCATATAGATTGAACAAGAGTCTGCTTAGTATTCAGATAAGCCTCTAGAGAAAAGATGGATTGAATAGAATTCATACAAGAATAACTTCCCAAGCTTTCCGGTTTTTTCTTAATAGAGATGATTAGAAATTAGACTAGAGCAGGGTTTATAAATTTTCTTACTAGAGATAATATTAGCTCCAGCGTATAGACGAAACAAGAGTCTGCTTAGTATTCAGATAAGAGCAGAGTTTATGATTAAGCCTCTAGAGAAAAGATGGCTTGAATAGTATTCATACAAGAATAACTTTAAAAGCTTTCCGGTCTTTTCTTAATAAAGAAGAGATTAGCTTTAGTGTATAGACGTCATAAGAGTTTGATTAGTATTTAGACTAGAGCAGAGTTTATGATTAAGACTCTAGTTAAGAGTAGAACTGATGATGAAATCTAGTCATTAGACTAGTTGATTATTAACTCGACGCTATAATAGAGATAGAACAGAGAGTAGAGGCCAGAGAAGTTTTCTCTAACCTAAGTTAAAGTTGATGATCAACACTAGTTTCTAGGATACAGATGATGATCAAATCTAGTTTCTAGACTAGCGTAGATGTGATGATCAACAGTAGAGTTTATGATCAACAGTAGAGTTGATGATCGACAGTAGAGTTGATGATCAACAGTAGAGTTGATGATCAATTCTAGCCTCTAGACTAGAGTAGAGTTGATGATCAACTCTAGCCTCTAGACTAGAGTAGAGTTGATGATCAACTCTAGCCTCTAGACTAGAGTAGAGTTGATGATCAATTCTAGTATCTAGAGTTGAGTTGATGATCAACTCTAGTCTCTGGAGTATAGTTGATGATCAACACTAGTCACTAGAGTAGAATTCATGATCAACTTTAGTGTCTAGAGTATAGTTCATGATCAACTCTAGTCTTTAGAGTAGAGTTGATGATCAACTCTAGTCTCTAGACTATCAACTCTAGTCCCTAGACTAAAGTAGAGTTGATTATCATTTCTGGTCTCCAGACTAGAGTAGAGTTGATGATCAACTCTAGTCTCTAGACTAGAGTAGAGTTGATGATCAACTCTAGTCTCTAGACTAGAGTAGAGTTGATGATCAACTCTAGTCTCTATACTAGAGTAGAGTTGATGATCAACTCTAGTCTCTAGACTAGAGTAGAGTTGATGATCAACTCTAGTCTCTAGACTAGAGTAGAGTTGATGATCAACTCTAGTCTCTAGACTAGAGTAGAGTTGATGATCAACTCTAGTCTCTAGACTAGAGTAGAGTTGATGATCAACTCTAGTCTCTAGACTAGAGTAGAGTTGATGATCAACTCTAGTCTCTAGACTAGAGTAGAGTTGATGATCAACTCTAGTCTCTAGACTAGAGTAGAGTTGATGATCAACTCTAGTCTCTAGACTAGAGTAGAGTTGATGATCAACTCTAGTCTCTAGACTAGAGTAGAGTTGATGATCAACTCTAGTCTCTAGACTAGAGTAGAGTTGATGATCAACTCTAGTCTCTAGACTAGAGTAGAGTTGATGATCAACTCTAGTCTCTAGACTAGAGTAGAGTTGATGATCAACTCTAGTCTCTAGAGTAGAGTTGATGATCAACTCTAGTCTCTAGACTAGAGTAGAGTTGATGATCAACTCTAGTCTCTAGAGTAGAGTTGATGATCAACTCTAGTCTCTAGACTAGAGTAGAGTTGATGATCAACTCTAGTCTCTAGACTAGAGTAGAGTTGATGATCAACTCTAGTCTCTAGACTAGAGTAGAGTTGATGATCAACTCTAGTCTCTAGACTAGAGTAGAGTTGATGATCAACTCTAGTCTCTAGACTAGAGTAGAGTTGATGATCAACTCTAGTCTCTACACTAGAGTAGAGTTGATGATCAACTCTAGTCTCTAGACTAGAGTAGAGTTGATGATCAACTCTAGTCTCTACACTAGAGTAGAGTTGATGATCAACTCTAGTCTCTAGACTAGAATAGAGTTGATGATCAACTCTAGTCTCTAGACTAGAGTAGAGTTGATGATCAACTCTAGTCTCTAGACTAGAGTAGAGTTGATGATCAACTCTAGTCTCTAGACTAGAGTAGAGTTGATGATCAACTCTAGTCTCTAGACTAGAGTAGAGTTGATGATCAACTCTAGTCTCTAGACTAGAGTAGAGTTGATGATCAACTCTAGTCTCTAGACTAGAGTAGAGTTGATGATCAACTCTAGTCTCTAGACTAGAGTAGAGTTGATGATCAACTCTAGTCTCTAGACTAGAGTAGAGTTGATGATCAACTCTAGTCTCTAGACTAGAGTAGAGTTGATGATCAACTCTAGTCTCTAGACTAGAGTAGAGTTGATGATCAACTCTAGTCTCTAGACTAGAGTAGAGTTGATGATCAACTCTAGTCTCTAGACTAGAGTAGAGTTGATGATCAACTCTAGTCTCTAGACTAGAGTAGAGTTGATGATCAACTCTAGTCTCTAGACTAGAGTAGAGTTGATGATGATCAACTCTAGTCTCTAGACTAGAGTAGAGTTGATGATCAACTCTAGTCTGTAGACTAGAGTAGAGTTGATGATCAACTCTAGTCTCTAGACTAGAGTAGAGTTGATGATCAACTCTAGTCTCTAGACTAGAGTAGAGTTGATGATCAACTCTAGTCTCTAGACTAGAGTAGAGTTGATGATCAACTCTAGTCTCTAGACTAGAGTAGAGTTGATGATCAACTCTAGTCTCTAGACTAGAGTAGAGTTGATGATCAACTCTAGTCTCTAGACTAGAGTAGAGTTGATGATCAACTCTAGTCTCTAGACTAGAGTAGAGTTGATGATCAACTCTAGTCTCTAGACTAGAGTAGAGTTGATGATCAACTCTAGTCTCTAGACTAGAGTAGAGTTGATGATCAACTCTAGTCTCTAGACTAGAGTAGAGTTGATGATCAACTCTAGTCTCTAGACTAGAGTAGAGTTGATGATCAACTCTAGTCTCTAGACTAGAGTAGAGTTGATGATCAACTCTAGTCTCTAGACTAGAGTAGAGTTGATGATCAACTCTAGTCTCTAGACTAGAGTAGAGTTGATGATCAACTCTAGTCTCTAGACTAGAGTAGAGTTGATGATCAACTCTAGTCTCTAGACTAGAGTAGAGTTGATGATCAACTCTAGTCTCTAGACTAGAGTAGAGTTGATGATCAACTCTAGTCTCTAGACTAGAGTAGAGTTGATGATCAACTCTAGTCTCTAGACTAGAGTAGAGTTGATGATCAACTCTAGTCTCTAGACTAGAGTAGAGTTGATGATCAACTCTAGTCTCTAGACTAGAGTAGAGTTGATGATCAACTCTAGTCTCTAGACTAGAGTAGAGTTGATGATCAACTCTAGTCTCTAGACTAGAGTAGAGTTGATGATCAACTCTAGTCTCTAGACTAGAGTAGAGTTGATGATCAACTCTAGTCTCTAGACTAGAGTAGAGTTGATGATCAACTCTAGTCTCTAGACTAGAGTAGAGTTGATGTTCAACTCTATCTATCCTCAAGACAGGAGTTGATTTGATGATTATAGACTCCAACTTGTGTAGAGTATAGTTAAAGATCTACTGTGGTATTTATCAGTACAGCTCTATATCCTTGACAGAGCAATTGTACTGTCGATAATTACCTGAAATCTCCTACTAGATAAGATTTAGTGTTTGTCTGCAGTCTTTGAATAACATGAGTGGATTTGAGAAACAACTATAATTTATATAGTTTCACAACCTTAAAGCAACTTTTCAATGCTTCTTAATTACACTTCTAAACATCTAAATCTCTCTTTCCCTAGCACTCTGCCACTATGTTAATGACCTCCAAAACAGTAAACCACCATCCAAAGTCCTTCACAACAATATTTCAAATTCAGTTACTAATTTATTAAAATACTCCAAAAAAAAGTACTTTGTCAGAAAACAAACTTTAAAAATTACAATGCAGCCCTCTTCTGAAATTAACTTTACGCTGCAAAGCGAAAAAATTACGTCGAAGAAAAAAACACTTGTTACAAGGGTTACTAAACAGTATTACGGAAAAAAAGTGAACAGAATTATTAAGTGACTTGAAAAAAAAAACGAACTGCAAAGAAAAAATAAAATTTTAATACTCATGTAACTTGTCATACAATTACAAACAATATGCAATACTGGTTGACTCTTTGCTCTACTATTACTACTACTACCGAGGAAGCCATAGGCTAAATAGCAACAGCAGCAATAACAACAAACAGAACAAGTCTAACAAACATAACAACAAAGAGAAAATAAAATGTCAGAAAGTTTTATGAACACAACCGTGAAGTTGCCAATGATGTTGAGTTGATGCCTGCCTAGTTGCTGGTTAAAGCAACATTTAAAAGTCTAAACGAGTCCTTGCTATGAACAACATCAAAAACAGCAAGAACAACGAATGAAAGAAAATAAAGTCATACAGTAGAAGGCAGTGGTAGTTAAATAGGGATTCTGGGGGCTTAAATATACTCTATATGCTAGTGCTGATTATCGAATATACTCTAATCTGAAGATTTGTGTCGATCAACTACATTACTGTAATCTTCAGAGTACAGATGATCATAAAATGCATTCTAGTCTAGAGACTAGAGTTGATCATCAACTACACTCTAATCTAGAGACTAGAGTTGATCATCAACTCTACTCTAATCTACTCTTATTTAGAGACTGAAGTTGATCATCAACTTTACGCTAGTCTAGAGACTGGATTTGATCATCAACTCTACTTTTATCTAGAGTCTAGAAGTGACCATCATTCTACTCTTATCTAGAGACTAGAGTTGATCATCAACTCTACTCTACTTAACTCTAATAGACTAGAGTTGATCATTGACTTCTACTCTACTCTGAAGACTTGACTTGATCATCTACTGTACTGTAGTCTTGAGACTAGAGTTGATCATCAACTTTAATCTAGTCTGGATGCTAGAATTGATCATCAAAGTTATTCGAGTCTACAGGCATAAGTTGATCGTTAGATCTGTTCTAGTTTAGAGCCTTGAGTTGTTCAGCAACTTTTTCTACTCTAGAGAATAGAGTTGATCATCAACTCACTTTTAGTCTCGAAACTAAAGTTTATCATCAATTATGTTCTATTCTAAAGACTAGAGTTGATCATCAAATCTTTTCTAGTCTAGAGACTAGAGGTGATCATATACTTCTTCTCTAGTCTGAAGACTAGATATGATCATCTAATCTACTTTACTCTGAACAAGAGCGTTGAGTTAATCTTTAACTTTATTCTAGTCTGGAGACTAGAGTTGATCATCAACTTTATTCTAGTCTAGTGGCATGAGTTGATTATCAGCTTAGTTCTACTTTATAGATTTGAGTTGTTAAACAACTCTGTTTTATTCTGGGCCAATAGTTGATCATAAACTCGATTTTTGTCTTAAGACTAAAGGAACTACAAACTTGAGTTTATCATCAATTATGTTCGAGTCTACAGGCTAGAGTTGATCATTAACTTCATTCTACGCCAGATACTGTAGTTGTTGATAATATCTGTTTTAATCTAGAGATTAGTATTGTTGATCAACTATGCTCTAGTGTAGAGACTAGAGTTGTCGATCAACTAATTTCTAGTCTACAGAATGGAGTTGGTCGTCAGTTTAGAGAAATTAGAATTGATCATCTAATCTAGAGACCAGAGTTGTTCAAAAAATCGACTCTGTTGCAGAAATTAAAATTGATCATTTTGTTACAGAAACTAGATTTGATCATGTTCTATAAATCCCTGTCATTTATGTAAATTTTGGACTCTCTGACATGTCTCTCTTTCCACTATTATTGCTGCGGTACAGTTCTTAAAGTTTTGTTAAGTTTTGTACCAACAAAATGAAATAAATCCTTAAGGGATTTATATTTCCAGCAACAAATAAAAAAAAAAAAGAAAAATACCCACTGAATTATTTTTAATGGTGTGAGTAAATACAGAGGCACAGAAAGAAGAGTTAAAACGGCAATTGTAGAAAAAAGTCAAGTCAGTTATTTTTTTATAAAATTTTGCCTCTAGTTTTGAATGATTGACTTCATAAAAGACAATTTACTTCTGCTGTAGTAGTAGTATTGATACAAATAAATTTGTTTGAAATATATATATATGCAACAAAATATTTGTGGTGTAAGTGCTGAACTTATTGGAAGTGGGCGGTGTTTCAGAGAAAGTTTAGAGAAACTTTTTTAATTTGTTGCCAACAGTTTGAGGTATAATTTGCACAGAAAAAGCAAAAAAAAGGTATACACAATGCAATTTACAATTTGACAAATTGTATACTTAAGACTTATTATGCAATAATTCAACTTGCAACAACTTGCTAATGATATGAGTTTTTTTCTGTTCCGAAGAGTTGTTACGAAAAGTGTTTAAGCTAATGAAGGTGTTTTTTTTTCTTCTGGAGATTGTAAGAATGGAATATAGTTTAAATATATAGTTTGAAAAAGTAATAATTGCTAGCTTGAGGTGCTTATTAAATAAGTATTGATAAGTTAGAAAAGTATACTTTAAGGGGTTTAATACAAAAAATTTATGGGCTAATAATAAGTGAAAATAAATGTTTAGTTTGTATAAATCAATTTTATTAAGAATTTATATTAAAATTAATGTCCGCCAACTACTTAAACTACTTTTAATTAATTCGTGAACTAAGAAAAATCTATATACCCTAATAGTATGCTACACAATAAAGTATATGAAAACTTTTCTATCTTGAAAGTTTTTGACTTTAGCAAGATAAAAACTTTTCTTAGAATCCGAATTCCCCAATTTTCTAGATATGTAAACTTTAGTTTTTTTTCTGGCCTTTTGTATAGGCAATTAATTTGTCAGCTCCCTAACAAAATTACTCTGTACTAGAGTTATTTTGCATAAAGAAATTTATATTTATAAGTCTATGACATTTTCTCTTAACCACAAACTATCCAACTGTGTATTATTTAGACAGTTTTTAAGACGTCAACATTTAAAAGCAATCCTAGACAAAGTCTAAAATATGCGGTTTAAGTTAAAATATATCAATATTATATCTGTTGTAAACACACATATAATACATACATATGTAAAAACATAAAATTGCTGCTTGTGACAATAGCAACAAATTTAACATCAAAGCATTACAAGATGGGTTTGCCTAAGCAGGAACCACAAATGGAAACCACTTATATATGAATTAAAGCAAATACGATGATATGTGCAGTGGACATAATGTGTCACAGTGGGACAATGAGGATGGAATCGAGAAGAACTGGTCTATGGTCTGGTCTATGGTCTGGTCTATGGTCTGGTCTATGGTCTGGTATATGGTCTGGTCTATGGTCTGGTCTATGGTCTGGTCTATAGTCTGGTCTATGGTCTGGTCTATGATCTGGTCTATGGTCTGGGCTATGGTCTGGTCTATGGTCTGGTTTATGTTTAAATAACTAACTAACTAACTAACTAACTAACTAATTAACTAACTAACTAACTAACTAACTAACTAACTAACTTACTAATTAACTAACTAACTAACTAACTAACTAACTAACTAACTAACTAACTCCCTAATATAATATTTGTCTGTAACAAACATTAAAATTACTCAGAAGAGACTCAAATTAACGATCAGTAATTTGATCAGAAGTGTCCATAGTGATCAGAAATGAGGCTCATAAAAGACACGTTTAAAATAGTCGCGAGTAGGTTTTACTATCTCCTGATGAATGTATCATTTATGATCAGAATACCATCATTTTCATCGTGCATAAGGTCATAAAAGAATCGAATGTAATCAAAAATTTTCAAAAAATATTTGACGGCCTTATTTCACGTGGTCTTTTTTACGGACATGGTCTTTTGGACTGACAACGGTCTACCATCGCCCCTGAATCCTTCAATGAAGAACTCAGATGAAAATTTTTGTACATGGATATACCGGTCCCTGTACAAACACTTTGCTCAGGTGCTTGAGCTATATAATCTTTGATCATTGCTGCTCCGTTGCTTAAATTCCGAGATGTAAAACATCACTTCCGTTTACTACCACGCAGGTGAAATGACCCCTTTTGATTTGACAGCAGCTGCTAGAGAAGTAATCGGTAGACTGAAGAACGAATCCATCAAATTTTACAAAAAAGAAAACAAAATAAATTCTGATGAATGGCACATTCTAAGAAGATTCAAATCAAGAAGTAATCGGTAGACTGAAGAACGAATTCATCAAATTTTACAAAAAAGAAAACAAAATAAATTCTGATGAATGGCACATTCTAAGAAGATTCAAATCAAAGTATTTGTGTAATTTTGGATTCAAAGCTTTTGAAAATATCTTGCAAAAAAAGTCCTTTGAAAAATTTGGATTTTCAACTGTAGTGTAGAAAATCCCAAGCGTCGTCAAATGGAGATCAGATTGACTCATATTGTCGGAGAAATTTCTACGTGATTTCATTGATTATTTTACCAGAATGGAATTCTAACAAAACATCAGTTATATATAAAGAATTTAAAACATATTTGTCCAGTCAGACTTGAATTGGATTCGCGGGACATGATTGTATTATAACAACTAAACTATTGATATAGCCGAGACATAAATTTTAGAACTAGAACATGAGCAAAGATACAAGCCGATGCAAATTGGCGGCTCAATCATTTTCGGTCGGCGGTGGCTTACAGAAAATATTTACGGCGGCTAAATTGTCGGTTCATATAGCCAAAACATAAATTTGAGAGCTAGAACTTGAGCAGAGATACAAGCCGATGCAAATGATCAGCGGTGGCGGCGTAACCATTTTCAATTGCGCGCGGCTTACAGAAAATATCTGCGGCGGCTAAATTGTCGGTTCAATTTACTTTTTCTTTAGAAACTAACCTATAAGCGTTTATCATATTGAAGGTATTTTGTATAACAGTCTGTTATATATAAACCTGTTTCACTTTAATATTAGCACAATATTGTGTGATAACTATTTTCAATTTGCCATAAGAATTTTAATTAGTAGCAACTTAATTTCTGAAATACATGTACGATAACAATCTTTATCAGCGGCTACGTTTAAGCCGTCTAGCTTTTAAGCTGAAAGAAGTCGGGGCGGCTTATAAAATATTATTAGCGGCCAGCAGCCGCCGATTGGTGCAGTCTTGGCTTGTATCTAAGAACTTGAGACGTTCACCATTAATATTCATTTAGACATTAGATAACGTTAATGCTAACTTCTCTTGTTAGGAATTCTTCAGCAAGAAGAGCCTGCAAAGAAGACTGTAAAAAACTAAAACTCTTTATATGCTATTGCTAGATGTTCACCGAAATTAGAACAAAATGTCCTAAAAACGATGTTATTTCAGATGTTACATTTCTGCAATTATTTCAACAAAATTTTCCAGAATAACTAAATCTAATTTCCATTACACTCGCACAACTCCAAAACCATAGTGCCGGTATAAGTATGTTTGTAAGTTCCAGCAATATAAAACAATAAGACACTTTTTCGACCATTAACAAAGTGTTAATAACATATATGGGAACATACTAAAGTGGCTCCATTAGTCCTATAGAATACAAGAAACTCTTTTAAAATAACTATGCAACCCAAATATAAACATATACATCTATAAAGTAAAGAGTGACACACACACACAAGATTGAAATAGGATAAAATGTGTTAATGGCCAGCCAAACAAATAAAAGTTTTTTTTTGGGAAAACCACAAAAATGATCTAACAAAAACACATACAACAAAATAATTTATATAGAAAGTTTTTGGGACAAATGAACGTACATATTTACAAAAAAACTTGAAATAAAATCGTATGAGTATTCTTAATTATCATTGAAATTAGAATCTCCCTTAAAATTACAATCTGTTTGTTTGTTTGTTCATTCATTTGGTTGTTAAAATTTGTAGTTTTTATTATTTTGAATTTATTTTTTTTTTGCCCGAAACACACAGCCCATAGTCCCCATACAATCTTTAGTTAACAAACAAACAAATGAACAAACATTGTTTGTTCTGCTGGTCCTTCTAGCACTAATGTTGCCGCTGCTGCTGCTGCTTTTTGGTACCATCATGTTTTTAGCCATTAAATTGCAACTTTTCCTTGTCACAAATTGACTTAATGATGCTTTTGGTGGTATACTTCCGGTTTTTGTTATAGACCAAATACATGCATGAAGTCGGAGAGTTAACATCCACAAACGCACATGCATTAAAAGTCGTTTGCTTTAAATGCGTGTGTATTAAATGTGTTTGTTTGCTGGTTGTGATAGTGATGATGTTTTCAGACTTTGGTTGGTACTTTGTTTAGTACAGTTCAAAGTTAAGGAATGTTTCTTCTCAAGTTCAGATTAATGACAATCAATTGGTGGTAATACCTTAAGATTATTGTGGTAAGGCTCAACAAACCTTGCCAAATCATTGGGAACTACTCCATCAGCAGCTTTGAATTGTTAACGGGTAGTAGATTCTTTAAAAAGCCGATAAATTCTATAGAGCAGCATGAACGTTATAAAAGATTATTTTACTTTTAGTTTTGATTCATTACTTACGATGTAAAATGGATCTATAAGAACGAAGAGCTCTATGTGAACAAATGACATGGATGGATAATTCCCCCATGCGTTTGCATCCATTCAATATCATTACATCTGGCACCTTCCCAACGCTTAGCCGCAAAGTACTTTATATGTATTTGTTAGTTAGTAAGTTAGTTAGATAGATAGATAGATAGATAGATAGATAGATAGATAGATAGATAGATAGATAGATAGATAGATAGATAGATAGATAGATAGATAGATAGATAGATAGATAGATAGATAGATAGATAGATAGATAGATAGATAGATAGATAGATAGATAGATAGTTAGTTAGTTAGTTAGTTAGTTAGTTAGTTAGTTAGTTAGTGAGTTAGTTAGTGAGTTAGGTAGGTAGTTAGTTAGTTCGTTAGTTAATTAGTTAGTTAAAACAGTACTTAAGCTTCTATTCAAACTTTTAAATAAACAACCAACCAATCACAGAAGAGGAATAACAACAACAACTTAAAGGAGAAAGGTACATGTAATAATGAGAAGTGAATAGTAAGCATTCAGTTTTGTTAAATGATTTTATTACGAAATGTCACTTTTCAGACGACTTCTTTTAAGTAAAGTTAAAATAAAAGTTTGACATATTATATATCAATAGAAAGGTAATTATGTGTAGTATTGGAATATCGCAAAATATTGCAATAAAATTCATAAGTCTAACGCGCAAAGAGTATTAAAAAACTAATAGTTTTTCGATCCTTTATCTTAACAATTATGTGAAAATGAATAATTTTCATAAAGAATATTTTGCTATATTGTTCCATTAAAAAGTATTTCTCTTCCTTAATTAAAAAAATACTACTTCTTAACTTTCTAGGTACAATTTTCTGCCATCATTGCTCAACTCTATTAAACTTTGTTTTGTTTGTTTCGTGTTTATGTGTTTATGTTTGTTGAGAGCATTAGTTAACGGTTTAGTTTGAGTAGTGTTTTCGGAATAGTATTTGATCCCTGTGGTCATATAATGATGTGGTAATAGGTCTCTATGTGGTTATTTACACGCAAAACTTTCACAAAAGCCATCTACCAATAACGACGACAACAACAACAACAACATCACTAGCAGCTATAATACACGTTTATTTAGTCAATTTATTTTCTAATTTTTCACCCTTCCATTTCTATTTGTTCGATAGAATTTTTAAACTACTAGAATGCCATAAGATATCAGTTTTGTATTGAGGTTGGCACATTTAAATAAGTTTGTTTTTGTAAAGCAACAAAAAAAATCGAATTTAATGAGCAAAATAAACAATTTTAATCCGATGACCACAATATAATTAAAAAGGTTTACTTTGTTGTTGAACAATTTTGCAACAATGTGTAATGGTTTTTCAGAGGTAAAAGTTAAACTTTGTATTGTATGTATTAAAATAGAACTAAATCTGAACTAGACTTGAACTAAAACTGAAATAAAACTGAACTAGAACTGAACTAGAACTGAACTAGAACTGAACTAGAACTGAACTAGAACTGAACTAGAACTGAACTATAACTAGAACTGAACTAGAACTGAACTAGAACTGAACTAGAACTGAACTAGAACTGAACTAGAACTGAACTAGAACTGAACTAGAACTGAACTAGAACTGAACTAGAACTGAACTAGAACTGAACTAGAACTGAACTAGAACTGAACTAGAACTGAACTAGAACTGAACTAGAACTGAACTAGAACTGAACTAGAACTGAACTAGAACTGAACTAGAACTGAACTAGAACTGAACTAGAACTGAACTAGAACTGAAATAGAACTGAACTAGAACATTTCTTGAACTGGACTAGAACTGAACTAATACTAAACTAGAACTAGAACTGAAATAGAACTGAACTAGAACTGAACTGTACAGGAACTGAACTAGAACTAATCTAGAACTAAACTAGAACTGAAATAGAACTGAACTAGAACTGAACTAGAACTGAACTAGAACTGAACTAGAACTGAACTAGAACTGAACTAGAACTGAACTAGAACTGGAACTAGAACTGAACTAGAACTGAACTAGAACTGAACTAGAACTGAACTAGAACTGAACTAGAACTGAACTAGAACTGAACTAGAACTGAACTAGAACTGAACTAGAACTGAACTAGAACTGAACTAGAACTGAACTAGAACTGAACTAGAACTGAACTAGAACTGAACTAGAACTGAACTAGAACTGAACTAGAACTGAACTAGAACTGAACTAGAACTGAACTAGAACTGAACTAGAACTGAACTAGAACTGAACTAGAACTGAACTAGAACTGAACTAAAACTGAACTAAAACTGAACTAGAACTGAACTAGAACTGAACTAGAACTGAACTAGAACTGAACTAGAACTGAACTAGAACTGAACTAGAACTGAACTAGAACTGAACTAGAACTGAACTAGAACTGAACTAGAACTGAACTAGAACTGAACTAGAACTGAACTAGAACTGAACTAGAACTGAACTAGAACTGAACTAGAACTGAACTAAAACTGAACTAGAACTGAACTAGAACTGAACTAGAACTGAACTAGAACTGAACTAGAACTGAACTAGAACTGAACTAGAACTGAACTAGAACTGAACTAGAACTGAACTAGAACTGAACTAGAACTGAACTAGAACTGAACTAGAACTGAACTAGAACTGAACTAGAACTGAACTAGAACTGAACTAGAACTGAACTAGAACTGAACTAGAACTGAACTAGAACTGAACTAGAACTGAACTAGAACTGAACTAGAACTGAACTAGAACTGAACTAGAACTGAACTAGAACTGAACTAGAACTGAACTAGAACTGAACTAGAACTGAACTAGAACTGAACTAGAACTGAACTAGAACTGAACTAGAACTGAACTAGAACTGAACTAGAACTGAACTAGAACTGAACTAGAACTGAACTAGAACTGAACTAGAACTGAACTAGAACTGAACTAGAACTGAACTAGAACTGAACTAGAACTGAACTAGAACTGAACTAGAACTGAACTAGAACTGAACTAGAACTGAACTAGAACTGAACTAGAACTGAACTAGAACTGAACTAGAACTGAACTAGAACTGAATTAGAACTGAACTAGAAATGAACTAGAACTGAACTAGAACTGAACTAGAACTCAACTAGAACTGAACTAGAACTGAACTAGAACTGAACTAGAACTGAACTAGAACTGAACTAGAACTGAACTAGAACTGAACTAGAACTGAACTAGAACTGAACTAGAACTGAACTAGAACTGAACTAGAACTGAACTAGAACTGAACTAGAACTGAACTAGAACTGAACTAGAACTGAACTAGAAACTGAACTAGAACTGAACTAGAACTGAACTAGAACTGAACTAGAACTGAACTAGAACTGAACTAGAACTGAACTAGAACTGAACTAGAACTGAACTAGAACTGAACTAGAACTGAACTAGAACTGAACTAGAACTGAACTAAAACTGAACTAGAACTGAACTAGAACTGAACTAGAACTGAACTAGAACTGAACTAGAACTGAACTAGAACTGAACTAGAACTGAACTAGAACTGAACTAGAACTGAACTAGAACTAGAACTGAACTAGAACTGAACTAGAACTGAACTAGAACTGAACTAGAACTAGAACAGAACTAGAACTGAACTAGAACTGAACTAGAACTGAACTAAAACTAAACTAGAACTGAACAAGAACTGAACTAGAACTATAAAGTAGGTTATTATTTGTAAGGATAGTTGCAGCCTAAAAGTCGGCAATAATTTTAATTGGCTGAAGCTAATAACACATTAAAAGCTAGGGCTGTAAATGTATGAATTGTTTATTTTGAATATATATATATATATATATATATATATATATATATATATATAAAGACTACAATTTTCCAACTTCTGTGTATATATTTGTGAACAAAAAAAGAAAATTGTTAATTAGACTAGCAAAAGGTATGAGCTGAGCTTCTTTAGAAGTTTTCAAAACAAGAAATCAGCAACCTATATACATTTTACTTTAACAAAATTTATTAACAAATTACCACGATGTCTTGTAAGCAAACTCTCTCTCTCTCTAAATTTATGGTCAAACTGTTATTGTATAAATCTTAATTAAGCGTTAAAAATTCCAAGAGGAAACTTTTTTACAACATTGCTGTTTCGTCTTTGTTTTTTTCCTGTTTTGCTCTTCCTGGCCTATAATATTCTCTCTTGTTGAGTGTAATGAATAACAAACATTAAATCAAAGTTCTTCCAAATACTTTTAACATCTTTTGACATTTAACATAATTTTACTTCAAAGATCCTTGTAGTTGTGATAGATGTATGTATGTAGGTACAGCAATAGAAAGTGCCCTGTAAAATTGGGGGGCTAAGTGTATCGTGGTTGGTTGTGTTAATCGAATGTTCAAGTTGTTAGAAACCTTATGACTAAGATTTAGTTCTAAGACAGCCTTAAAGTAGGCAATGTTTTCTAAAGAAAAACTTTGCTTCCTTAATAAAACTACTGGGTGATACTATCTTACACATACTAGCTGGCAACGACTGTTGCTCAATTACCTTTAAAAACAGGCAATTAGTCAGGTAGAAAAATTATACAAGAAATAAGAACAGCAACAAAAAATACATATAAAAATACTTTTAGTTGTAATTAATTTTTATTTTACAACTTCATAAAAGAATTATGCGAAAACATCAACAAAAACTAACAAGCTATTGTATACAGAGTAAATACACATCAAATTAAAGAATGATGCTTAAAGGAGACCAAAGAATGAAATATTCCAAACGGAGAAGGAAAACTTATTAACAGACTTGTAACTAGTTATAAAAGCATCAAAAGTCAGTAAAAAGAAATCTATAAAAGAATTATTATGATGTAAATCACAGTAGTTTTGTTAAGTTTTATGAGGATTTATAAGGCTGTCGGAAGTCGAGAAGAGTGTTAAAATTAAGTTGTATTGTTTATAATAATTTTTATATTTCAATTTTTAAGAAAATAAACGTAATTAATTATACATCAACATTTGAACGTTATGCTCATCATTTTTATACCCTACACCACTTTAGTGGGGAGGGTATATTGGGTTTGTGCTGATGTTTGTAACGCACAATAATATTGGTCCTATGCCCACCTTAGAGTATACCAATCGGCTTAGAATCATTTTCTGAGTCTGTCCATCCGTCCGTCTGTCTGTCCATCAGTCCATGTAAACCTTGTAATCAAACTACAGGTCGCAATTTTGAAGGGTTTGGTATTGGGTCTGTGCTGATGTTTCTAACGCACAATAATATTGTTCCTATACCCACCTAAAAGTATACAAATCGGCTTTGAATCATTTTCTGATTCTGTCCATCCGTCCGTCTGTCTGTCTGTCTGTCTGTCTGTCTGTCTGTCTGTCCGCCAGTCCATGTAAACCTTGTAATCAAACTACAGGTCGCAATTTTGAAGATAATCCAATGATTTTTATACCCTACACCACTTTAGTGCGTGTAGGGTATAAAAAGTATACAAATCGGCTCAGAAACGTTTTCTGAATCGATTTAGCTATGTCCGTCCGTCCATGTAACCATTGTAATCTAACTACAGGCCGCATGATCTTGTATGATACCTGAGACGAAGCCTATTGAAAATGGTTTACATAGGTCCATTATTTCACTTAGCTCCCTTGCAACTGAATTATCTTTAATATACTCGTATCTTAACAAAAAGCTGCAAAACCAAGTTCTATACTAGCCTTGATGACCCTCATGAGCTCTATAATTATAAATCTAGCCCCTGTGAGAAGCCCCCTTCAAAATTTGACTTAAATATCCACAATTTTATTTTTTTCAACAATAAATGGTTGAAGTATATCTGAGGAAAGGCACAATTCAACTTAAATGCTTTATTATGAACTCAACTAAATCACATTTTATTTTTGTTAAAGATGTAGGGTATTTTATGGTCGGCCTAGCCCAACTATAATTTCTTACTTGTTACACCTTTAGATGTTTGTCTTTTGAATCAATCAATCCACTTACATTATACCAAACTAAAATTAATCAAAAAGTTTTATTGGACATTTTTTTTTCAAAAACAGCAGGTATTGCAACATGTCACTTCAGTCTAACAACCTCAAACAAATTGGAAAAATGTTCAAGTTCATTATCAACCGCTGCATAAAACAGTTTTCTATAAATGTAATAGAAATTAATTCAATTTCTTGTTATTCACCAAACATTAGTTTGAAAGAAAAACAATTAACAAAAACCACTCTACTCAATTATTTCAATTTCCGAAAATGTCAAATTCTTATAATTACCTTGGAAGAAAAGAACACTAGGCTTGTTTCTTTTTAGAATATTTTCTAATTAAAACGACAATTTCCATTAACTTTGGATTTTCTAATGCAAGCAAATAAACAGTAAAAACTTTAACAGTAACAAGAACAACATAGTAAAACCACAATAGACATCAAGGTTTTTTTGCTCTAAAAAATAGACATCAATACATAACACATAGCCTGTATACATACATATGTATGTTTGTGTAAATTTTGTTAAAATAAAGAAAGGTCCAAAGAATAGCAAATATTTTCAAATTTTCAATTTGTTATCGAAAAAAAATATCATTCTATAAAGATGTTAAATCTAAGAAAACCACTTTATGGACAGCTAAAACAATGTGTTACAGTTACAAAGAAAGAGAATTGAGTAAAGGATTCCCCATAAGCACAGGGGTCAGTTTCGTTTTAGAATTGCTCAAAATCTAGTTTAAAGAGAATTATCCAAGTTTATAAAAATTTATTTGAACTTTAAACGGATTTAAGTAGTAGTAAACTCTAGTTTAAACTCCAGTCTGATTAAACTCTAGTTTCATCAGTTTAGTCTAAACTCTAGCCAAAATAAACTGTATTCTTATTAATTGATTCTTAACACAATTCCGACTAAAGTAGTTTAAAATTTAGTCTAACTTTATAAACTAAACTATAATCTATCTGGGGATGTCTAAGCTCTTGTCTGACTAGAGTAACTTAAACTTTAAACGGAAAAGCATAACTTATAGTAACTCGTACGTACCTGGTGTAGCTTAAACTTTTATCAATTAAACTGTATTATAGACAAGAAGAGCCTTAACTGCAGTATGACTTAAAGAAGCTTAAGTGAAGTCCGACTAGAGTAGTTTAAACTTTAGTCTAAGAATATTTGCTTAACTCTAGTTTGTTTGCTAGCTCTAGTCTGACTAGAGTAACTTAAAACTTAAACGGAGAAGTAAAACCCTTTTCTAGACTAGAAGAGCCTTAAGTAAAAGAAGCTTAACTGTAGTCCGATTAGAGTAGCTTAAACCTTAATCTGACAATATTAGCTTAACTCTAGTCTATTTAGATAAGCTTAAGCTCTACTTTGAAGTTTAATGAAGCTTAAACTTTAGTGTGGTATTGTTTGCTAAATTATAGTCTATCTGAAGATGTTTTAGCTCTAGCCTGACTAGAGTAACTTAAACTTAAAACTAAAATGAATGAGATCAGTAGCTCAGTTGTAAGAGCATCTAACTCCTACTAAACCTAAATGGCAAAATCTCTAGTAGCTCGTTCATGACAAGAGGCTAGAAGAGCCTTAACTGCAGTCTGTCTAAAAGAAGTCCTTAAACCAACATTCTCTTATTGCGATTTTGGGTATTAAATCGCAGCCGCTAAGTGGATCTCAAGACAAATCCTGAGGAATATGCTAATATATAGATCTAAACTGGAATCCCAAAAACCGAAACAAATATCATTCCAATAACAACACTAGCATCCAGACTAATTGCTGTAAGCTAATTACTTGTAAGCATTAGCGGTAAGTACATGCCTCCAATGAAAAATTACTTGAAATGCTATTGTGTAAGTAATTTTTAGCAAAAACTTTCATTGCCATGTAGGTAAGGGGTTAACCTACATGGCAATGAAAGTTTTTGCTGGGATACTAGTAGAATTTGTAAAAAATAATATTCCTACATTCTACATGCCAACGAGTATCTAATATATGAAAAACTAATTGTATATTTACTGTAAAATATTTTGTGTTACAAATAAAATGGTTTACATTTTACTTGATATTATCCTGCCTCCATATCCTGACTGACACCCAACTGCTGGCTAACTAGATAGATGGATAAATGAATAAATGTATAGATGGATGGAAGGATTGATGGTTGAAAGAAAAAAATTGTTGTTGGTTGCTTACTTGATGACTTAATTTACATGGCTAAAGACAGCATAGACAAATTGAATGACAAACTGCCAAAGTAAAGTGTTGCCACCTGATGACAATGACAACGAGATGATGTGGCTTTTAAGCCACACTCATCTACTATATATGTTTATGTAGTTGAAAGGTA
>NC_060953.1:12684003-12686503 GCF_022045245.1 Lucilia cuprina | reverse complement strand
GATAGATAGATAGATAGATAGATAGATAGATAGATAGATAGATAGATAGATAGATAGATAGATAGATAGATAGATAGATAGATAGATAGATAGATAGATAGATAGATAGATAGATAGATAGATAGATAGATAGATAGATAGATAGATAGATAGATAGATAGATAGATAGATAGATAGATAGATAGATAGATAGATAGATAGATAGATAGATAGATAGATAGATAGATAGATAGATAGATAGATAGATAGATAGATAGATAGATAGATAGATAGATAGATAGATAGATAGATAGATAGATAGATAGATAGATAGATAGATAGATAGATAGATAGATAGATAGATAGATAGATAGATAGATAGATAGATAGATAGATAGATAGATAGATAGATAGATAGATAGATAGATAGATAGATAGATAGATAGATAGATAGATAGATAGATAGATAGATAGATAGATAGATAGATAGATAGATAGATAGATAGATAGATAGATAGATAGATAGATAGATAGATAGATAGATAGATAGATAGATAGATAGATAGATAGATAGATAGATAGATAGATAGATAGATAGATAGATAGATAGATAGATAGATAGATAGATAGATAGATAGGTAGATAGATAGACAGTTAGTTAGTTAGTTAGTTAGTTAGTTAGTTAGTTAGTTAGTTAGTTAGTTAGTTAGTTAGTTAGTTAGTTAGTTAGTTAGTTAGTTAGTTAGTTAGTTAGTTAGTTATTTAGTTAGTTAGTTAGTTAGTTAGTTAGTTAGTTAGTTAGTTAGTTAGTTAGTTAGTTAGTTAGTTAGTTAGTTAGTTAGTTATTAGTTAGTTAGTTAGTTAGTTAGTTAGTTAGTTAGTTAGTTAGTTAGTTAGTTAGTTAGTTAGTTATTTAGTTAGTTAGTTAGTTAGTTAGTTAGTTAGTTAGTTAATTAGTTAATTAGTTAGTTAGTTAGTTAGTTAGTTAGTTAGTTAGTTAGTTAGTTAGTTAGTTAGTTAGTTAGTTAGTTAGTTAGTTAGTTAGTTAGTTAGTTAGTTAGTTAGTTAGTTAGTTAGTTAGTTAGTTAGTTAGTTAGTTAGTTAGTTAGTTATTTAGTTAGTTAGTTATAGTCATATATATCTTTGCAATCCATGTTTATAGTCCTTGGCATTATCGCCTGACAAGAATGGCACCAATATTAAAACCATTTACCACCTCATTCTCTCAGATATGTAAATGATTGCAATATTTGATGTTGCGGTTCAAAAAGTAAAAATGTATGTATATTATTAATGTGAATGTGAACAAAAAACACATAAACAGATAAAACAACTTTCAAGCATTTTACATACTACTATATAGGATTTTTGCTGAAACGAATAATAACATATTGTTAAAATGAAAGTTTTCTGTTAGTCAACAAGCTTACAACTACACATACCGATATACATATATAAAACCTTACTGGCCAATAGCAACCAATGAATATATCATTTCTCACCTTTCACACACATCCGCAGTCATGCATATATGTATGTATATGTATTGAATTTAGCCATGTAAATGTAACCTGGTTATCCACCAAAAACATTTTTCAAACCATAACAATAATATTTAGTAACACTGCGTTACTAACACATACTCTCGAACATACCATTACAGAAATGTAAAAAATTCATACATTCCCGGAACAATCATTCAGTTGTAGGTTCAATAAAAATAAGGATTTTGTGAAAAATATTTGGAAAAAATTTTTATAAAAAGGAAATAATAAAAGGTTCCATGCAATAATAAAACACAAACATTGTGATCAAAAAAAAATATTCTGTAATATAGGAACAAATGTAAGGTAAACTTACAAATATCAAGACTATGACAATTTCATGACGGAGTATTACATTTGTGTATTTAGAGGCATTTATGCTTACACAGGTTATTTTTGAAATGTGAATAGGGGTTATAAAAATTGACACAACATTCTTAAAGGACTTGGTCGGTATATTACGGATGACGTTTCCAGTGTTCGCGAGAGTGTCAACTAATTTATCTTTTTTACGATATAGTCTGTAATAAAGCCTATATTCCAATCTATTATCTAGCTCATGGTCTAGTCTACTTTCTAGCCTATTATCAAGGTCATGTCCTAGTCTATTCAAAAGTCTAGTCTATAGTCTAGTCCATAGTCTAGTCTATAGTCTAGTCTATAGTCTAGTCTATAGTCTAGTCTATTGTCTAGTCTATTGTCTAGTCTATGGTCTAGTCTATAGTCTAGTCTATATTCTAGTCTATTGTCTAGTCTATAGTCTAGTCTATAGTCTAGTCTATAGTCTAGTCTATAGTCTAGTCTTTTTTTTCTACAGTCGAGTCTATTGTCTAGTCTATAGTCTGGTCTATATATAGACTACTACTATACTATAGACTAGTCTATAGTCTAGTCTGTAGTCTAGTCTATAGTCTAGTCTATAGTCTAGTCTATAGTCTAGTCTATAGTCTAGTCTATAGTCTAGTCTATAGTCTAGT
>NC_060953.1:12681002-12683903 GCF_022045245.1 Lucilia cuprina | reverse complement strand
TAGACTAGACTATAGACTAGACTATAGACTAGACTATAGACTAGACTATAGACTAGACTATAGACTAGACTATAGACTAGACTATAGACTAGAATATGGACTAGACTTTAGACTAGACTTTAGACTAGACTATAGACAAGACTTTAGAATAGACTATAGACTAGACTATAGACTAGACTATAGACTAGACTATAGACTTGACTATAGACTAGACTATAGACTAGACTATTGTCTAGACTATAGGCTTGATTATATACTAGATTATAGGTTTGATTATATACTACTTTATAGCTTATAATACACTAATCTAGATTATAGACTAGACTAAAGAATAGACCTTATACTAGACTATAAACTAGGCTTTAGACTGGACTACAAACTAGGCCATAGACTAGGCTATATACTAGACTTTAGACTGGGCTATTACCTAAAATCAACTATGGCTGAAAAATATTTTTCAAAACATTGAATTTCTGGGCTTTCCAATTTGTAAGTGTGCAGAACGACCCATACATCTTGTAATTTTTGTTGACTCTTAGCATTTTGTAGTCGGTTGTTAGGTTTTTTTTTTGTTTTTGCTTCACTCCTTAGTTAATACTATTTTATAAATCTAAACATTACCATTTACGAGTGCACCATAAAGGTAAATATTCTCTAACTTTGTAATGTATAAGAAAAACAAAAAAAAAAAAAAAATAGTTCTGAGGGAAAAAACTTGAGCTGAAATGAAAACTACAAAAATTACTATTACAAGAAAAAACTTTTTTCTTTTTTTTTCAACAAATGATTATGAAAAAACATCATTTGCAAAACTAAAGAATGAATAAACGCAACAGAAAAAGATAAGTAAAAACTAAAACAGGAAAACCCAAAGAAAATGTGATGAACATGGAACTTTTGGTCTAACGAAAAACCCTGAGGAAATATTTTTGCTGCAACAAAAATAGGAAACCTTGTCCCTGTTTGTGAGTGTATGCTAGAAGTTTAGTTTGAAGAAAAAAAGAATATTTCATTAGTGCAATGTACACATACACACGAACTTATATTAAAATTGACAGGATATAAGGGCAAATATAAGAGTGACTGCTAAAGTTTATGTAAACTTAAACATAGAACTACATACATGAATACATTCATTCGTAGAACAAACATACATAAATAAGATGAAACATATTACTAACTTTATTAAAAATGAAATTCTGTTACTTTATTTAATTTCAGGATAAAGGAAGGAAATGGTTGTACATTGCCTCGTCCAAAAAGGTAGAAATATTAAAACATATAACGAAAAATATGAAATCTTTTGGAAAGTTTTTTATTTTTAACTACGTCAATTTATATGTGCATTTTAATCCTTAAGACAAGATTCTACAAAGCTTCTTAATACCAAATCGTTCTCGATCAGTTATACTTTTAAATCTGTTATATTTCAGTTCTAGTTCAGTTCTAGTTCAGTTCTAGTTTAGTTCTAGTTCAGTTCTAGTTCAGTTCTAGTTCAGTTCTAGTTCAGTTCTAGTTCAGTTCTAGTTCAGTTCTAGTTCAGTTCTAGTTCAGTTCTAGTTCAGTTCTAGTTCAGTTCTAGTTCAGTTCTAGTTCAGTTCTAGTTCAGTTCTAGTTCAGTTCTAGTTCAGTTCTAGTTCAGTTCTAGTTCAGTTCAAGTTCAGTTCTAGTTCAGTTTAACAATTTTAAAAGCTTGTATTTCCTTAAAGTTATTTTTGTAAATTCAATTATTTAAAATATAAACACCCCATTACCTCATCTTTTAACAATAAAATATATTATTTTCTTACACTTTCGCTACAAACATTTAAAGTGAAAACAATTGTTCATAAATTTTAAATGAGAATTTCTTTAAATAACCTCCAGGAATTTGAAGTCTCTACACTTTACTCTATTAGTAAACCATGTCAACGGCAGAATAAAAGCAAGAACAACAGTTTTTGTTTGTATAAAACCAAAATGACCCGTGTTGTAACAACAAGGAAAATAAAGGAAGAAAAATAACAACTTTTTATTATTTTTATTTTCCTTAAAACTCTCTGCGAACAAAAAATGAAAATATTTTCACTTCCGGTGCCATTATCGTTGTTTTCGCTCCGCTTTAGTACTTCGTGAAAAATAAATTGACAAAATATTTCTTTGGTGGAGACTAAAAACTGATGATTGACAAACTAAACTTACTGTTACATGAGTTGACAATAGCAATACAACACAGCGATGTGAGGATGGAAGTTGGAAGCTTTATGTGTAGTTATTCCATAACAGCCCATAAGATATTTACGTTTCATTAAAAACGTAACAGCAGATCAAATAGAAATATGTATAAATGACTGTTGTGGAATGTAAGGTTGTATGTTTGTAACAGTTTAAGTACAGAACATTTATTTTTGCATCAGAAAAACAAGCAGAAACAGATGAACATTTCGAATGTGAACACAGGATTTGGTCAAATAAATAAGAATGCAAAATATTCCATTCGATCTAGAAAGAAGACCCTTAGAAAGAGGAAAAAGTAATCTACTGATAGAGATTAAGACACATTACAGGCTAGGCTATAGACTAGATTATATACTAGAATTAAGATTAGACTATAAAGTAGATTATAGGCTAGAATATATACGAGACTTTAGACTATACTATATACCAGACTATAGACTAGTTTATAAAATAGACTATGGACTAGACTGTAGACTAGACAAGACTATAGACTAGACCATAGACTAGACCATAGAATAGACTATAGACAAGACTATAGACTAGACTATAGACTAGACTATAGACTAGACTATAGCATAGAGTATAGACTAGACTATAGACTAGACTATAGACTAGACTATAGACTAGACTATAGACTAGACTATAGACTAGACTATAGACTAGAATATAGACTAGACTATAGAC
>NC_060953.1:12644062-12680902 GCF_022045245.1 Lucilia cuprina | reverse complement strand
GTCTAGTCTATAGTCTAGTCTATAGTTTAGTCTATAGTCTAGTATATAGTCTAGTCTATAGTCTAGTATATAGTCTAGTCTATAGTCTAGTCTATAGTCTAGTCTATATTCTAGTCTATTCTAGCCTATATTCTAATCTATAGTCTAGTCTATGATCTAGTCTATAGTGTAGTCTATAATCTAGCGTATAGTCTAGTCTATAGTCTTTTCTATAGCCTAGTCTATAGTCCAGTATATAGTTTAGTCTAATGTTTAGTCGACAGTCCATCTTTAGTTGAGTCTACAGTTTAGTCTATAGCCTAGTAAATACATATGTAGTCTGTAGGCTAGTCTCAATATATCCTAAGTCTCTCTTAAATCTGGTTTTCATTTCACTGTAAAATCTCCTCATTATCCTTCCTAATAAAAACTAACAACATTAAAGTAATTTTAAAACTAACAACATGATGATAATGATGATGATTACAATAAATGTTGAAATAGAAGATGATGACAAACAACGAAACGCCGAGCAGAGAAGAGCAGCTGAAGCTAAAGAATAGAGGTTAACAATTCTGGATGGTGTGTGTGGCAAAGTTGCCGTTACAAAAAGTCAGTGTTGCATGAAACATGAAATATCAACATCATTTAAAAAAATAAAACATTCAATTTGTTGTAGTTTTTTTTTTTTTTGTCTTCTTTCTCTCTCTCTCTAAATTGTTGTAATATTCCATTTGCTCAAGTTAAAAAGCTAAAAATTATGTAGATGAAAAAAAGAAAATGCAACCAAGAAGACACACAATTCTATTTAATAACTTTATTTTTAAGTGGATCTAATGTCAAAGCCAAATAGTTTTCTATTAAAATAGTAATGTGAACAATTTATGCATAGATGCGACGATGACTTGTTGGAAAATGTTTTAGTTTAGAATGCTAAATGAAGCAAATTTAACTTTTAAGATCATTGTTAATACGAATGTTATCAGCCATATTAATGTTTGAAAATATTAATTATTTGTAAAAAATAGTTTTAAAAATTTTAGATTGTTTTATAAATTGAACAATTTAAAGACAATATTTCCTCCTTTCTTGACAAAATCAATTGTTTTATCTAGCTCTTACCCTTCAATGATTGATGATTGCACACAAAGTTCTGTCAACCCTGTTGAATAATTCAATAGACTACAATTCCATTTACAACTTCAAACTTAAATTAGCCCTGTTTTTTTTTCTAAATATTTATCAAATATATAAAATTCAATTGAATTTTTCACATGACTACACAAAAAATTGCCAACAATAAACGAAACAAACAGGGCGACCATCTTAAAGATACCAAAGAAACAAGAACATTTTTCTTAACTTTTTAAAAACCTAAAATCGAAATGAATTGAGAAGTATAACAATCATCAACAACAATTTAAGGGAATACTCAGATACAGAACTCAGAATAAATGTTCTTGCCACAATCAGAGACAAGATCATTATCATGTTTATCATCATCAATTTACTAACATTATTGAGGAATTAAGCGATAAAACAACATACAACAACCACCACTACCGCCACCATTATCGTCATCATCACAGCCAGCCCAACAACCACTGTCACTCTGCTTATGCTAGCATGCGAACATGCTGATGATCATATATGTTTTGTTCTTTAAATTTCCAATCTACAAAATTTTAATTCTTATATGTTGCAAAGAACTTCTTTGTATTACCACTACTTGAACATATGACGCTTTTAAACGGGATATTGAATTGTGCAGCAAACTCTGCTTCAAAAGATATAATGAGAAAAGTTTTTGTTAAGCAAAGTCGACTAATGAATAAGGTACATAGGTGGTGTAGCTTTTTTGTAATTGACCTGGAGGGTAATGACTGCACAAAGTAATTCATTACATAGTCAATTACACTTTCTGGGCAATAACCAATTACAATTCTTGTTATTACTAGACACTAGACTATATACCAGACTACAGACTAAATTATAGACTAAACTACAGAGCTAAAGGCTAGACTATATATTAGTCTATAGACTAAACTACAGACTACAGCATAGAAAAGATTACAGACAAGACTTTAGACTAGACTAGACTAGACTATAGACTAGACTATATATTAGACTATAGACTAGACTATAGACTAGACTATAGACTAGACTATAGACTAGACTATAGACTAGACTATAGACTAGACTATAGACTAGACTATAGACTAGACTATAGACTAGACTATAGACTAGACTATAGACTAGACTATAGACTATAGACTAGACTATAGACTAGACTATAGACTAGACTATAGACTAGACTATAGACTATACTATATACTAGACTATAGACTAGACTATAGACTAGAATATATATTAGACTATAGACTAGACTATAGACTAGACTATAGACTAGACTAAAGACTGTACTATAGACTAGACTATAGACTAAACTATAAAATAGACTAGTTAGACTAAACTACACTATAGACTATACTATAGACCAGACTATAGACTAGACTATAGACTAGGCTATAGACTTAGTTAGTTAGTTAGTTAGTTAGTTAGTTAGTTAGTTAGTTAGTTAGTTAGTTAGTTAGTTAGTTAGTTAGTTAGTTAGTTAGTTAGTTAGTTAGTTAGTTAGTTAGTTAGTTAGTTAGTTAGTTAGTTAGTTAGTTAGTTAGTTAGTTAGTTAGTTAGTTAGTTAGTTAGTTAGTTAGTTAGTTAGTTAGTTAGTTAGTTAGTTAGTTAGTTAGTTAGTTAGTTAGTTAGTTAGTTAGTTAGTTAGTTAGTTAGTTAGTGAGTTAGAAACAGGATGTTTATGCTTCCCATCGGATTATCCTTTAAAAGAAATTCTTTTTTGTTCCTCTTCTCTCTGACAAATCAGCGAGTTTGAAGAACTTTAAAGTATATCTCAAAAAGTTCTAAATATCTATAATATACTTCAGGCATAATGTAGGGTATAAAAATGTCCATATTTATTAATCAATTTCTCTTTGTCGACATTTTTAAGAGGCCACTACTACTTACCCAATGGACAATTGATTGTCGTTGTAAAAACGCAATACGTTAAATTAAACGATAAAACGCGCTTGTCAACAAATTTATGCTGGTTTAGCATAACATCGTTTTAACACACCACTACCAAACCATTACATTACACACATTACTACACTCATACTTGCAACTTGTATTCTCAACTACCACTGCCAGCAGCAACAATTATAGCAAAAGACATTAGTATGACACAATAAATGCGACAAAATATTCAACGATTTTGACTACATTCATAAATATATGATGTATGAAAGTAGTTATGTATGTGTTGTATGTATGTATGTTGTTGTTGTACTGAGAGTAAAGAAATTATGGCGAAAACATTTACAAGAGCATAAAAATTTTAAGGCTGATTGAAACCACTACAACGTTATATACATTGTTTTAAATACGAGGTCAATGTTTAAATTTGTTTCCAAATTTCTTTGCTTAAGAAATTGTACAGTTTATTAGGAAGTTTACGTTCGTATTCTTATTGGCCGTCTTTTTCAACCGTATAGTAAGAACATCAGACTTTAAATCCCCTTTCTTTGTCCTTGATATGAATTTCGACCACAACCACACTATTCGCGTGAGAGTTTAGGATCTCTTGTCAAACTTCTAGTCAAAAAACTTCAGCAGTTTATAGTTCAGTCATTTTAAAAGTTTTTATCACCGGATATTAATAACAATTGTTGAAAATTTTTAGTACGTTAAACTTTTCAGCTCTCCCTCGTACTTATGTTAAATGGTAGATGGCAAAAACAAAATTATGAAATTTACCAGATGCTTAACAAAACAAAGACATTTTTAGTTTGACTTTAAACTGTTTGATATACTGAAGCTTGGATTTTCATGGCATACGCGCTCTTCCCCTATTCCTCTGATTTTACTACAATTGTACATTTGGGTACAAGTATGTAGACAGGCCTAAACAGTTTGGATGTTTACACTTTGTTTAATAGTTCAAGGTAGCGGCATAAATATTTTAAATTTTTTTATAAAAATTTCAGATTTTTTATTAAAATTTCAGATTTTTTATAAAAATTTCGGATTTTTAATAAAAATTTTAAATTTTTATAAAAAATTCAGATTTTTATAAAAATTTCGGATTTTTAAATGAAAATTTTAAATATTTTATAAAAATTTCAGTTTTTTATAACAATTTTAATTTTCTTTGAAAATTTCAGATTTTTTAAAAAAAAAGTTTAATTTTTAAAAAATTTAAGATTTTTTATAAAATTTTTAATTTTTTTTAAATAGATATTTTATAAAAATTGTAGATATTTTATAATAGTTTCAGATTTTTTATAAACATTTTAGATTTATTATAAAAATTTAAGATTTTTTATAAAAATTCAGATTTTTTACAAATTTTATAAAATTTCAGATTTTTATGAAAGTTTCATATTTTTTAATCCTACTTGCGCTAAAAAACGGAGAAACACGCATTTGCCAAATTTTAACACACATGTCTTTGTGTTCTTTGCCGTTTGCAAAAGTTTACTTAAGACCTTCTATAAAACAACAACAACAACAACATCTAAGCTGATGGGTTACTTATAAAAGGTGCTTAAGAAACATGAGAAGTGCATAGTAAGCACTGAAAGCTTAAAGTAAATAGTTTTATAATAGGTATTTATGTAATGTGTTAATTTGAAGGTGTAGTAGTGACTTATATATAACATATCATATATCATTGGAAAGGTAATTAAGTCTAGTTTTATTTAGTCAAGTAAAATTTAAATAAAAAATTAGTTAAGATGTAGTTATAAGGCTTAGAAATTGTTGATTAATTATGTGAAACTTAGAAAGCACGATATCTCACTAACTCATTAAATTAATGCAGATTTATATCCTGAATTTTATTGCTTCTTAGTTAACAGCGTCATCCTGGTCAACAACATCAACTAGTTTTGCAGTTTTTGCTTTAAAGAGAGTATAAACTATAACATACTAGTACATAGACTTGTCAATGGACTAGTCCGTAGATAAGACAATAGACTAGACTAATCATTAGTCAAGAGACCAATCAAAAAACAAGTCCATAGACCAGTCAACAGACAAGTCAATAGACTGATCCATAGGCCAGTCAATAGACTACTGCATTAACTATTATGTAAATTAGTCAACGAAGAAGTTCATAAAATAGTCAATAAATTTGTGAGTAGTCTTGTCCAAAGATTAGTCAATAGAGCAATGAATTTACTTGTACATAAACTAATCTAAAGACTAGTTCATAAGTCATAGGCTAATCCAAAGGCTAGTACATAGAGTAGTCATTAGAATAGTCTAAAGACTAGTGAATAGATCAGTAAATAAATCGGTCAACTATACTATAACATAGTCATTAGACTATTCAAGAGACTTGTCAATGGAGTAGTCCACAGAATTGTCACGAAATAGTCTATAGTCTAATTTCTGGACTAGTTCATAGATTATTCAATAGATTAATCCAAAAACTAATGACTTGTTTATAGACTTGTTTATAAACTAATTAATAGTCCATAGGTCGGTCAAAAGACTAGTTCATAGATCTTGTCATGAACTAGTACATAGACTAGTCAAAAGACTTGTCTAAAGAATTGTCCAAAGAATAATCTATAGAATAGTTCATAAACTAATTCATTAACTACTCATAGACTAGCTCATAGTCTAGTCTATAGAGTAATGGATAGAATAGTCAGTATACTAGTTTGTAGAGAAGTCTATAGAATAATTACTATAATAGTCAATAGACTAGCCCAAAGACTACTCAATAGACAAGTCCATTGGTCGGTCTATAGACTAGTTCATAGCTCTTGTCATGAACTAGTCCATAGACTAATCAATAGACTTGTCCATATAATAGTCCATAGACTAATCTAAAGACTAGATCATAAACTAATTCATAGACTAGTCATAAGCTAGCCCATAGACTAGTTTGTTGACTAGTCTATAAAGTAGTCAATACACTAGTCCAAAGACTAGGCAATATGCTAATCAATAGACTAGTCAAAAACCTATTCCATAATTCGGCCTATAGATTAGTTCACAAATCTTGTCATGACCTGGTCTATTAGCTAGTCTATGGACTATTCTATTCACTAGTCCAGAGACTTATCAATGAATTTGTCCATATACCCTAAAATGGACCAAACCATTGACTAGTCAATAGCCCATAGACTGGGCCATTAACTACTCTGTAGACTTGCCCATAAACTAGTTAATAAACTAGTCCATAAACTATTTAATAGATTAGATAAACCACTCTAATGAACAAAATTCCTTTCTATTTAAATGAAATTACTTTCACTTTTCCTTATAGCTATAAAACAAAGTGTAAGTTTTGTTTAATTGTCACAACATTATCGAACTTTGGCTCTCTAGTAGTTTATTTGTTTGTTGTTGTACTGCTAATGTTATTTTTGTCATTATGGTTCTTACTCTCGAACAAAATTCTTGTGTTGTTGGTGGTGTTTATTTTTTTTTTGCTGCAGTTGAGCTGATTTTTCTCTCATGTTGCTTCAATTTACAGACTGATTTTATTTATCAGTCTCAATGCTCAGTTCATAAATTTATGATTTTTTTCAATTTTACTAACAGCCAACAGAAATGCACACACACATATGAACAGGCACAGACACACTCACATAACACGCACTCATAAACCCCCGACTCTGTTATGTAGTTATTACTAATGTTCAATGAATTTAAGTAGAAAATTTAATTCTTGTACATGATTTTCACATTTATGGAGTCGACATACAATAAATGGCAACAAACAAAGAATACCAATGTTTTTGTTGCACATATTTTTTCAACTGATAGAAGTTTTAGTTTTAAGAGAAATTGTTGTAGGCTTTTTTTTGATAATTGGTTTAAATTGAAGCGTTATCGTTTAGTTGTTGTTTTGTACTAGAAAATATGTGACCGTGGTGGCATAGGATGTGGGCATAACAATAATGTTAATGAATAACTTCCTTGGGATAAAAAAAAATTTTAAAACTATAATATGTAGTATAGTTCTTAAGGGTCTTTTTTCGTAAATAATGTTAGGAATGTGGACTGTTTTGTTTTTAGCATGCATTGACAATTGTTATTGGAGAGACGATATGATTAGGTTTAATTGCTAAATTATTTGATGTTGGCTTGATATAAGAAATTGTATGAGCAAAACTTTTTCTACATATAAACATATGTTATTAAATTGAACCAATACTGGTTACTGGATTCTAAATCGTGATATGGAGACTTAACGAAGATGGGGAAAAATGTCCACTATTAAAAACCCCATGACTAACAACTAAGCACATCTTTATGTCATTTCAAAGACATTCCTCAGCAATTTGAAACTGCACAGAGATGCTTATGGTGATCTTATCTAGCACCTAGAGGTAAATGTATTTACCCAAAATTTGCCACTAAAATAAAACAGAATCAACCATAATATTCATGCTTCGAAATTGTTCAACGAGTCCAATAATACCGAAACAGGAGAAGCAGAGTCTAGCACTAACAGTATAAGCTGACAACCATATCGAAAGCTTTCCCAAAAGGTAGCATGGCAGTAGTATTCTACCTAGTCCATGTCACTCTTAGGAGAGTTTTCAAGAAATTTACCATCAACTTACAGTAGAGTAGCCCAACATTTACAGTAAAACACAGAACCGGACAAATATGACCGTGAACTGGGTGATAGCTTCTTCTGTTTAAGTTTTACCTCGTCTTAGGCACTCCTATGAGAGAAACCAATAATACTGCAACAGGAAGTGACTATCTAATAAACGTTCAGTAGCCTAACACTCACAGTATAAGAACTCTCGAAAACTTCCCCGAAAGACATAACTACAATAGTATTTTAACCTGACTACTCCCAGGAGAGTTTCCATGAAACATGTATGACCGTGAAGTGAGTGAGATCTACTTCTGTTTAAGATCTACCTTGTCTAAGGCACTACCAGGAGAGTTTCCAAGAAACTTACCAATAATACTGCAGGAAGAGTCTATCTCTTACAACGTACTGTAGCCTTAAATTCCAATTATGTCTTCCCCGAAAGACAAAATTGGAATAGTATTCTAACATGACTACTCTCAGGAAAGTTTCCAAGAAACATATATGACTGTGAATTGATTGAGAGCTACTTCTGTTTAAGATCTATCTTGTCTAAAGCACTCCTACGAGCTGACAACCATATAACATCTTCAACCATATAACATCTTTCTAATAATATTGCAACATGAAGATATTATCTCCTCAACGTACAGTATAAAAACTGTCATATGATGACAGAATAGCAATATTATTCTAACTTTACTAAGGCACTTGCAGGAGAGCTTCCAAGAAACATCCCATATGGTCGTTCATCCGCATCAGCTTATCTTAAACACAAAATCTTGAAGGTCTGTCCTTAATGTCTAGTTTTTAACTTGAAGAAAACCACCTCAGTACACAGAACCTGACAAATATGATCGTGAATTTAGTAAAAGCTACTTCCTTTTAAGATCTACCTTGTCTAAGGCACTCCTAGAGAGAGAGATGGAAACGACACCGACTGCTTTATGTAAATACCTTCCTTGACAACCTTATTTAACGGTGGTCTTTTTCATCCACTGGGTCTACCATTCGCCCATAAATCCTTCAATAAAGAACTCAGGTGGCAATTGTTGTACATGGATGGTCCAATCCATGTACAAGCACTTTGCTGAAGTACTCGTGCTATCTAATCCATAGCACGTTGCGTAATGCACACCCGACAAGTCAATCACTGACCTGAAGTCAATGGAAGGTGAAAACAACCCGAACGTTTGGTGAAATCAATCTTCCGGATATACCGGAAGGTAACTACACTTATGATGCAATGAAAAGAACTACTTCTGTTTAAGATCTTGGCTGACACCATGCAAAAGTAGCACCTGTTATGGTTCTCTTAAAGAAAGAAAGATTCCAATAAATACACTGGTTTAACAAAATAAAGGCCAACGAAGCTGTAAAAGAATTGGTTCAAAATCCTCCTGACTTTTTTGTAAGAAATATTTAAAGAATATCAAAATCATTTGACGTTAATTCAGGGATCTATTTTTCGATAACTCAAAGCATAAAAGAAAAGGGTTCGTTTCACATTTAATCTTTTTTTTTTGAATTTCAGTGAGAGTGTTGATCGTTTATTCTTCTTTAAAGAATAAAAAACTACTAATGGATTTGATGCATATTGAAAGCAAACGCATGTGATGTGTCAAAAAAGGAGAATCATTTTCCTTCTTCTTAAAGAAAGATGTCCCAATAAAGATAAGGGGTTAAAGAAGCCGTATAAGAATAGGAATAGTTCCTCACTCTTGCGTCCCTTTCATGAATCGCGTGAATGCAAAATTATAGTAACAAATATTTAAAGAATATCAAGATCACTTAACGTAGGGAGACTTTTTTCGAGTCGTTGACAAGCAGCAGTTCAAAACATAAAATGAAATTATTCGTTTTCACATCAAATCTCTTTTTTGGATGTCAGTAAGAATCAGAGACTTTCAGAAAGAAAGCCAATAAATGTGATGTATCAAGGAAGGATATCAAGGAAGGACATCATATTCTGGACATATACATATAAGGCAATTCTCGCGTAAATGAATCAGTTGCATTCGCAACAGGTCTACTTTTTGGTTCAGTCTTCTTTGGTTTAAACAAATACCGATAATTATACTACCACAATTGATATTGATCTCCGCTCGTCAGTTTATCTAGAATACACATACGATATCTTATTCTTCGGATTCTTGAAATAGTTCAATGCAAAAAAACATTTCGGACATGCAAAATCGTTTTCAAAGTGTCTGCTTTTGGATGAATCCTGCTGCAAGCAAATCGCTTCCTGAGAATCTTTCAATAATTTTGCAAGCTACTGATGAGTTAAACAACAATCTGTTTGCACTAATACCTTCCCAGCAAAATCAAAACGAAGTACTTCCAAGAGAATAACATTTTTCCCTACTCCAAAAGTAACTCTGTATGAATTTCTTTACCTTTTGTGCAAGTGATATTTATTGACTTCCAAAGAAGCGAAAATAATCAATTTTTTTAAGGTATATATTTTTTACTGAAATTTTTTGAATTAAACTAATTATATCCAACACCACTTTAGTGGGGAGGTTATATTGTGTTTGTGCTATGTCCGTCCGTCTGTCCATCTGTGTGTCTGTCAGTCTATCTGTCCGTACATGTAAACCTTGTAATCAAACTACCGGTCCTAATTTAATGAAATTTGGTACGTGATATTCCATTGTCCCAGGGACGAAGCCTATTGAAAATGGTTATGATCGTTAAACTAGTTCACCTAGCCCCCATACAACTGAACTCCCGAATTGGGATTGAATACCTTGTAATCAAACTACAGGTCTCAATTTTTGAGATAATTAAATGAAATTTAGCTCATAATATTTTATGGTACCGTATACGAATTTTATTGAAAATGGTTAACATCGGTCCATTATTTCACCTAGCCTCCATACAACTGAACCACCGAATAGGTCTTGTAAACTTTGTAATCAAGCTACAGGTCTCAATTTTGGAGATAATTAAATGAAATTTGTCTCATAGTCTTCAATGATACCGTAGACGAAGCCAGTTAAAAATGGTTTACATCGGTCCATTATTTCACCTAGCCCCCATACAACTGAATCCGCCGAATAGGGCTTTTAAGTTTATAATTATGTTCAAGATACTCATATCTCGACAAAAAGGTGCAAAACCAAGTTCTATACTAGACTTGATGACCCTCACGATTTCTATTATAGTAGTCCTCATATGACCCTAGCCCCATATGAAAAGTCCCCATCAAAATTTCACTTTAATGTCCACAATTTCATTCAACAATAAATGGTGAACAGTCGGCCTCGCCTATAATTACAACTTCTTCGGGTCTTTTTCAGTACTTCCATGAAGTAAATTCTACTTCTTTTTCGCTTCTTTGGAAGTTCTTTTTGGCCTATCTGAGCGATCTTTGTCTTCTCTGTTAAAATGGTGTTTGAAAGGAAATTTTTTTCAAACACTTTTTTGGTACAAAATTCAACATTTTCGAGGCAAAATAAAAAATATCACTTCCTTAAACACAAAAGTATTCTCGCCATCCTGCCTCTACCACGTTTAAAATAAAATCAACAACAATTTTTTTAGTTAGTTTAGTTTTCATTGATTTTGACCTTTTTAGCTAAGATAGGGTTAAAATTTAAATAATATTTCTTTTTCTTCTTAGTTTTCAAGTGTTGTATTGAATGTCGCCAACTATTTAGCATTTTTTTTATATATTTTATATTTTGTACCCAGAAACATAAACTCGTATTCATATCATAGAATAAATAGCGATAGTGTAGATTATCACAACAACAAAAAAAGGGGTGAATTGTGACAGAAAAAATATGGTCAGATAGATAGACATAAAATATTGTATAAAGTAAAAACTAACCAAACAATTGACTGAAATTATTTGTAAGAATATTGTTTATGCATTAAAGAAATATTGGGTAAGAGAAAAAGTATTTCTCCAAAAACAAAACGAATATATCTTTTCGAAGTCGAAAACTGTAACAATTTAAAAGTTGTGAGTGTAGAATTCAACCATTTGGATTTCAGATTCTAGAGAACAGGTCTATATAAAAGCAATACATACAGAGCAAATCAAGATTAGTCCAGTGGAATGATGAAATCGGAGGTAATACTGTTAAAATATGATTTCCAAATACTTTACCGAATATACTTCTACCCCACACACACTCATATACACATCGATAGTAATGAATAATAAATATGTAAAGCAGCAAAGAAAGCAACTAAAGATAAAGAAGAGTAAGTAGCTGTTCAGTTTAAAAGAAATCAGCCAAAGGAAGAATTGAACTATGATACGAGTTTCTTCTATATATGTATGTAAGTATCTACATTTGTACTTCATATATAGAATCTACTTCTGACTACTTTACACAAACAACATATATGTTGTATAGCAAGAACATACTTATACATGTGTTAAACATACGTTGACATATCTTCTGTATGAAAACTGAAAAAAAAAATGTAACAACAAAAACCATGAAAATAATTTAAAACTCTGCGAACAAGGAAAAGACGATGAAGAAAAACAATTTATTTCTATTTTTCTCGTTTTTTGTTGAAAGAAGACGCGTTAAATATGGTTTCAACAGAGTAAAAACTCAACTGAAGGCAATAAATGAAAAACGTAAGTGTAGATTTTGTTGGGTTTTGAAGAAATTACGATTATTGTCAGCAAACACATATTCACAATCAAACCCAAATGTATATGATTTGAGAGTTGCCAGAAATCGTTGATGTAACTTTAGTTGTAGTTTAGTTCTAGTTCAGTTCTAGTTTAGTTTTAGTTTAGTTCTAGTTCACTTCTAGTTTACTTCTAGTTCAGTTCTAGTTCAGTTCTAGTTCAGTTCTAGTTCAGTTCTAGTTCAGTTCTAGTTCAGTTCTAGTTCAGTTCTAGTTCAGTTCTAGTTCAGTTCTAGTTCAGTTCTAGTTCAGTTCTAGTTCAGTTCTAGTTCAGTTCTAGTTCAGTTCTAGTTCAGTTCTAGTTCAGTTCTAGTTCAGTTCTAGTTCAGTTCTAGTTGAGTGCTAGTTCAGTTTTAGTTCAGTTCAAGTTCAGATCTTCTACTATTTATTGTTCCAAATTGTTTTGTCTCTTAAACGATTCTCGATCCAATCTACATATCTGGCAACTATAATAATCGTATGTGCACACATCTGTGTACACATAACACATACATGAGTGTTAGTATGTAATTGCAAGAGTTCGTATAACTACGAGCAGCACGGTTTTGTAAATAACAATTTTGTCTTTGTTGTTTTTATTTTTATCAGTTGTTATTGTCAATTGGTGTTTTTTTGTCTCTACTAGATCTTGTTGTTTTTATTTCTTGTTAAGGGTCTTTTGGTATCATCAATACACTCATATTTATATCATCATATGTTAGAAGTTTGGCTGACTGAAAGACTGACTGAGTAGCTGGCTGACTGGCTGGCAGGGTCTTTCTTGTTTATTTGTTTCTGAGTCTATTTTGGTAGTTGTTGTAGTTTATGGGTTAATTGCTATTGGCGTATTTTCTATCTTACAAATAGTATATGCGTTATTTTCTTGATTTGTTGTTGTTATTTTGTATCTATTACTATATGATGATTTGTTTGTATGTTTTTTATGTTATTTTGAAATTTGTGTTTTTTGCAGCTGTTTTATAAGGGAAAAACTTACATTTGTACAGACAAAGAACGTATTGGTTTTTAACAAAGATAAAAAAGCGTCTCTTTATTATTTCCTATAGTCTTCTTGAAAAAATTGGTTTATTCGTAGAGGAATTTTAAAATAGACAAATTTTGTTAGCTGACAATTTTTTATTTAATTTTTTGCTTTCTTAAGAAGAATTGCTGCTCATGAAGAATTATTTCGTAACGGTTTTGTTGTTACTGTTGTTGCTTGATTTGTCATTTAAATTGGGTTGGGTTTTCAATATTGATCTGATGGTGTCATCGTCTTTTTAAGGTTTATAGCCAAAAAACATAAAAAATAACTCTTTTTTATTTTATATTTGTTTGTTACCTTTGTCAATATTGATTTAATTTGTTGAGGTTGTGTTAATTTAATAAAAAAAATTGTTTGTTGGTTTATTTATGACCTTATGAAATTCTGAAGATAAGCGAATGTTTTCTTCACAGTGTGTGTGTGTGTCTCATTTCATTTTAACATTTGTATTAACCAACTAAATGTTATCTATATATATAAAAGAGTAGCGTTACTGACTGACTGATTCATCATCGCACAGCCCAAACGGCTGAGCCTAGAATCATGAAATTTTGATAGTAGATGTGTTTTTGGTTATGTAGATCCACTAAGGAGGGATTTTTGGAAATTTGCTTTTTTACGGGTAAAAAATGGAAAAACGGGTAAAACAGGTTTTCTTAAATATCTTACATAATATAAGTGATACAAGAAAAATTTTAAATGCACCTGTATCTACTCTTAAAATGAGCAGATGGGTGTCTGGTACTTTTTTGAAATTCGTACTTTTAAGGGGTAAAAATGTGTAACAGAGGTAATTTTGGTACCTTCTTTAGCCCTTTATAACTTTTAACCTAATTAACATAATCAAATTTTTCTAATTATTTTGGATACATCTCTCAAAATTATGAGACACCTGTTTCGTACTTTTTTTAAATTCAGTCCTTTTTGGGTGTAAAAGGGAGAAAACTGTATTTATGGTACATTAAGAAAACTTTTTCGGTTTATTGAATTATTCATATTAAATTACGGACTAACTCTGTAATATTTATTGTAATAAAATTTTTGCTATTTCACTGGGTAAAAAAAGTACCAAAAAGGGGAAATTTAATTTTATTCAAACTCATTGAGCCAACTTTTATAAAATTTCAAAAAGTAGTCTATTTAATCACACAAAATAAGCTATTGGTATATTATTTTAGAATTCGAGTACTAAGGCCTATATAGGACCAAATTCGTTTAAATTGTTTGGTACTTTTTTAAAGCACAATTTTTCTGGAATAAATGAATGCAGATTTGAATCGTTTGAGTTTTTTTTATCTGTGATATATATGTAGATTTAAATACGGAACATTTTGTAAACTTAATTCTCGAAAAAGTATATTTTTAAACGAAAAGGGGAAACATTGTACTCTTTTTATTAGTACTTTCCACTTAGTTAAACTTTATTCCACTTTTGGTACTTTTTCTTCCTTCAAATGGTACTCTATGTATGTTCTTTAATATGAACTGAAAACACATGATTATTAAACATATACGATGCTCATTGAATAAGATTCTTTAAGAGACAACATTTTAGTACTTTTTATCTCATAAATTGTACTTTTTTAATTATCTAAAATATTCAACCCAGGAACATTAATTTTAACATACATGGTCTTCACTGAATAATATTCTATAAGTGGGAACTATTTGGTACTTTTCTATTCTTCAAATGGATAAGCGGAACACACGGTCTTTTAATGAGAATTTATTGAGAGAGATCTTTGTACTTTTTCGTTTTTTTCGATGGTACTTTTTGATTTCTTTACGATATTGAACATAGTTAGGGTAGCGAAGCACCCAGGGTATGCTAGTCATTGATATTTTATCGGATTTGAAATTATTGGTGAGAATATCAAAATGTTTACACATGAATTAAATATTGATATTTTTCGATAAAAAGGGTTAACATTCATTAAAATAAATATTGTGAAGAAATATTGCTTTAAATGTGTAAGCCAAGCCTATAAGATGGACAATAAGATATTTTTATATAGCTAAGTAAAGCTAACCTAATAATCCATAAAAATACTATTAGCAAATTAGTCATTTAGATGTACCAAACAAAAGTTATACCTATTTTCTTTTCATAGATATTTTTGTATACATTTTATGTTTCATCTAGGATATTGACTATAGTTTGGTTTATTTTGTATATGTTATAGATTAGAATCTAGATACTGGATCGATCTATGGCATCGTAAGCACAAATAATTATGTGTCTGTTCAAATAAATTTTTTAAGACCCCAGATACCATAGGAGACCGAATCGTCAATAACTCTGTCAGACATACTTGTGAGCAATCGCCTACTTAAAATCAGCAAACTCCGTCCATAAATGCCAAAGATATGAGCAAAAATCCAAAACAACTTCTGATCATTTCATAAAAGGTTTTTTTAAACCGATAGAGTTTACACTCAAAAAAAAAAAACAAAGTAAAGCTTTTTGTCTGTCAGTTCAGTTCTAGTTCAGTTCTAGTTCAGTTCTAGTTCAGTTCTAGTTCAGTTCTAGTTCAGTTCTAGTTCAGTTCTAGTTCAGTTCTAGTTCAGTTCTAGTTCAGTTCTAGTTCAGTTCTAGTTCAGTTCTAGTTCAATTCTAATTCAATTCTAGTTCAGTTCTAGATCAGTTCTAGTTCAGTTTTAGTTCAGTTCTAGTCCCTCTGTCTTTCAGTCAGTGCGTCTGAATTTCTCTCCATCTGACTGTCTATCTGTCTGCCTCTCTATCTTCTGGCTATTTCTGTTTAAATCAGCTTTCTGAAGACCCCAAGTATTCTCAGAATCCGAATTTTTTATAATACCTTCAGACATGCTTACGTGAAATCTTAGGTACAGGGTATCATAAGGTCGGCCATGCACGACTGTGGCTTCTATATTTCTATAGTCTCGAAAGTTAGTTTGTTAGTTAGTTAGTTAGTTAGTTAGTTAGTTAGTTAGTTAGTTAGTTAGTTAGTTAGTTAGTTAGTTAGTTAGTTAGTTAGTTAGTTAGTTAGTTAGTTAGTTAGTTAGTTAGTTAGTTAGCTAAATAGTTTGTAAGCTAATGTTTCAACAAATTCTCCATATATTTGATAAATTTTCTATTTAGCGAACATTTCCGATAATCTAGGTTTTTATACTTAATTTACATAATTACATAAAATCTCTTCTAGCCCCTATAATTTTCCTCCGATTGTAATACTCTTACTTAATTTACACTTAAATAAACATTACAAACTCTTATCAACTGCGGATTTCACAAAAAAAAAAACTAAAACATATTGTCCCTCAATACAAAGTCTTTAAAACAGTAGACCATATTGTAATAAAATTATCATAAATGACCATAATGAGTCACAAGTATTTAAATGAAGTTCTTTTGTAAACAACACAGGAAGAGTGTGTGTATAAGACAATGATAATAAAGTAGAAAAGAAAAACACACAAAAAATTTATAATAATCACAACCAGCAACAACATAAATATTGCAATAAAAAGAGACCCCAGAATATAAGGAAAACACAGGGATTATTATTTAAATATTATAGCAAATTTCCAATTGGCCTGCTGCAGTTATGCAGGTAAAAAAGGGAAGGGAAATTATTTAAAAAGGGGATTTTTTTAGAAGTTCTTGTTGTAATATTTAGCCACTACTAGTTTTATGCTGGTGATTATCACTTGTGATAAATTTTAAAAGTTTTGATATATACCAAGAACAAGTTAATTGATTACGTTTTACTCTAGTAGTAATTGTATTGAGGAATCTATCCTTGCGCTTCAATTCTAACTTTATAACTTTGGCTTCTGATTCTATATTTAGAACTTTTTTTATTTTATATTCTGACTCATTATTTCATAAATATGTAAACATAAATAACCAAACCTCAAAATATTTAGTTCTTATCTGCAATTTAAACATTTTGTTTAATTTCAAAAAACCACCAAAATATACTTAAGTCATAAAATTGATCACAAAGTATTGCGAGTTTATGATATTTTTAAAAGCCCTTCAATTGTTTTGTTGCTCAATGAAAATTGGTTAATTTTTGTTTTTTTTTTCTCCTCTCTTTCAAAATAAACTGATATTGTTGGTAATGTTTCAAGGAAAAAGCAACAAAATGATTAAAGAATTTTGTAACAAATCTTACTGCAGTATGTGTGTATTTTTTAGGTTAGAAAGAATATATAGAAAACAATGTCAACATATGGGTTCCAAATGTCATCGTCGTCTCTGTGATTATTTAATGCATATTTACGATTGTTTTATGTAAATTTCATGTTCGTTTTTTCTTCAACAACACTTACATCAATTACATATACAAATACTTAAGTGCAAGTATATCTGATCTGTTTACTATAAAACTGAAGAAAACTAGAGTGAACGATTCTTAAGTTTTGAGCCCAGCCCAGGTTTATAGTGTAGATTTTAGTCTGGTCTATAGTCCCATATAGTCTGGTCCATTGTCCATAGTCTATAGTTACTACAGTAAAATGCTGTATTTCTATAGTCCTGAGCATGGTCTAGTTGGTAGTCTTCTCAATAGTCTGGTCAAAAATCTCGACATCTAATCTAATCTCTGGTCAATAGACTCGGCAGTATGATCCAAAGTCCCGTCGACTATGATCCATAGTCTCGACAATAGTCTGGTCTATAGTTACTACAGCACTATGCTCTATTTTCCACAATATCGTCTGGTCCATAGTTTTTCTATAGTCCTAAACTTGGTTTAGTTTGATGTCCAAAACCATCGAGTCTGATCCATAGTTTCGACAATAATATGGTCTATAGTTACTACAGCAGTAGAGCATTTCCACACTATAGTCCGGTCCATAGTTTTTCTATAGTCATGAGCATGGTCTAGTTTGTAGTCTCCACTATAATCTGGTCAATAATCTTGACAATAATCTAGTCTCTGTTCTATAGACTTGGCATTATGGTCCAAAGTCCCGTAAACTCTAATCCACAGACTCGACAATAGTCTGTTCTATAATTAACTACAGCAGTATGCTCTATTTTCCACATTATAGTCTAATCCATAGTTTTGAAACTGGTCTAATTTGTAGTCTACACTATAGTCTGGTCAATAATCTCGATAATAATATAGTCTCTGGTTCCGACAATTATCTGGTCTTTAATGATAAGTGTAGTTTAAGTATTCTGTAGTCTGGACTATATGTTCTATAGTATTGTCATAGATTGCCTCGACTATAGTCTGATCTATAGTCCCGTATAGTCTGTTCCAAAGTCTCAATATAGTCAGATTCATTGGTTATAGTCTCGACTATAGTCTGATCTGCAGTTTCGAAAATATTCTCCTCAATTGCCTCGACAGTAATTAAGTCTCTGGTCTATAGTCTCGACTATTAACTGTTCTATAGGCTCGGCAATAGCCTGATCTATATTCTAGTCTATAGTCACGATAATAGTATGGTCCAAAGTCTCGTCAATAGTTTATTCTATAGTCTCCACCATAGTCTATTCTATAGTCTTGACCATAGATAGTCCATGACTAGAGTCCGGTCTATAGTCCCGTTTAGTCTGGTTCATAGTCCCAACAGTAATCTGACTCAACAGTCTCGACTTCTGTAAAGGGTACAGTCCACAATATAGTCAGGTTCTTACCTTGTATATATTGTCTCAATTTTACTCTGATCGATAGTCTGTGATATCTAATCTGGTCTATAGTCTTGACAATAGTCTGTTCAATAATGTCTAATATTGTCTAATAATAAAAAATTGTTAGAAAAATGTACTTAGTAGGGTTTCCCTTTAAAATTAGTTTTAATAAAAAGCGGGTTATTCATATGCGGATCAATAAATAAGATCGATATGGAAGCCCGCTGCCTATATTAACAAACCTCTCTCTTACACTGATCAATAAAATTGATCAAAAATATCAGCCGAGTCTGAATCAGGAAGAATTCAGTTATTTTTACATCATATGCTAAAATTTCGTTTGGAACACCCTAGAAAAAAATTAATGAATCTATAAGTATGCATAACATAAAAAACTGCAGTCACAGTAGCAGCTCATTTATTTAACTTTTATTTTGTGTAAATGAGTGTCCGTCGCTCCACTTTATGTGTGAGAGCATACGATAAAATGATAATTTTTCTGTACACATTCTCTAACAAAGGTTTTACAAAGCAAGCAATACCCCAAAAGTGATAAACCAACTGAACTTTGAACTTAGGAAAGGAAACTATAAAGAAATCAGTTTAAAAAGAATTGAAAACAAAAGAAATTAAAACAAAATTTTAAGGCAAAACGGAAATAGATTTTTGTCAAAAAAATGTTAAGGCATTAATGTTTTAGTCTAATATAATATGATCTCGAAAATGTTTAAAGAGATCATTTTTTACATTTTTAACAAAGAATATTTAAGAAAATGTGCTTTACAGTAATTTAATTACAAAATATTTACAAAAACATTTTATGCGTAACTGACCCGGTTCAAATAGTAAGTTTTAATATCACTGACATAAGATTGTTTTGATGGAGAGGATAAAGGGGGGAGATTTTGTGGGAATTTAACACTTTTAAAAAACAATAAGTACCAAAAGAAGGGAACATTTCAGTACTTTAATAATTTCTGTTTATATTATAAACTTTATAAGAACTTATATTCTCCGACATGTATTCTCTCTTGTGATTAGTCAAAGTCTTCTATATTTTGGTATTTATAAAGGAGTTTTTGGTTATGAAAGTACTTTACGTTGAATACTCAAAAAAATACTCAAAAAATTTCCACAATTTGTACGATCATGTGTACATAATTCCAAATTAACGAATTACTTGATCAAGTATACACGACGCCTGATCTCTTACAATTTATATCTATCATTAAAACCAAAAACATTCTCTCAAATTTTATGTTGATCGGTCAATTATTAACCCTATTGTCCATATAAGGTCTCCAATATAAAATTGCTTTAAAGCTTATTATTTTGGCTTAAAAATGCCGTCAAAAAACTAGTTTTATGTATAGACTATCATACCCTGGGTGCTTCGCTACCCTAACTTAAATTAAATACATATTAAATACATGTATGTACATACTTTCATAGAAAATTAAAATTGATTAAACATTTTTTTAATGTTTCAGTTTTATACGTTCAATATCACGTGTTTAAATTCGCATTCAGTAAGAAGATGGTATTTTTAGTTTCATTCATTTCGCTTCCACATTGTAGAAAATTTCGAAAGTACTATTTGAAAAAAGTACTATAAAATAACTTTAATATATTATCATTAAATCAAAAATTGTATGTTTCAATATTAAATACAATTCAAAAAATATAATTTTAATGAATAAAAAAGTACCAAAAGTCCTTTCAGTAGATTCTATTTACTAAGGCCCTACATTTTAAATTTTATTTTCAATATCTATGTTCAAAATCGTAAAAATATCAAAAATTACCATCGGAAAATCGAAAAAATACAAAAATCTCTCAATAAATTCTCATTTAATAAGGGCGTGTGCTCAGATTAACCATTATAAAGAATCTAAAAGGTAGCATTTGAAGAATAGAAAAGTACCAAATAGTTCCTACTTACAGAATATTATTCAGTCAAGGCCATGTATGTTAAATTAATATTCCTAAGTTGAATATTTTATAAGATAAAAAGTAAGTACTAAAAAGTTCTCTCTTAAAGAATCTTATTCAATGAGGACCATGTATGTTTAATAATCATATTTTTCCTTTTTCGCTTAGAAATATACTTTTTCAAAAAGGTACAAAAAATTTACTCGAATTTGGTCCTATATAGGCCTAAGTACGCGAATTTCCAAATAATATACCAACAGCTTTTTTTGTGTGAGTAAATAAATAACTTTTTCAAATTTTTAAAAAAATTGACTCATGGTGTTTGAATAAAATTAAATTTCCCGTTTTTTTTAACTTTTTGGTACTTTTTTCCTCAGTGAAATGCAAAAAAAATTTTTTTACAATAAATATTACACAGTTAGCCGATAGATAGATAGATAGATAGATAGATAGATAGATAGATAGATAGATAGATAGATAGATAGATAGATAGATAGATAGATAGATAGATAGATAGATAGATAGAAATTGGGGAATTTGCAATAATTTGCTTGTCATCTCTCATATGTAAGATATTGTTAATCTGGAAAACTATTATCCTAGAGGTCATTAGCTAGCCTCTTTATAAAAAAAACTATAGAACATTACAACATATAAGTACCATCACTGATACTCGCTACTGACTACTCATAAGCACTTCTTTAAATATTGTTCTAGATTTCTCTTTTCCTGTATCCCCTCTCTCTCTCTCTTATTATCATATTGGGTACTATGACGATACGTTATTACTTTAAGAAGTCATTTCCGTTATTTAAAATTTATTCATCTGCATAAAATTCATCGTATTGTAGTAAAAGCATTGTCGATGCGCCAGTATGACTGATACTCGGTCGAAAATATTATAACTCAAATCTTTTTAAATGCTAAATGAAAAGAAGGCAACGCAGATATGTTAATGAATAGAGTGGATACAACCAAATTGTTCTATTATTTCAATAAAACATGGCTTGTGTTCTTAAATGATTTAATGTGGTAATGTTAACAGAAGTGTGATAAAAAATAGCATTAAAGGAATATATACATCACAAAATGTTTATAATATCTTCATTAAATATTTGGTAAATATGATCGTAATATAATAATATGAAGAAATTTGTTTATAATAAAAAACTTTTGTGGTTTTTGTAGCTACCTATATTTTTGTCCACTTTTGTATCAACTTTTAAAGTACCTCTAGCAATTACTTCTAATAGGAATTTGTATAGAGATATTGCAAGAAATTTCAAAAATTCTCTCAATTATTCTACGACTCTCTTTGTATCAGATTTAGCGAATGTTTTAAATGAGTTCAGGGGTGGAAATATCTATGTATTTATAGTAGTTTTTCATACCAAAATTAATTAAATAAGAAAATATAGTCGGGCAGGGTCAACCTTGTACTATCCTATTATGTAGTTCAATTTACTTTGAATTGGGGCAAGGTATAAATAAAGCCTATTATTTACGAAAATCGGCGGCACAATATATGGTGATATATTAAACTAAGTTATGCTATTTAGAGCCCTAATCGGGCGGTTCGGTTGTAATGACTTGATAGGCAACATAGGCTCATCCTAATGCACACCCCGACATTAAAAAAGCAATCACTGGTCTAAAGTCTATAGAAGGGGAGACAAACCCCTACATCAAGTGATATCAATCTCCGATATACCGGAAGCTTACCATCCTTATGCATTGTCTAAAATCCAATCTTCGTCTAATGACCCATTCCACTGCTTTCCTTAACTACTTTAAGCACACGCCACCACACTACTGAGATTGCTTTATTGTTTTGGCAACAGTACATAGAGACATATTTGGTAGTCCGAAATACTTAACAAAATGGATCATTATCCCTCTTTAATGAACTGATCTATATGTCAAAAGATGTCGCGTAGCCTGAATCAAATATCCTGTTGAGATGACAAAAACATCTAGAAACTTTCCTGAAGCGTAAAAATGCATACGAAATACTAGTACTAATCACCCGATCTTTCACCAATTTTTGCATCAGTTCCATTTCCATGATCATAAAGGTCACTCTACGGTATGACAGGTTTCCTTTGAACGTTAACCTGACAATTCCCCAGCATGGATCGGCGCCCTACTACACGACCGGTAAGAAATACCAGCATATGCTGCTTTACCAAGGTGGAGATCTTACCAAGCATGCCCCGGGGGGTTATAGACCACTCAATAGGCTTGTTAAAAGACTAACCAAAACGCGTTGAATAGAATAGAACTTCTTGGAACGAACGTGATAATTTTTAAACTAATTCTCGCGATGCCCCAGCAACAATAAAGGGAAGAAAGATGTAGCTAGTTAACCCCAAAGGCATTTGACGTAACGTTTTTTAGTTAGTTAGTCACTTGGTTGGTTGGTTAGTAAGATAGTAAATTAGTTGGTCGGTTGGTTGGCTAGTTATTTAGTTAGTATGTATGTTAGGTAGTTGGTTAGTTAAGTAGTTAGTTAGTTAGTTACTTAGTTAGTTAGTTAGTTAATTAGTTACAAATGTTGATTATCACTTTATTGTTTATACCCTATACTACTATAGTGGGGAGGGTATTATACGTTTGTGTTGATGTTTGTAACATACAAAAATATTGGTCCAATACCCACTTTAAAGTATACCGATCGATTCAGTCCGTCCGTCCTTCTGTCCGGCTGGCTGTCCATGTAAACATTGTGCGCAAGATACAGGCCGCAATTTTCAAGATAATTTGATGAAATTTGGTCCAAGCTTGTTTTTTGGCACAAGGACGAAGCCAATTGAATATGATTGAAATCGGTCCATTATTTCACCTAGCCCCCATACAACCGTACCTCCCGACTTTTTATGCTATAATTACGTCAAATATTCTGCTATCTCTCTAAAAATTGGCACAAATAAGTTTTATATAAGTATAAATGATACTGCAGATTTTCGTAAGGATCGGCCTATATTTGAGCCTAGCCCCCATACAAACCCCCCTTCAAAAAATGACTTAAACGTCTAAAATTGACTTGTAACCATTTGTATCGCAATGAAACTCAACAAAACTAACTGTTATTTAGAAATATATCCTTTTCCCAAATTTACCGAGGATCGGCCCATATTTGACCTATATAAAGCCTCATTTAGAAATTTTTGTTTTTTATCAATAAATGGCTTAAATATTTTGGAATTATGATAATATTCAACATAAAAGTTTCTTTACAAAAAATAAAAATTTTAAAAATATACTCATGGTGTAGGGTATTATATGGTTGGCCATGCCCGACTATACTTTCCTACTTGTTTTCTTATACGAAAGCAACTTTTCCATCCCTGCTTACAAGTAAGATTGATTAAATGAGTGTCAACCAAATGAGAATTATATGGAAGAAAATAAATGTTCATAAAAGAATAAGAAAAAAGTGCAAAATATTTAAATGGCAAATAAATTGGTATAAATAGCTACTACATTGTATGCCAGCCAATGAATTTAATAAATGTATGCCCCCGGATTTTTTAATTATACATACACACTGGTTCGTTGGTTGGGTGGTTCGTTGGTTTTACTTCATTTTGTAGATCCAAACATTTGGTAGCCGATCCACTGTCTAAGTGTTTAGAAATCTTTTTCAGAAAAGAGTGAATATAATAGCAAAGGAGTATTCATATTTATGTTTTGAAGACTTTCCAAAGATTTTAGACTTTGCAGATTTAAAATTTTTTCTTACGAAAAGGTTTATGCCAAAAAAATTTTAATAAAACATAGAAGAAATCCAATTACTTTAACTCGTAAAGAGATCTGGTCTTTACCACAGCTATCTCTCCTAAAAATCGCACTCATATTTTAACAAACACAACAATTGAAATATGTATAATAAATCCAGGGGAAATTTTTTAACTCAATTTGCTACTTCCAAAACTAGGCTAGAAAAAACTTAAGGTTAAATGGAGAAAACCAAATGGATATGACAAAAAAATTCCCCTTTACTCCCTTTACATATTCAACAACTCTCACAACAACATAAATTAACGGCTCGAACAATAACACAAAAAGGAAATTTAAATTAAAATTCTTTGTCTCATTAGACTGATGATCAACAAAAAAGAAAAAAACCCAACAACAGAGAAAAAATCTTGCCCAAAACGAAATGTACAAATCCACAAAAACAAAAAAAATCTAAAGTAACTCAAGGCTATAAAAAAAAACAATCAGAAAAAGCGGAAAATAAGAATATTTTTCAAAACAACAAAGCAACAACAACTAGAGTGCGAAAAAATAAAGCAAAGTAATGCATGTATGACAATGTATGTGTGGATGTGTGTGCATGTGTTGTTTACATTTTAAGAAGCTCGAGCTCATTACAAAAATTTCATTTAGAGAGTGAGAGTGAAAATAAAGAACAAAACAAATAATAAATTAATTCAAATATTAAGTGTAGCTAAAGAAGCGATTAAGAAATAATCTAAAGAAGATCTATGCAATAAAGTGTGGCCCACACTATAGTTTATTGTCTGAAAAATAATATCGTATATAGTTTGAACTATAGACAAGACTATTAATATAAATATAGTTTGGACCAAAGACATGAGTATAATCAAGAGTCTATCTAGACTTATATCTGGATTATAGAATATAGTCTAAATCGACCATAGTATAGACTATAGACTCGACTATAGTTTGGACTCTAGACCTGAGTTTTTACATTAGACACGACTTAAGTCGACAATAGTTTGGCCTATAGACTTTCCTATAGTCTCGATTATAGTCTTTAGTCTGAACTGTAGTCTCGACTATAGTCTGGACAATTGTCTCGACTATAGTCTGGACAATTGTCTCGACAAAAATATTGACTATTGTCTCTTCTAAAGTCTGACCTATAGACTTCAGCCAGTATCACTGCAGCTTGGTAAAAAATTCCTCATCATTAGATACTATTCAAGTAAATAAAACGCTACATTGTACTATTTCTTTCATAAAACGAGTGTAAGAGAGAAGAAACAAAAAAATTGTGTATGAGAGAGCCGATTGAAACTCGGCTCACAACCGTTAAATTGTTTTTACAAAATAGAATAAAACCAACAAATAAATAAATACCCTGATATCGCTTCAAACAAAAAGAGGGGTTTTTCTTTTTTTTGCTGTTTTGATAAGTTTTGTTTGTATTTTGTTGTTGCAGCCATGTAGTTGTTGTTGTGTGTTTATGTTACGGGGTTTTTAAGCGTGATTTTCTTGTCGTATTGGTATTTTGGTTTGTGATATTTTTGTTTTGTTCGTCGTTTAACTGCAACTGAAACGCTGACGGACTCGAGTTGTTGTTGTGGCTGTTTGAGTGCGTTCGTGTGAGCGTTTTATTTATTTGGTTGTATTGCTGTTGTTGTGATTATTTTAGACAAAGTTAATGTAAAAATGTATGGCAGCAGATCAGCGAGCGTCGTAAAACGGAAATTTTTTGAAATTGTACCAGTGCAAATGGGAATTGGTACTTTTTTCGGGGGTGTATTGAATTTTTGTACTTTAAATGTTGAAAGAAAGATTAATATCTGCACTGCAAATTCAACTATAATGTAGACCATAGTCTGGCCTACAAAACCGACAAAATAGACTCTATAGTCTGGACTATAGACTACTCTATAGTCTGGACTATAGACTGCTCTTTAGTCTGAACTATAGACTAGCCTATAGTCTGGACTATAGACTACCCTATAATCTGGACTATAGACTACTCTATAGTCTGGACTATAGACTACTCTATAGTCTGGACTATAGACTACTCTATAGTCTGGACTATAGACTACTCTATAGTCTGGATTTGTAAATGTGCTCTACTATAAGTACCTAGTAAGTATCATAGACTTGACTACATTCTTCAATATAGACTCCACTGTAGTTTGATCTATAAACTTCTCAGAAGTCTAGATATAAATCTGCACTATTGCATATGCAATAGAACAAATTTCTGATTTATAGAAAATATTTGGGGGAAATTCGGTCTAGCGAATCCTTTCATTTGGAATAATAAAATAGTACCCTGGTACTTTACAGGTTGCAGTTTGTATCAACAAAAAGTACATTAATACCTAGATTTTCTTCCCTCATGTAAATCTATGGCAGCAGAGGTTTGTTTATTTCGATTCTTACTTAGTTTGGTTCTAAATGAGTTTATGATCGTTTTGGGTGTAAGAGCGTTTGAATGTGTGTGTGACTGAGTGTGTTTCTTCGAACGAACATCTGTGCGAATGGATGGATGGTATAAAAATTTTGTTTTGTGTCTAAGACGGATTTTTTTATTTTTGCCGTTTGTTGTTTTTGTTATTATTTGAAAATGTTTTAATTTTTGTATTTGTAGATTTTACAGTTGTTGCTATTGCTGTTCGAATGTGTGTGTATGTGTACGTTTAAATGCGGGCTCTGGCTGGGGTGGTTGGTCTTCAACGACAATGGCTTTTAGTTGGTTTTTAAACTTGGTCGTGAGAGGGTAGTAAGCAAAGCAAGCCAGACCTAAAAACGCAAATAGTGAAAATAAAAAATAAGAAACAACAACAAAACCAAGTGATATTACAGACCCAGTGTTGAAAACCAAATTGAAAAAATTACAACGGGAAATTTGACAAGAACAAAAAAAGTAAAGAAACAAATAGAATTTAAAATTCAAATAAAAACACAAGTCCAAAGATCAATGATCAGCAACAATCAAGGCATTTAAAAATTAATGAATTAAAAATAAATCTGAAACATTAAAAAAAAAAAACATAAATCTTAATTAAGAAGATTTTCAAATAAAGTGATTTAAATATTTCTATAACTTCTTAACATTGATGAGTGGTAAAAGTTCGCCCAACAACTTAAACTCTCCACCCACCTCGACGACCACTAGTAATTTTGATTTGGCTTATCAGCGATCCTCTAAAGAGATGAGTGCTAGCGCCGCCGCCTCAGCCGCCGCTATAGCCTTGGCTTTGGATCTTAAACCCAAAAATCCCATCACTGATACCACTCAACCTCTCTTGCTGCAGCATCAAACTCACCAGCAACAGCAGCAGCAACAACAACAACAACAGCAGCAACAACAAAAGATTAAAAAATGTGCGTTAACTTCCAAAAGAATACCCAGCTATTCGAAAATACTCAAAAGACCCTTAACCCGCAGTTTTAATAAGAAATTATTACCTTCCTCTATAAAATGTCCCACTTCTTGTCCAACCCCTTTTATGAAAATTATCCCCCCAACCTCTTTAAATACCAGTAGTTCTAGTAACTCTCCCCTATCTAATCCTACCACCTCCAACACTTTATTAACTAAAGAAACATTTTTATTTACCCTCGATTTACTTGCAGTGGTACGACGCAATGCCTCCGATAAACTCAAACTCATCCAGATGGTCCATGATAATCCCATTTTATGGGATTCACGTTTACCCAATTTCAAGGGTGCCGAAGAGGAAAAGAATCGTGCTTGGGAACAGATTGGCAAAGAGTTTAATGCGCCCGGCAGGCGGGTGGCGCGTGCGTTTAAATCTCTTAGAGAATCTTATCGCCGCGAGCTGGCCCATGTCAAGTTAATGGGCAGCAATTTCAAACCCAAATGGAGTCTCTACGATGCCATGGATTTTCTAAGAGATGTTATACGTGAAAGAAAGTAAGTGGTAATTTTTAATTATTTTTTTCATTTATTAATTGATTAATTGAATTGAATGTTATGAAATTGAGCGAAATTTGCTTTCGTGTGTGTGAAATTGTATTTTTAAAGTTGTCAGAGTTGGGGATTTTAGAACATTAGAAATGTTCAATGCTATTGTTACTTTTTTTTCCTAAGAAAATTCTCAATGCAATGAAGTTTTTATAAAAAAAATTTAATGCATTAAAGATATCCTTGGAAAATTCGCAATGCAATGAAGTTTGATTTAAAAACTTTTTACAAAATCTTCAATGCAGTGAAGTTAACTTTATAAAACATTTGTCCAATTCACAACCGGTGTTGTAGGGTTGTATCGTAGTATGTCGTAATTTTTTTATAATTGATTTGTTTTTGTTAAAAAATTTTTTTTTTTGAAAAATTTTTATGACATACAACGCTACACATCGATTGTGAATTGTACAATTAACTTCAAGGAATTGAAGTTTAAAAACTCTCCAATACAAAGCAGTTATCTATAGAAAAACTTCAATGCAGTGAAGTTTTCTTTAAACACATTTTCAATGTAATGTAGTTTTTCTTAGGAAAGATTCAATGCAATGAAGTTTTCTTTAAAAAATCTTCAATGGAATTAAATTTTCTTTAGAAAAACTTCAATGCAGTTAAGTTTTCTAAAGAAAATCTTCAATGCAGTGAAGTTTTCCTATGAAAAACTTAAATGCAATGAAGATTTCTTTAGATAATCTTCTATGCAATGAACTTTTTTTTAACGCAATGAAGTTTTCTTTAAAAAATCTTCAATGCAATGAAGTTTGCTTTTTATAAACTTCAATGCAATGCAGTTTTCTTAAAGAAAGTTTAAATGCAGTTTTCTTTAGAAAAGCTTCAATGCAGTGGATTTTTCATAAGAAAATCTTCAAAGCTGTGAAGATTTCTTATGAAAAAACGAAACTGCAACGAAGATTTCTTTAGTTAAACTTCAATGCAATAAAATCTTTTTTTAATGCAATGAAACTTCAGAGCAATAAAGTTTTCTATTGACAAATTCCAATGCAATGCAGTTTTCGTTAGAAAAATTTCAATGCAATGACGTTTTCTTTAGAAAATCTTCAATGGAATGAAATTTTTTTTAGAAAAGCTTCAATGCAGTGAATTTTTCTGAAGAAAATCTTCAATGCAGTTAGATTTTCTTGAGTTTGAATGCAATGTAGTTGTTCTTAGAAAAGTTTCAATGCAATGCAGTTTTCCTTAGAAAAGTTTCAATGCAATGTAATTTTCCTTAGAAAAGCTTCAATGGAATGAAATTTTCTTTGGAAAAGCTTCAGTGCAGTGTATTTTTCTTACGAAAATTTTCAATGCAGTGAGGTTTTTCTACGAAAAACTTTAATGCAATGAAGATTTCTTAAGTAAATCATCAATGTAATGAACTTTTTGTTAGAAAATCTTTACTACAATAAAGTTTTCTTTAAAAATCTTCAATGCAGTAAACTTTTTTTCTTTAAGTCATTATTGCAATGAAATTTTCTATAGTTTCCTTTACAAATCTACAATACAAAGCAGTTTCCAATACGACTGCCATGCAGTGAAGTTTTTTTATAGAAAATTATTGATGGTTTTTAAGAAAACGTTTAAACCTTTGATTCCATTTCCCTATGTTTATTATAACTTGAATGCAATGAATGTCCTGGAGCAGTGGCTTTAAAACTCGGATCAGCCAAAACCTTTAATTTGTTTCTCTGTATTTATTATAAATTGATAAATCTATATAATTAACCAGCTCTGCTCTATTATGACATCTCTTTGAGTGAATTAATTTGAGTGTAAGTTTATGATTTTTTTTGGGCAAAAAATGTATCAAGCGATGAACTTCTTGTTTGGTACTTTTTACTTAATCTGTAAATTTTGAGTACTTTAATGTTGGGAATACCCGGTCAATAGAGTTTCGTGGAATTCCTAATTGTTGTACAATAACAGTGCTTGTAATTACAGTTTGCTATAAAAACTTTTTAAAATCTTTGGAAATTTTGTAAAAAAAAAAATAATAATAATTTGGTTGCAAATTCTAGTTTTTGATATTGATCGAAAAATTCTATGAGAAACTTCGTTCGCTTTTGAATGCCAGGATTTGGGCACTGATAAGTTTTTTAGAATTTATTTAGTTTAGACAACATTCCCTCCTATAGCTTAGGATATAGCCAACTCTATAGTCTGGACTATAGACTACTCTATAGTCTGGACCATAGACTACTCTATAGTCTGGACTATAGACTACTCTATAGTCTGGACTATGGACTACTCTATAGTGTGGACTATAGACTACTCCATAGAATGGACTAAATACTACGATATAGTCTGTACTATAGACTACTCTATAGTCTGGACTATAGACTAGTCTCTCTATAGACTACGGACTACTCTATAGATTGGCTACTATATAGTATGGACTATAGACTATTCTATAGTCTGGACCTTAGACTACTCTATAATCTGGACTATAGATTACTCTGTAGTCGGGACTATACACTACTCTATAGTCTGGACTAATGACTACTCTATAGTCTGGACTACAGACTATTCTCTCTATAGACTATGGACTACTCTATAGACTGTACTATAGACTACTCTAAGGGCTGCACTATATATAGACTACTCTATAGAGTGGACTATAGACAACTCTATAGTGTGGACTATAGTCTCCACTATAATGTGGACTATAGACTACTCTATAGTCTGGACCATAGACTACTCTATAGTCTGGACCATAGTCCGGCTTAAGTTTGGACGTAAGTCTCCTTATTTCAGACTTAAGCATCGGTAAGTTTAGACTATAGTCTTGCGTATAGTTTAGGCTACAATTTTGCTTATAGTTTAGACAATAATCCTACCATTTAAGCTCTTAATTATTTAAAATAATTTCATCATCTTTTAATACAGTTTGCAGCCATTTTTCAACATTAAATTTAAGTCAATTAAACTAGATAAGCCAAAATGACTCACAATTATCTAATAAATCCTCCTTTTGATTTGGTACTTTGCATGTATGAGTATAGAAAAAAAGCAACAAAATTAAAATCATTTTATTTACGACCATATTGTTGCTATTATTATTATTATTATTGCTAAAGTACTTAACAGCATTTTTATAAAGTGAATTGACAAAATGGTTTACGCCCAGTTATGACGTGAATACTTTCGTTTAAATGATGATCTTCACATTATCACCAGAGCAATATCTGTTCACTGTTTAGTTTTTTTTTTTATTAAAGTGAGTAGAGCGAAAAAATGAATTCTTCACAAATGAAAAGTACTAAAATAATAATGATCATTTAATAACGGCAGCGTCCAACCAGCCATCAAAATAATCATCCGTCCTCATATTCAACCATTTAAATGTACAAACAGCCAACCATTAAAAACAAACTAACGAATCAGTCAACAACTTAAACGTTCAATTCTACGGCATCCATCCAAAAATGTGTTTTTATTTTATTTTTTTCATCCCCCTTATATTGTTTGTATTTAATTTAAACCATTTTATTTATTCGTCATTTTTGCTCACAATTACACACACACAGACTGATCAGCCGTCTATCCATGTTTGTGGCAAATTATGAATTGTTTGAATTTTTCTCTTATTTTATTGCCACATCTGCGATAATGGTTTTATAGATTTTTTTTATTTTCATTATTAGTAAACATGGCCTCAAGAAGATCATTTTAGTGTGAGAAATTTTTAAAATTTTATCTGGATTATACAGAGTTGGCCAGAGAAATATATTTACTTATAGGTATATAGACGAAAATCTAGTCTAGTTTATAGTCCAAACTTAAGTCTATTCTAGTCCAGGCTATAATACGTTCTATAGTCCAGTATATGGACTATTGTATAGTCCAGACTATTGTCTTTTTTCGTAATTCTGACTATAATCAAGTTTATAGTCCAAATTATAGTCTTTAGTCCAGACTATGGTCTATACTTCTGTGCAGTCTATAGTCCCGACTATAGTTTTTCTATAGTCAAATATTTAGTCGAAATCAGAGTCTAGTCTCAAGTCTAGACTATAGTCTATTCTATTGTGCAGCATATATTCTTTTTATCTTGGTTATCCTGATGGACAGGGTTTGAAGAAATCTTTGGATGGAGATATAATATAAACTTATTTACTTAGGTATATAAACGAAATCTAGTCTATTTTATGGTCAAAACTTTAGTCTATTCTAGTCCTGGCTATAGTACATTCTATATTCTTAAATATGGGCTATTCTATAGTCCAGATTACTGTTTTTTATAGTTCTGACTAAAGTCAAATTCTTAGTCCAAATTATAGTCTAGTCTTAAGTCCAGACTATAGTCCATTTTATTGTGCAGTCTATAGTCCAAACTATAGTCTTCTATTGAGTATAATATAGTACTATATTCTATAGTCTACACTTAAGTCACTTCCAAAGTCAGTTCCAGATCACAATCTCTTCTATACATTGTCCTTACTATAGTTTATTCTATAGTCAGGAATATGGTCTATTATATAGTGCAGACTATCCCATAGTCTTGCCTCTCTATTCAGACAATTGTCTATTCTGTAGCCTAAAGTATATTATACAGTACAGACTAGAGACTATTCTGTAGTAAAAATTTTTTCTATGACTATGGACTATTTTGTAGTAAAAACTTTATTTTAGTCTATAGTCCAGTCTTTTGTCCATCCATATAAGATATATTATCCTATCTATAGCTTATCCTATTGTTCTGACGATAGTCTATTCTCTAGCCAAGATTATATAGTTCATTCTGTAGTAAAAACTTTAGTCTATCTATAATATATATCATGGCTATAATCCATTATATATACCAGTCTTTTCTCTATCCATATAAGAGCTATTATCTATTCTATAGCCTGTTTAGTCTATCTATAATCTATATCATGGCAATAATCCATTATATATACCAGTCTTTTCTCTATCCATATAAGAGCTATTATCCATTCTATAGCATGTCCTATTGTCCTGACTATATAGACTATATTCTCTATTTAAGAAGTTAGTCCATTCTGTAGTCCAGATGGCTATAATCCATTCTATATACCAGACTATTCAGTACATAGTTCTGACTATAGTCTATTCTATGCTTAAGAATAAAGTCTCTTATATAGTCCAGATTATATACTATTCTCTAGTATAATTTATAGTTCAGATAATAGTCTATATAATGCCCAGACTTTAGCCCAGACTATAGCCTAGAATATAGTATATTCTGTAGACTAAATTCTTCCTAGGCTATTGACTATGGTTTATTCTATTGTTCTATTTTATAGTCCAGTTATAGTCTATTGAAAAGACAACACTATTGTCCTGGCTATAGTCTATTCTACAGTCTTGGCTATAGACTATTCTTTAGTTCAGATTATAAACTATTATATACTGTGTTAGAAAGTCCATCTTTTTGAAAAGTTGGTCCAATTTTTAGTTTGGCTCAAAGTTTTTACATGTGTGAAATCATTATTATTTGTTGTTGTAGCTTATTTCTTTGTTGTTTTCCCTTTTTTGTTGTATTTTGTTTTTGCATATAAGAAAAAACAACAAATATTATATATCGGGGGGTACAAACGGTTAAGTACCCAATTCAGTATGAGTTCTTCTTATTCAGTCATTACGCCTGATATTGCTGTTATTGTATTAAGTATATGAGATTGAGTTTGTATGTATGTAAGTGTGTGTGCGTGTGTATTTTCTCTGCTGCTGATGTTTTATTCTGCCGTTTATTATTATTTTTGCCGCGACTCTTATCAGCCTTAAACCGTTTTATATTTTGTACAATATTTTTTGTTACGCTATTTAAATGTGGTTGAGATCATGTTGTTGTAATTATTATATGTAGTTGCTGTTGTTGTAGGTAATAGTACTACATACATTGTTTGTTAGCTGGTGCTGGAGACGATGATGATGATGAGATGTTGTTGAGTATTTTGTACATTTCTACTACTAAAGTCCGTCGAGTACAATAAAATTTCATACACCATCAGCATCATCATCATCGTCATGATGATGTTGACGATTGTGATGATGGTACAGTTGTCGTCAACCTCAATTAATTTAAACGGAAATTTTTGTTGTAGTTTATTTCAATTCGTTTTTTTTGCGCTTTCATTTGCCTGTATTGTAGTTGAAACTGACAGTTTTTATTTTGGGTTTTATTTTTCCAGCAGAAAAGCAGCATCCACAATTTATGTTTGTTTTTTGTTTTTTTTTTCTTGTGCGTTGTTGGATTTATTAAGCCAAATCAAATGAAGGTTACACTTATACTCAAAAATAAATTGAAATAGATTTTTTCGATTTACAAAAATTTCCCTAGAAAACCACAAATAAACCAACTGTTTTAGTTGTTTTTTTCCATCTTGAAAGTGCTAAGATATTGTATTTGAGCTTAAATATTCAAAGGTTTTGGATATTCAAGGATATGTGGTTTTTATGAAGAATTTTTATTTTTGGAAAATATTTCGTAGAAAATTGTTGAAGGAAAGTAGAAAGTTAAATGTTTTATTGCCGTCAGAAAATAAATACTAGGAACTCAAAAATCGATAACCATAATGCATCCTAAACCTTTCAAAACAGACTTTTACTTGGCTTTGCAAATTTTTAGGCACTTCAAATTTTATCAAGAAAATGCATGTTTAACAGTCTAGAACTGAAATAAAACTGAACTAGAATTAAACTAGAACTGAACTAGAACTGAACTAGAACTGAACTAGAACTGAACTAGAACTGAACTAGAACTGAACTAGAACTGAACTAGAACTGAACTAGAACTGAACTAGAACTGAACTAGAACTGAACTAGAACTGAACTAGAACTGAACTAGAACTGAACTAGAACTGAACTAGAACTGAACTAGAACTGAACTAGAACTGAACTATAACTGAACCAGAACTGAACTAGAACTGAACTAAAAATTAACTGGCCAACGTCGATTACTTTACTATTTTGAAGTAAAAATACAATCAAATCTATAAGGCCTTGAAATAAATTTTAGTTTCATTATTTTTTAAAATTTTTTATTACACTTTGAAATTCTAAATTTTAAGTTTTTTTTAATATTATCTTCCAAAAAGTCTTTTTAAGAAAAAATATATTTTATAATATTGCTAATTAAACAGATATTCACGGTTTAACCACAAATATTATTCAAGTATTTTTTCTATATTAAAAGAAATCCAATAAAATGGGTTGCTGTGGTAAAAATGAGGAAAAAGATGATGCAGATTGCCCTCAATTAAAAATACCCGACATGAAAGATCTCTGCGAGAAAGGTATCGGTGATCCTTATACATGGCATCCAACGGTCAGTAACATGCAACAAATATGTTATGTAAGACGCCTGGAACGTCAACATGAGGCCTTGCAAGCTTCCTTCTTTAATCTCAGTTCCCAATTGGCACGCCTGCAGTTTCGTATAAGACAGATTATACAAGCAGCTCCTTATGATCGCGATCGATTGATACGAGATTTAGAGCATACGGTTTTTAAAGAAATCGAGGCGGCAAGTCAAGGCCGTGCAGAAGAACTGCCCTCGATAGAACAACATAATTTGGAAATGGGTGACATTAAGAAGAAACAACATCTGTTGATACAAAGTTTACGTCAACAAATTGGTAGTTTCCAACAGGCTACTGAAAGCCTAACAACGGAATATATGCCTAACGATAATGACTGGTCAAAAGAACTAAAGCCCATAAACAAAGAACCATCTAATATCAGTCAAGTTAAAAATGAAATTGTGGGCAAACCATCTGAAACTAAGTCCAGAAAATCTGGAGGCTCAGATTATTTTATGAAATCCGTCACAGCGTCAACTGAAAGTTGTAATGATTCGCAAGTGGAGCAGAGTGAGAGCGAAGTGAGAACAACGTCTTTTAAGGAACTCAGAGACATGTATCAGAAAGGATGTACTAAAAAGTGCGTAGGGATGCTTAATTGAAAGCAGCACTTATATAACAGTTTTTTTTGGTTCAAATAAGGCAACTGACTTCTAGTTTGTCTGGTATTTGAACCATTAAAATGGTGAACAATTTTTGGTGAATTTATTTCTGAAATAAAATATACTAAATGAAATAAAAACTTTTAAAGAGACATTCATTACAAACATATTTACAATTTTCTTACTATACTCTTGTTATAGATCTTCTCTAATCTAACTTTAGCTCTATAGTAAAATTTTACGCAAAATGTAACTTGACTCTAATACTTCTCCAAATGGAGTACAACTTATCTATCTATCTATCTATCTATCTATCTATCTATCTATCTATCTATCTATCTATCTATCTATCTATCTATCTATCTATCTATCTATCTATCTATCTATCTAT
>NC_060953.1:12641499-12643962 GCF_022045245.1 Lucilia cuprina | reverse complement strand
TCAGTTCTAGTTCAGTTCTAGTTCAGTTCTAGTTCAGTTCTAGTTCAGTTCTAGTTCAGTTCTAGTTCAGTTCTAGTTCAGTTCTAGTTCAGTTCTAGTTCAGTTCCTCATAGATAGTTTGTACACCGCTGAAGCATTTTTTGAACGTTGATTTGTCTTGGTCCTTCGACAAGCAATCATATTGGATTCGACTGCTTTATGTCTAGAATAAAACATGGAAACTACTTTCAAAACAACCCAATACTAATCTCTCATATTTTGGCTGAATCATATAAACACATCCTATCGGTTTAGCCTACAAAAACGGTAGCACCATGATCATCATTAATCAAAATCTTTCACAAAACATTTTAGACAAAAGATATTTCACACACAATACCCGTCGTTCAACATTCAATGAAATCTATTCAAGCATGTATCATACAGTAAGAAAAACTCCACATACTTATTTACCCATGATGTGTCAATGACCTTTTTTTGGGTAAAAAGGATGTCTTTTCAGCCAAACCAACTGATTGGCAGACAAGCTGGCTTAGCTTGAAAATATTTTATTTCAAACCAGTTCATTTTACGTATTTCTTATTTGTTCGTTCTTTCAATATTCGGTACATGTGTTAAATAAAGGCTCTAAGATTTCGTTTTACTTTTTCCTTAAAATAGTTTAATATGTGACTCAAGGGGAGAAAACTCATATTTGTTCCCAGGCGTTAGTAGTGTTGCGAATGCGCAAATATTCTATTAGACATGTTTTTAACGTTTAGTTATTTAGGGGATGTTTTACGAGTTTTATGGTTCCTTCAGTGTTGTATGAAGCTGGCAAAGAATAAAGATCTTGTCCATTCGTTAGTAATCTTAAAACATGCGCTCTTAACATGTTTTCGTTGCTCTTGATTTCTTCCTTAAACAACAATTGAACGTATTGTATGTTTTTTTGTAGCATCTACATCTGCTTTTGTGTTGCTTGGTTTGTTTCCTTTGGCTGTTTGTTTGTTCTCTTACCCTTGTGATCATCGGCCGTAGGTAGTCCGTCCGTTTGTATGTCTGTCTGTCCATCCTTATTATTATTTTAGTTTAATTGTTTATTGTGTGTTATTGTTATTGCTGCTGCAACAGTTCAAGTATGATTAATGTGGTATGAGTGAGTCTCAACGTATTTTTAGACTTCCTCCCTTGCCTGTTTATGTATACGTAGTTGGTCTTGGCGCATGCGTTTAGTCATTGATTGAAAAAGAAAAACTGCTCAAACATGCTATAATAAAGATTGTATTGTTACGCTTATAAAATTTAAGATTATGTTTTACAGATGCGGGTTTTTATGTTTTAGACACGTTCGTATGCTCAACATCTGGTCATAAATGGGGGGAATTCCTTTTTAGTTAATATTTTTTTATTGTCCTTTTGTCAAATCAATTTCATACATAGCTTCTTTGTCAGTTATATTGTGATATTTTTGTTGTAATTAATGATTTAGGAATGGATTATTGACTATTTTAGCCATAAACTGTGATAACGCATGATACGGATTTAGGGAAAAATCACTGTTTTAAGCCAAAAACAAAAAAAAAGTGTTTACCAAGAGTCAATGGTTTGCTAGATTTGTGAAGATGGTGAAGTTGGCTGTTGAATGGAATCCAAATGACTTAAAGATAATATTTGTTAAAGGAATAAGTGACAAGAAGGCGTCATAACTTACTAGAGACTTTTACGAATATGACTAGAATAAAATAAATTTGGCCCCCTTACTAATTCACTTTTTTTTAGAATCCCAAAAGAATCGTAGGAGAGATGAATTACCACTGTATTCGGAGATTTCCCTTATAAAAACTTGTAAATTGCAACAACTACCACGTTGTCATGGAACCTACATATTTTCATTGTTGACAGAGGCTGATGAATTCTAGGACAAATGCAAAGTATTCCATAGAAATAACTAACTAACTAACTAACTAACTAACTAACTAACTAACTAACTAACTAACCAACTAACTAACTAACTAACTAACTAACTAACTAACAAACTAACTAACAAACTAACTAACTAACCAACTAACTAACTAACTATCTAACTAACTACCTAACTAAGTAACTAACTATCTAATTAACTATCTAATTAACTAACTAACTAACTAACTAACTAACTAACTAACTAACTAACTAACTACCTAACTAACTAACTAACTACCTAACTAACTACCTACCTAACTAACTAACTAACTAACTAACTAACTAACTAACTAACTAACTAACTAACTAACTAACTAACTAACTACCTAACTAACTAAATAACTGACTAAATAGCAGTTAGTTCAAGTTCAGTTCTAGCTCAGATTTAGTTTAGTTTTAATTCAATTCAAATTTAGTTCTAGTTCAGTTCTAGTTCAGTTCTAGTTCAGTTCTAGTTCAGTTCTAGTTCAGTTCTAGTTCAGTTCTAGTTCAGTTCAAGTTCAGTTCTAGTTCAGTTCT
>NC_060953.1:12638879-12641399 GCF_022045245.1 Lucilia cuprina | reverse complement strand
CTGAACTAGAACTGAACTAGAACTGAACTAGAACTGAACTAGAACTGAACTAGAACTGAACTAGAACTGAACTAGAACAGAGCTAAAATTGAACAAGAACCAAATTAAAACTAAAAAAGAAATAGAACAAGGCGTGTTATAGATTTACAACTAAACTATAATATTTGTTATCAAAACTAATGATGTGTTTAATATTTCTAAGATTTTATTCAAAATTCTTTACTAAACTATAAATAGTTCAATGAATTTTAAATATGTTTTTTTTTTTTAAAGAAAACTTACAAATCCCATGAGTTACACTACTACAAAGGATGTCTATATCATAAAACACAAAAATGTAACAATTTGGAATTTTATTAAAAATTTTCCCAGGAATCTCCTACAAACCATTAAACACCCTCCCTCAATATTCATTCATTTTTATTATTTCAAACATTTCCTTATTCTTTCATTAATTTTGTTATAAATATCAAATTTCAAGTAATTTACTTTTGTTTGCGCTAGAGCAATAGAAAAAAAGCAGCAAACAAAATCTAGAGCTCCAATAAGTACTAAAAGGCACGCATGCGTTTTAACAAAAAAAAACATAAAACCAAGCAGACATTTTCAACTATTTCAAAATTTTAAATTTAAAATATATGTTATTCTCAAGAGTTCTCTGATTACAGGCACTTATGTGTATGTATGTGTCTGCGTTTTTAAAACAAACATTTGTAGAGCAGATGTGGGTTTTAAAAATAAAGATTTTTTTAAATGTTTGAACACATAAAAACACACAAAACACATGTTCAAATAGATCCTGTGTACTTGGCCACAAAATAAATTTTCGAATTTGGTTGCCAGTTAACAGGAAATAGCAAGAATAAGAAATATGCAAACACAAAGTGTTTTTGTTAGGGAAATATGTCTTTAGGCCAAGTCGATTTGTTTTATTGGAAGTATAGAGAGAGAACCAAAACAACTGTACTTCAGGATTAAATATAGAAATTATTTTACAGGATTGAACTAGAACTAAAGTACAACTAAACTAGAACTGAACTAGAACTGAACTACAACTGAACTAGAACTGAACTAGAACTGAACTAGAACTGAACTAGAACTGAACTAGAACTGAACTAGAACTGAACTAGAACTGAACTAGAACTGAACTAGAACTGAACTAGAACTGAACTAGAACTGAACTAGAACTGAACTAGAACTGAACTAGAACTGAACTAGAACTGAACTAGAACTGAACTAGAACTGAACTAGAACTGAACTAGAACTGAACTAGAACTGAACTAGAACTGAACTTGAACTGAACTAGAACTGAACTAGAACTGAACTAGAACTGAACTAGAACTGAACTAGAACTGAACTAGAACTGAATTAGAACTGAACTAGAACTGTACTAGAACTGAGCAGGAACTGAAGTACAACAAAACTGATTTAGAACTGAATTGTAATTAAAAATAACCTAGAACTGAAATATAAATTTTATTTAAATAATAAAAAATAAATCCCCTTAAAATAACCAAGATTTACTTAAAAGCAGCAAACGTAAAACCTGCCTTATCAGTTTATACAAATTTCTTGGGAAAAACACAATTCTATTAAAAATTCTTTGAATTTTTAAACAATTTTTAAATTTTATCACTAAAACCGTTATTGACCAATAGTTTTATTTATTTAGTTTTTTTTCTGCACTTCTGATTTTAAAAACAAAATGTTTTATTTATAATGTGTGACTTTAAAACCACAAAATAAATTTTTAATATAAAACTACGACTTCTAGAATTCATCAAAAATACAAAACAAATAAATGTCAATGCAGTTTTTTCTGTTCTTTTCATTTAAAACCCTTATCAACGTTTGGAACTACACATTCGTAAAAATATTTTAAATATTTGCCCATTTTATATTTATGGTGGCTTTTTTCGATTATGGACGTTGATTTTTACTTTAGACAAATATGTATGTGTTTATGTACATATGTATGTATGTAGACAACAAATTTATAAAAACCTTGTTTAAATAATTAAAACTTGACAATATGGTAATCGCGTATTGGTCCGTCTGTCCAGTGAGTGTGTATGTGTGAGCGAGAATGTGTAAATACCAGGCAAATATGAACTTTTGTTTTGATACCATTAAATCGAAATACAAAAAATAAGTTGAAATACAAATTGAATTTTAAGAAACGAAATTGAAAAACAACTAACAGTAATAATGCAAATATAGTGTGAATTAAATACAATTTACAAATTATTCTCTTTGTTAAAAACGTTCGTGATTCACAACTAACTTAATAAGGAGGGTTTTATATTGTATTAATTTAGTAAATAAGTACAATATTTCGCTAAATGAATGTATCATATCTTTTCTTTAATATTTGAAAATTTCTATTCTAGTTTTAGTTAAGTTCTAGTTCAATTCTAGTTCAGTTCTTGTTCAGTTCTAGTTCAGTTCTAGTTCAGTTCTAGTTCAGTTCTAGTTCAGTTTTAGTTCAGTTCTAGTTCAGTTCTAGTTCAGTTCTAGTTC
>NC_060953.1:12636020-12638779 GCF_022045245.1 Lucilia cuprina | reverse complement strand
AACTGAACTAGAACTGAACTAGAACTGAACTAGAACTGAACTAGAACTGAACTAGAACTGAACTAGAACTGAACTAGAACTGAACTAGAACTGAACTAGAAATGAACCTGAACTGAACTAGAACTGAACCTGAACTAACTGATAAGAACCGCAAATGAATTGAAAGTCAGTGGAACTATATTATTAAACGAACAACTGCATTCGGCTTTCAAAAATATTGTGTAATTTAGCAAACTATTAATCTTAATAAAGATTCTGTTAATTTTAAAGATTTCAAAATTAAATTTATATTTTAAACTAATTTTAAATAACTCCCTTTAAAACTGAAAAAAAATTTTCACGTGTTAAGATAAAATTTCTTTAATTGCTTTTATACGTTTACAAAATTTCTCAACTTGAAGTAATGTAATGCTATATTTACTTCTGTTTATTTTTCAGAAATTGCTTAAGGCTTTATTATTTCAATTATTTCATAAAATTTACAACAAATTTATGGTATGTATATAATTGTTACAAATGTTTTAATTGTTTCAAAAAGTTTATTAATAAAATACACACTTTAAATAAAAACAAAGTGTAATGTACAGCAAAAGTATTTATGCAAATAAAATATTTTCTATTAACTTTGCAAATTCAAGCAGAAATAATTTATAGAATATTTAAGGAAAATGTTTGTAAAACAAGAATTTAAGGAATTTTACAATCATTTTAGGTGAAGACTATTGACCTTTGAGATTAAGCTTCTAAATGATTTAGACTTGAATATCTAACAACTGAAAAAGGTTAAAAGTGCAATGAACTTTTTGGGTTGTTCAAAAAAAAATAAAGGAAAGTATATGGAAATAATGAAAAAAAACGTAACAAAATATTAACAAGTAGATGTGTATACGATTTGCTTATTTTTATACATTAACATGATTAACACTGAAATTTAATACATAACCCATAAAAATTTTTTTAAACTTCTGGGTCTTAAAATTTGTTAGATAATAAATTTTTTAATATAAACAGAATTTTCCATAGGTTATTGAGCTTTATAATGTCACCTAAATTTAAATATATTAAATAAAATCTTTACAAGATTTTTTTCGCAAATTAAGTGCACACCTTCTAAAGCACAAATTTTATAGCCTACTTTAAGGCATTAGCTTAAATTCAATTCCAATTTAAATCCACTTGTGTTTCTATGTAATTTTTTTTGGAAAATGAACATTTAAATTTAAAAAACATAATAACAACTTTTTTTATTAGAAAGTAAAAGTAGGATGTTTTACCTAAGAAAGTGATAAATTTTTAAGTGCAACTTTTTTTTGTATTTTGCTTTTTACAAATTTTATTTCAGATGCTGTTTTAATAAGTACTTAAGTATTATTCATGTATTCAAAACATAATTTGAAACTATTTTTAGTTTTTTAATTATACAGTTATTTTAAGGAATGTAAATTTTAGGATTACAAATTAATAGATATATAGAACGAATTCTTTTTGTTATTGAAGCGAAAATAGCTAAACTCATTAGTTCTAATTCGGTTCTTATTCGGATCCAGTTCTAATTTATTTCAAGTTAAGTTCTAGTTATGTTCTAGTTCTGTTCTAGTTCTGTTCTAGTTCTGTTCTAGTTCTGTTCTAGTTCTGTTCTAGTTCTGTTCTAGTTCTGTTCTAGTTCTGTTTTAGTTCTGTTCTAGTTCTGTTCTAGTTCTGTTCTAGTTCTGTTCTAGTTCTGTTCTAGTTCTGTTCTAGTTCTGTTCTAGTTCTGTTCTAGTTCTGTTCTAGTTCTGTTCTAGTTCTGTTCTAGTTCTGTTCTAGTTCTGTTCTAGTTCTGTTCTACTTCTGTTCTAGTTCTGTTCTAGTTCTGTTCTAGTTCTGTTCTAGTTCTGTTCTAGTTCTGTTCTAGTTCTGTTCTAGTTCTGTTCTAGTTCTGTTCTAGACAAATGCGTATCTAATTTTTATAAATTTTATTGCTTACTTTTGTGCTAATAACGTTTTATTTTAAATTTAAATTTTTCAAATTTTATAAAAAATCTAACTACAAATTCGTCTATTTATTTAGTTCCGACTATTTCAAATATTTTATTTGTGGATATTTTTATTATACGTAGGATGCATTAGTTGTAATTGTCAATTTAGTACTTAAAGAAAAATATAATAAATAACGAAATTTTTAAAAAATCTTCTTTGATTATTTTCTAGACTTTTTAGCGCTACAAAACAAATTGCAATTAATGGTACTAATTTTAAAACTTTTAAGCTCATAATTAATATCTTACTTGCAGGAATATTTTTTATCCCTTTACCTAGTAACTTATTCTAAAATAAATTCCCTAGTTAACGTATTTTTATGTCTTAAGTTCACAATTAACTTTTACTTGGCTCGTTTTTATCTACACATTCAAACGATTTCGTTGCAAACTTTTAGGCTGACCTACAATTTGGTAAATTATTGCCTACTTAGGGGTGCTGCTCTATTAATTACACGATAAAAGGCCAAAATGTAATAGTTTAACCCTTTAATGCATTCAAAAAAGTGTTTTAATTTAAAAAATATTATTTTTTTGTTTAATTTTTTGGAAACTAAAGCAAGACTTAAGTAAATGTAATGAATGTTAGCTGATAATTTTGCAAAGCACATACCAGGGGATTAAAATTACATGTTGTTAGGGATTCTATAATTTTTTTATATAAATTGATAACATGATAATTTTTAGTATTTACTTTAATTACATGTGAAAGTAGAATCCTTTTGTTGGTATTGTATTTGA
>NC_060953.1:12623521-12635920 GCF_022045245.1 Lucilia cuprina | reverse complement strand
TCTATCTATCTATCTATCTATCTATCTATCTATCTATCTATCTATCTAATCCAATAATTCTAGATAAAAATAATACTTTACCCTTTTTACCCACTAATCCCATCACTGACAACCTTTTTCTTTTTATCATTCGTTTTGTGCAACAAAATGCTTCCCTTCTTCACTTTGTTTTTGCACCTTTTCTAACAAACGACATAAAAAACCGGCCGGCTTTCAGCCTTGTTATGATAGCAAGGTTCGTGTTTAAATCGTTAAACAATTTATGTTCCTTTTTAAATTCTCTACATTTTCTCATTCACTCGCTCTCCCTATTTAATTCTCTTTATTGTGTTGTGCTTAGTTGAAATGAATTCTCGTCGTAAAATGTGTTTAATATTACATTCCTTTTTGCCATTCTTCTTTCCTTTTTAAACAAAAAAAATGTTTTCTTTGCCTGGAATTCATATGTTTTGACATTTGGGTGAAGTGTCAATTTGAATGTTGAGTATGTACATGGACAAAAACAACAATAACAACGACAACAAGAAACGAAAAGTAGAAAAAACCGACACAAAACTGTAAAACTAGAGCACACGCAAATCCTATTGGAAAAATGTGATGGCATGTTGAATTGGAAATTTTTGTAAATCGTGTACATGCACACAGTATTGAGGTAGGGTCTCTTCAATGGAAGTATGGAATGAAATGGCAAAATAAACAAAGTTGCATTTTTGTGGAAAAAGTGTGTGTGTGTTTGTGTGAAGAAAAGAAATGGATGAGAATAGATAGCAAGAGAGGTGGCACGTTATTGGGTAAGGATTAAGAGAAGTTATGTTGTGGCTCCCTTTTTTATTTACGTTTGACATTTTAATAAGAGAAATATTATAGGATTCTATATTTCAAATTATAGTAAACTGTAAACATTAATTTTTATTTTATAAATGTTTCAAAGCAGGTCCATATTATCCTTAAAAAACATGTGAATGTATATAAATTTGAATGTAGGAATTCATACATATATGTATGTATATAGAAGATGTGAAATAGACAGGAAATTTAAATATAATTATAAACTTAAACAAGTAAGAAATAACCATTGTTTCCCTCAAATTAATTTTATTTGTAAAAATAAAATTTTTATTGACATTAAAATTTTCCATAAAAAATAAATATGATTTTTTATATAACCTTATTAAAATACGAATACGTACATTAATAATTCTTGAATACTTTTTTGTTTACAAAATAGTACTTAAATATAATATTGTACCGATTAACAACCAATCAGAAACGTTTATCAAAACAACAACAACAGTAACCATTGAACATTGCTGTATAAAACATTGAGTACATGAAAAAATGAGAAGTGAATAGTAAGCATTGATCATAGTTAAACAATTTTATAATGAAAGCTTACATTTGAAATGGAATTTTTGAAATATTTTTTAAAAACAAATGATACATATTATATATATCAATGGATAGGTAATTGTATCTAGTATTTAAATGTGTTTGAATTTTTGAAAAAAAAGCTGAGGACTACAAAAATATTTGGATCTAATTCAATTAAATTCTCATAATGATAATTGTTAGTTATTTAGTTAGTTAGCTAGTTGTTAGTTAGTTAGATAGTTATTTAGTTCGTTAGTTACATAGTTAGTTAGTTAGTTAGTTATTTAGTTATTTAGTTATTTAGTTATTTAGTTAGTTAGTTAGTTAGTTAGTTAGTTAGTTAGTTAGTTAGTTAGTTAGTTAGTTAGTTTGTTAGTTAGTTAGTTTGTTAGTAAGTTATTTAGTTAGTTAGTTAGTTAGTTAGTTAGTTAGTTAGTTAGTTAGTTAGTTAGTTAGTTAGTTAGTTAGTTAGTTAGTTAGCTAGTTGGTTAGTTAGTTAGTAAGTTTTTTAGTTATTTAGTTAGTTGGTTGGTTAGTTAGTTAGTTCGTAAGTATAGATCAGACTTGACTATAGATCAGTCTATAGTGTTGACTATAGATCAGTCTACATTCTAGACTGTAGATCAGTCCATATTCAGTTTAAAGTATTGGCTAAAGATCAGTATATTGACTTGACAATAGATCAGTCTATAGTATTGACTATATATTAGTCTATAGTATTGACTATATATTAGTCTATAGTCTTGGCTATACTTCAATCTATAGTCTGGCCTACAGGTCAGTCTACAGTCTTGACTATAGATCAGTATACAGTCTTGACTATAGATCAGTCTACAGTCTTGACTTTAGATCAGTTTATATTCTTTACTATAGATCAGTCTACAGTCTTGATTATATATCCATCCATAGTCTTGACTACAGATAAGTCTATAATGTTGACTATAGATCAGTTTACAGTCTTGATTATAGATTATTCCACAGTCTTGTCAATAGATCAATCTATAGTCTTGACTATAGATCAGTCTATAGACTTGGCTATAAATCAGTCTGTAGTCTTGATAATGGATCAGTCTACAGTCTTGACTATAGATCAGTCTATAGTCTTGACTATAGATCAGTCTATAGTCTTGACTATAGATCTGTCAATAGTCTTGACTATAGATCAGTCTATAGTCTTAAATATAGATCAGTCTATTGTCTTAACTATAAATCGGTCTATAGTCTTGACTATAGATCAGTCAATAGTCTTGAATATAGATCAGTCTATAGTCTTAACTATAGATTAGTCCATAGTCTTAACTATAGATTAGTTAATAGTCTTGACTACACATCAGATCGTGACTATAGACCAGTCTATAGTCTTGGCTATAGATCAATCTATAGTCTTAACTATAGATTTGTTAATAGTCTTGACTACACATCAGATCGTGACTATAGACCAGTCTATAGTCTTGGCTATTCTGTAGTCTTGACTATAGATCAGTCTTAACCATAGATCAGTCTATAGTCTTGACTATAGATCAGAATATAGTCTTGACTACAGATCAGTCTACAGTCTTGACTATAGTTCAGTCTAAAGTCTTGACTTTAGATCAGTCTGTAATATTGACTATAGATCAATAGATAGTCTTGACTATAGATCAATCTGTAGTCTTGACTATATATCGGACTACTTGACTCGTTTTGACTGCAGATCAGTCTATACGTTTGACTGTATATCAGTCTACAGTCTTGTTTAGTCTTGACTACAGACCAGTCTCATGCCTATTTTGACGTCCGATGTGTTAGTTTGTTTTAGTTTAAAGAACATTAATATGAATTCCCGAAACCTGCCATAAAACACTGTATACTCTTAAAAGTTGTTAATAAAAGCTTTAGGGAAAAAAGCTTTAATGCATTTGAATAGAGAATAAAATAAACACCATATGCTCTTGGCCAAATAAGTTATGCTCTGCGAAAACTTCCAATGGAAATGAAACAAAACAGCGGCACCCTCCTAGATAACAATAACAATATGAATAATAGTAATTAAAATACTAACAACAACAATTATAACAAATAATAAAAGAAAATTTACAAATTTAAAATGCAATTTAAAATATTTGCCATAAATTTTGAACATTGACAGAGTAGAGAATAATTTTAAGAGAATTTCTGAAATTTCTGTTGTAATAAAATGAAATTTTCAAAGGATTTCTCTGTTGTTCCTGTTATTGAAACAACTTATGATGTTCCTGGTTAACAGAGTGCATAAGCCGAATAGTTGCAGCTAACGAAAACTTTCAGAATTCTGCACTATTGCAAAAGAAGTAGAAGAAAAAAAACTACACCAAAAGAAAACCTTAATATTGGAATTGAAAATATGAATGCAAAAATTGTGTTTCATTTAAATTCAGTTGCAAACGAACACTAAAAGCGCTCACAACATTTAGTCGAAATTATTAGGAAAAAAATCTTACGCAGATTTTTTTCCCATTCGCACGCGTGTGATACATAAAGCGATTTTTTTGTTTCTATTAAGAAAATAAAGAAAAAAAATTGTTAGAGAAAATATATTTCGTTCGATGAAAAAGTGTGTTAATTAAGCAAGAAAAGTTGCTTAAAAAATTTAAATTGTTTTTTTCCTTAGAGTGAAATCGGTTAAAGAAAATTTATATTTAGGAAAAGTTTAGTCATTTAGTAGTAAAGAAAAAAATCTCAATAAATTATAGCTAAAGCATAAGTTTAGGCAAGTTTTAAATATTATTAGTTAAGTGCGCTTTAAGGCGGTTTATAGTTACGATAAAATCATAACAAAAATTTTAATAAATTTTATAAAAAGAAAAAAATAAACTTTATTAAAGGCTTGTAATTAAAGTTAAGAAAAGCTTAAAATAAAACTTGCTTAATGTATCAATAAAATGTAATTATTATTAAGTGAAATAAAGTGCAAATAAAATACTAAAACAGTTTTGTATGCAATGAAAAAAAGTGTTGAAAATTAAGGCGTATTTGCAGCATAAAAAATGTATGTGTTTTTGTTGTTCCTATACAAATCTGTATAATAGTTATTACAAATTTATTTTTACCTAAAAGTAGGCTAAAGAAATATTTTAGTAATTTTGTTGAATATTTTCTAGTGTTTTTTTGTTAGAATGTTTTCCTATGTTGTAAATTTTTGTTTATGAAAATTTGTTTTTTTCCAGCTCCCAAAAGTAGGCAATGCCTTTAACTGTATAAACATGCATTTTCTGTATGCTAATGTTGTTTTGGTTTTTTTCTTACTTTTGTTTGTATACAAAAAAATTTGTCCTTTTGGTTTTTTTGTTTAAATTTCATTGACCTGTTCGTAAATTTATTACTATTTAAGTTGACCTAAAATTTTTAGTGAATTTTGTTTTATTTAGCTGCAATGTAGGCTATAGTTTTTGTAAAATATAAAAATATATTTTTGTTAAACGTGATTTTACTCCTTATATTTATATCAAACAAATGCCTTTGGTTTCAACATCTTTTTACTGAAATTTTGTGAAATTTCTTAAAGCTCCTTAAACTAGGCAACAAACTATACAATTTTTATACAGCTGCAGTATAGTCTATAGTTTTTTGTTGGTAATAAATAATATTTTCTGTTTACTGTAAGGAAAACAGTATAAATTTGTTAATTTTTTGTGTCTGTTATAAAATTAAATGGAAAAATTTTATACAGCTGCAATGTATGCTACAGTTTTTGTTGATAAGTAAACAACAAATTTAACATATATAATTATTCTAAATACTTTTAAAACACATTTTTTTTAATAAATTGTAGGATGGGCTACTACACATGTAGCATTGAAATTCCTTAAACGATAAATTAATACAGCTGTAATGTAGGCTATAGTTTTTCTTACTTCGGAACCAATATTTTCAATTAATGTGAGTTCAATAGCTTAAATCTTAAGTTGTTCTTTATACAATTTTAGTTTAGTTACTACACTAAGGCATACATTAAGCTCCTAAAACTAGGCAACAACATTTATACAGCAGCAGTGTATTCTATAGGCTTTGTCGTTAATGACTAGTATTTTATGTCTGTGAACTGTAAGAAAATTAGTATAAATTAGTTAATTTTTTATGTCTGTGTGTTTTGTTATAAAATTAAATGGAAAAATTTTGTACAGCTGCAATGTATGCTACAGTTTTTGGTAATAAGTAAGCAACATACCAAATTATTCTAAATACTTTAAAAACAGATTTTATTTTAATAAAAGGTTAGATTATTTATCCTTGGGATACTACACATGTATTACAGAAATTCTTTAAACTAGACAGGAATTTGTAGTTTTTTTGAGTATTAAATTTATACAGCTTTAATGTAGGCTATAGTTTTTCTTACTTAGGAACCACTATTTTTAATTTTTGTGAGTTCTAAAGCTTAAATCTTAAGTTATTCTCTATATAATTTTAGTTTTGCTTTTATACAAAAGCAACCTTAAACTAGGCAACAATTTTAGTAAATCTAAAATTCTAAGCAGATTTTTTAAATAAATTTAATTTCATTTAGTTTTTACAGTACAATATTTTGCAATGTTTAATGTTCATTTATTGAAAATTTTTAAAACAATATTTAAATTTTTCTTTTAAGTAGTTTAATATAAAAAAGCACCCTATACTAGGCAACATTTTTTTATAAATATATTGCTGTAAAATTTGTATGTAAACAGTTGTTATTGTTTAAATACTTTGGAAGTTTGTAATAAGAAAAAGTTATTTCCTTAAAGTAGGCAACGTTTTTTTGGTATTTTAGTACAGCTGCATTGTAGGCTATAGATTTTGTAGTTAATAAAATCTACATTGTATTAAATATAAGAACAACAGCATGAATTTAAAATTGTTCCAGATTTTAAATGAAATTTCGCCTAAGTGTAGTTAATCTATTGAAACTCCGTTTAAGTATGCAACATTTTTTGTAACTCATAATTTCTTGATATTGTCTTAATAGCTTCAATGCCATATAAATGCAGATATTAAACACTGATATTTGATCTTAAATTAATCTCTAAGTTTAAATGCACCATTTAAAATGCGCCCTTAAATAGGTAATATTTTTTGAATTTATTGTGTTAAATTACAAGGGTAATTTACTGTTAAGTTTGTACAAACTTAGTTTTTTGTAAAAAGATTTACCACCATTTTCTCAATGACTTAGTAGTTGCTTGTCTTCTACTTCTTGTGTTTAAGATGCTTGTTTTAAATGTGACAAAAAACAAAATATCCCTTTAATTAGGCAACATTTTTGGTGAATTTTTTTCTTGCAAAAATACAGATTACAATCCTCTTCTATACAAATAATTTGAATACAATTCTATAGAAGTATAGCATAGCTGACGTTAATACACTTAAACGCCTTTTTAGTAGGCAACACTTTTTGTAATTAATAAGACATTTTCTAGACATTTTCTTAATAGCTTCAATTTCATAAAGATGCAAAAGTTAAACGTTTTTAATATTTAATTTAAAATTAATTTCTAAGTTTAAATGCATCATTTAAAATGCGCCCTAAAATAGTCAATATTTTTTGCATTTCTTGTGTTAAAATGCTTTGTAAAAACTTAGTCTTTGTTAAAAGATTTACATCATTTTCTTAATGTCTTATTAGTTCCTATCGAAACGTTGTATGTCAAATATTTATATAAAAAATCTATTTTAAATGATCCGAAACTTTACGCCTTTAAGTATACATCAGAAAATAAAGAACTTTAAAGAAATTTTTAATTCTAAAATGTTTCAGGTAAAACTCCCAAATTAAGTGAAGTTCGACTTAAGTGTAGGGGACAATTATGCAATACTTTTTGTATTTTATAAAAATAAACGCTTGTCTTAATATGAGCAAAAACCAAAATATCCCCTTAACTAGGCAACATTTTTTGTGTATTGTTTTTGCAAAAATACAGATTACAGTCCTATTCTATACAAATAATTTGTATACAATTCTATAGAAGTAAAACAACATTGTCTCCATAGCTGACTACTTAAACGCCTTTTTAGTAGGCAACACTTCTTGTAATTCATAAATTCTGGACTTTTTTAATATTTAGTGTAAAAATAATCTCTAAATTTAATTTTTTAAATAGGCAATATTTACCCATCTGAGACTACATCCATCTACGCCTTAATATATTCAAACACTGAGCTTCAAGATTGCATAAAAGTGCTCTAAGTTTGTATGTTATAGAATGAACCTACGATTCAATAAGATAGTGGGCCACTTCATTTAACGCTCTCTTCTACTGATCTACAAATTTTGTAAGCTTGTTGCGTGTATTTGTAGTTTTATGTAGAAAGGACTAGAGTCTTAACGGTTGAAATCATTTTAATCATTTCATTGTTGAAAAATTCCGTTTTCCACTACTCTTTTATTAGAATTTTAAGTCATTATTTTAAAACAAGTGTGACATTGGATGGAAAATATTTAAACCGCTCGCTTACAAATCACTATTTAAATAAGTTCTTACAAGTGAAAAGTAAGAAGGTTGTTTTGTGGAAATAAGCAGCAAGTACTTACTTATCTGATTATATGTATGTATACGGTAAATAGTAGTCATTTAAAAGTAAGTGTTTACTTAAGCGCAAGGCATCAATAATGAGTTAAAAAATTCCGCTTTTCACTACTTATTCATTAGCATTTTAAGTCATTATTTTAAAACGATGATGACCTGAACTTGTAAAATGATTGCTTTCGTAATTGGTAACACTAATTAAATAAGTGGTTACAAATATGAAGTTAGAAAGTGCTTACTTAACTGTTTTTTATGTATGTCATTATAAAAGTAATGCATACCGTAAATAGTAGTCATGGAAAAGTAAGTTTTTATCTTCTTGCTATCTTTGTTTAAGTATTAAAATGCAAAGTAAATTCAATAACAATTAAGAGTGCTACATTTGGTTGTAACGAATCTTATACACCCTTCACCATAGTGTTAAAATTAAAATATTTTTCTTAAATTTTTCCAAAAAATTCACATTAAGTTCTTAAATACTCGACCATCTCTGTTGTTTCCAGTTGTACATGCAATCAAGCACTAACTGAACGTTTTTGTTGTTTCCATGTATTTGCATGTAAAAAAATGCTAATTTTTCAATGAATTTTTCAGTGTTTGTCTCAGATTTTTGTTCATATTTCGATTATGTATGAACCGATTTTGATGACTTTAAATAAGAACCTTTTCGAAAGCATGTCACATAGAATTATTAAAGACTTAGATACCAAAAATATGTAAGATCTCCAGAAAATTGATTTTAAAACATACACACAAACAGAGTGACAGACGGACAGACAGACAGACAGACAGACAGACAGACAGACAGACGGACGCACAAACGAACAGACGGACATAGTTTAATCGACTGCGCTATCTATAAGTATCCAGAATATATACGTTTTAAGGTCAAACAATTATATTGTATAAATTACAAACGGAATGACAAACTTATGTATATAGAAACTTCTCAAGAAGCTGAAGAGTATAAAAATGGCTCCTATAGCCAGTTAATAAGTTAAGCGCTTTTAATCAGACAGCATTTTTATAACCTACACCAATTTAGCTGATGTTTGTAATGCACAATAATATTTGTTCCATACTTACCCTAAAGTTTACCAATAGGCTTAGAATAATTTTCTGATCGATTTAGCTATATCTGTCCGTCCATGTAAACGTTGTAATCAAACTACAGGTCTCAAGATAATTCAATGAAATTTGGTACATGATCTTCTATTGTCCCAGGGATGAAGCATATTGAAAATGGTAAAACGTCCCATTACTTCACTAATACAACTGAACAACCCATACAACTGAACAACCGAAATGGGCTTGTAAACCTTTGTAACCAACTACAGGTCGCAATTTTGGAGATAATTCATGATCTTCTATGGTACATCGGTCTATTATTATTTCACCTGGCCTCCATACAACTAAATCCACCGAATAGGACTTTTAAGGACATAATTATGTTTAATATACTTGTATCTCGATAAAATGCAGCAAACCAAGTACTAGACTCTTATGAATTTTATAATTATAGATCAATGTCCCCTGGTCATTGCCCCTTTAAAAATTTGAATTAAATGTCAACAATTTTATTCAACAATAAATAGCTTAAGTATGTTTATCTGAGGTAAGGTGCTATTCAAATTCATTTATGAAAACTAAATCACATTTTATTTTTGTCACATGTGTAGGTTATTATAAGGTCATCTATTTTATTCTAATAATAGATTTTAAATTAATTTATCAATTTAAAATAACTTAATTTTCTAAATAATATAATAAAATAAAGCTCCTTAAACTAGGCAATAGTTTTGTTGTTACACCTTCTACCAGTAGTACTTAAATTTATCATTCCGTGTTTAATATTTACTAATATTAATTTGGTTTTAAACAATAAATATATATATATATATATATATAGTTGGTCCTTATGAAATTCTGATTCTATTTAAATATGTCCATCTGTCCGCCACACCTTACAAAGAAAACTATTTATATAAATGAAATTCGTTCGTATTCATCACGTTCTAGGCAGTTTTATATTGTTAATTTTAACTTTTATAGTTTTTACAAATACCATCATAGAAATTAGAATAAAAATTTAACAAAATTTCTTTTTAAAATATTTACTTAATTTTAGTTTTCTTGTGTTAAATCTTAAGCAAATGTCAACAGAAAATATTGCTTAAATAAGATTTATAACAAACAGCTCCATAAAATATGCAACATTTTTGTTGTTTGTATATTTCTTGTTTAAATTACAAAGCTTATTTACAGCTGTAAAGTATGCTAGAGTTTTTTTTGAGAAAAATTTCAACAAATTTATATTTCACAGTTTGATTGGTTTTAATTTATAATAAAATCCATTTAACAATTTTCTACATTTTTTTACTTGACTAAAGTGCTTTCAAATAGGCAATTAAGGGTCTTGGTCGGACTCGACAGACGTTCTATGTAATGGTTTTAAATCACATATTTAATAAATCAATTTGCCCTTAGATGAACTTTAGAATGTAAACAGCTAAATTATGGTTTCTCAGAGTTTGTGCTATAACAAGTGTCAAAGAAAGTGCACCTTAAAATATGCAACATTTTTGTAGTTTATATATTTCTACAAAGCTTATGTACAGCTGTAAGGTATGCTAGAGAAAAAAATTTTAACAAATTTCTATGTCACAGTTTACCTGGCTTTAATTTGCAATAATAATTCATTTAAAAATTTTCACTGCTTCCAGCTTGAGTCGGCAGCCGTTCTAGGTATTGGTTTGAAACCACATTTTTAACCAATGATATCGTTTTAAGATGAACTTAAGAATCTAAACAATACTTCACAGAATGTGTTCCGAAGTTATTCGTTATCATTTTGTATGAAAGTATGTTGTAGTTAACGAATTTAAATCTAGAGTTCTGTTTGCAACCATTTTAGAACTAGTAAATTTGGAAGTAATTTTATATAAAGTTTCTAAACGTTTTGTATTAAGATTTAATATAATTTATATGTTTTTTTTTTTTAAATTTGTTCACCTTATGACCTTAAACTCTTGTCATTTTATTAAACATTTTGCAAATCATGTTAGCTACAGTTTTAGAAATAAAAAAAAGTTATAATTATTTTCTTTTATTTTTTTCTCCTCGTCTATTTTCATGACACAATCAAAAAAGTTTAGTTTAATTAGTTTTGAAATTTGAGAAAAGAAAAACTTGTTAGAAATTGTGTTTAAATTTGTTAAGTTATTGTTATTATTAGTTTTTAGCACCCTAAAATAGGCAATACTTTTTAACTTAAACATATTTTCAAAAAATTTAAAAGTTGACAGATTAATAAAAGCTTTTAATTACAATTGATTTAATAGCTATTAAGTAAATTTTAAATTCAACTTAATATTTTGCAGTTTTTCCCTTAATTATGTGCAACAATTTGTTTAAATTTTATTAAGCCTTAAAGTAGGCAACACATTTATAGCTAAAATAACAAAAACAGTTTTCTTTACATCATGCCTTAAAGTAGGCAACATATTTAAAACTAAATTAAATAAAAACAGTTTTCTTTACATTATGCATAAGTCATGTGTTAAAAAAATCATACGCAACCAAATTTTTAAAAACAAATTTCAACATAAATCATAAAAAATTGCCTAAATTTACTTTAAACTCTATATTCTTAAATTCCTTTCAATTACAAATTAAATTTTTTTTTGTAAAACAAAACATTTTTTTAATAATTAACTTCATTTTGCAAAATACAACATTCATAAAATTTCGCCTAATAAAACCCTAAAACTAAATAAATAAAATTTTATAAAAATTTTTAATATTTACATATCAATTAGTTTAAATCTAAAAAAAATAAACAAAAATTTTCTAAGGTATAACAACACACGTTTAAAGCAACCAAAAGTAGGCTATGAACTATATTGAATTAAACATCTAAAGCCAAAGGCAGTTTATAAACAATTTTTAATTTTAAAAAATAATTTAACAAAAATGAAACAAATTTTAGAGAATTTAATTAAAAAAACCTATATTTATATAAACTAACATGCATATGTATATTAATGTGTGCAGAATATTATAAATAAAAAAACCCCTAACTTAGGCTATATTTAATTTTTAAATTGCTAAATGTTTAAATTTGCAAGTACATTAAATTTATTTGCAAAAAAAAAAAAAAGTTTAGAGATAAAAATTTTTATTTTGTAGATTTATTTGTTAATAAGACTTAATTGAACTTTAAAGTAGGCCACAATTGATTAAATTAATTAAATGTATTTTCTCATTTAAATTGTCAAAATTTATTGCTAACATGTTTTAAAGAAAATTCACATTTAAATGTTATACATTTAAATTTAATTTATAAAAAAATGTATATTTTTTAAGACAAAGAAATGCACTAGAACTTAGATTTAAGAGGACTGAACTAGAACTGAACTAGAACTGAACTAGAACTGAACTAGAACTGAACTAGAACTGAACTAGAACTGAACTAGAACTGAACTAGAACTGAACAAGAACAGAACTA
>NC_060953.1:12622255-12623421 GCF_022045245.1 Lucilia cuprina | reverse complement strand
TAATTTTAAATTGGTATTAACATTACGCTTAAGTATATCTATAAGAGTTTTCTCAGCGATCGGTTCTCTCATGCGAGAGTTCATAGATACAACACAAGCATGGAAATCATCGTAAGACTCTTTATGCTGTTGTTTACGAGTTGATAAGCGAAGTAGAACATCGTGATCGGTTTCTAGATAACCAAATTCTTTTGTGATTGAACTTTTAAAGAGAGAATATTGAGCATTTCGATTTTGTTTAATAAAATCCCAGAACCAAGATTCTGCTTTTCCACTTTAAAATATATGAAAATTTGCCATCAAATGTTCACGACTACATTGAGTTCTTTCACACAAGGTATCTATTCTAAATAGAAAATCTGATACGCTACCAGTACCATCGAAATTGATTTTCCATTTTTCGAATTTAGTACTAACAATCGAAGTATTTGAAAGGTTAGAATTGTGGGGAGTGTTTTGAACATAACTAGCAGTGGGTATGGTTGGTTCACTAGAAGTAGAAGAAATATTTGAAATTGATTGTTTTATAGCCGTAAGTTCATTTCGCATTTCTTCTTGAGTGGACCTAATGGTTTGCTGAAGCATTGAAATAAGAGACTCTATGGAATTTACCGTCGAATTCTGTGAATTCTGAACATTTTCATTATTAGCATTAGTATTGGTATCCATGTTTAAATGGGACAAAATTCTTGCCTGGTTATCAATAAATCCAGATGGAACTAATAAATCTTCAAGAGATGATTGATTTATGTTCTGGAATGATTCCTCAAGCAACTGTCTTTGAGTTTTTTCATAAGAAGAACTGGTTGCAAATTGTGTATGAGAAGTAGCTTGCTGAGAAGGCGTAGGAAGTGTGTTTGTTGAATTTGAATCAGAACTTTGATTACTCTGTTGGAGTGCGATATCGTCAAACTGACTATTCAAATTAACAAGAGTACGATTAACTTCCACAGTGCTTTTTCTTGGTGGAGTATGAAGAACTTTTGGTCGAGAACTATGAGGGTTTTGATCCTCTAATGAAATATTTGGTGTCGTAACTACTTTACCTCTACCTCTAAAAGAGCTCTGACTATTATTGGAATTTCGTATAGAACTACGAAAATTATAACTCATGATATAAAAATGAGCTTTAAGAGAAGAATTTACAGCTCACTAATTATTGTTTT
>NC_060953.1:12620932-12622155 GCF_022045245.1 Lucilia cuprina | reverse complement strand
GTATAGTCTAGTCTATAGTCTAGTCTATAGTCTAGTCTATAGTCTAGTCTATAGTCTAGTCTATAGTCTAGTCTATAGTCTAGTCTATAGTCTAGTCTATAGTCTATTTAGTTAGTTAGTCATTTAGTAAGTTAGTTAGTTAGTTAGTTAGTTAGTTAGTTAGTTAGTTAGTTAGTTAGTTAGTTAGTTAGTTATTTAGTTAGTTAGTTAGTTAGTCAGTTAGTTAGTTAGTTAGTTAGTTAGTTAGTTAGTTAGTTAGTTAGTTAGTTAGTTAGTTAGTTAGTTAGTTAGTTAGTTAGTTAGTTAGTTATTTAGTTAGTTAGTTAGTTAGTTAGAGTAAATGTCTTAAACGTTTCATAATATTTTTACCCTAAAACAAATACGTATTTATTAAGTTTTTCACAATTTTGATAACTTTTTTTTTAAATTTGCATGAATGAATTATAAATTTTAATAAAAATTCTTTATTTTTTTTTTACTTTTACAGACGTAACAATTATCTTATAACAATTTCATTTCACATGATTCCTAGTAAACTAAATAATAAAAGTAAAACAAAATTTGGAACATATTTGTATATTTATTGCTAAAGCTGTAAAACAAAATACAATTTAAAAGATTCCTAGAATTAAAGCATATTTTTAGGTTAAATGAATTCTTCAATATTATTGCATACTTTAAGGATTTAAAGAAAAATCAATATTGTTTAAAATAAATAACGTAAAGCATGTAGCAATACTTTTTTCAACATACATATTTTGCTTTTAATCTTTTCATATGTAAAGAATCTTTTTCTGGAATTGTTTTCTACATGCTTTTTCAAATTCTACAAATATGTGGAGGTGGATGTAAAAAGTTGAAGAAAAGTTCTAGAATCTATTTTAAAAAATTTATTTTACCTAAAACAACCCTCGCATTTTAATGAATTTTCCATTCAATAAATACCGTTGCCATTCTTAAAGGAACTCCTTTAAATGGAAATTCCTCAAATGTATCTCAGGAATACAAACAATCAAACAAACAAACAAAACGCAAAAAAAGCAACTCAAGAGAAATAAATACAATTCAAGTGCACACTTTAAAGTGTATACAGATTGATGATGCTGAATACAAATAAAACAAGTAAGAGTGTTATATTCGGCCATGCCGAATCTTATATACCCACCATCAAATCATTCATGTTTATGTAGAATTTTACTGACGTACTTACATTTTTGGGTCAG
>NC_060953.1:12566664-12620832 GCF_022045245.1 Lucilia cuprina | reverse complement strand
CGTGCGAGCCAAAATCTCCCTATCAAATTTTATAAGGATCGATCCTTATTGAAATGACTTTAAGACATATTACTGACCCAAAAATGTAAGTACGTCAGTAAAATTCTATATAAACATGAATGATTTGATGGTGGGTATATAAGATTCGGCATGGCCGAATATAACACTCTTACTTGTTAAAGCTGTTAAAATAATTCTACCGATCTATCCAATAAGCCATTTTCTAAAAATATGTTATGCAACAAATTATATACCAAAGCAAATGGCAATTTTAATACTTTAAAATGGTTCATAAACGACTGTCCTAGCACGAAAACTGCCAAAGTTAATTGCAACCATATCGGAACCTCAGACTACTGCGTTTGTTATACATAGAACAATAATTCTACCGGTCTATCAAATTGACCAATTTCTAAAAATACACATTATGCTACAAATGATATACCATATTGAAGTGCAATCATAATGCTTTAAAATGGGGCATAAACGACTGTCCTAGCACGAAAACTGCCAAAGTTAATTGCAACCATATCGGAACCTCAGATTACTGCGTTTGTTATACATAGAACAACAACTCTACCGATCTATCAAATTGAATAATTTCTAAAAATACACATATTCATATTCATATTCATATTACCGCCTTTTAAAACCTTAGAAAATAATTATACCGATCTATCCAATTAGCCATTTTCTAAAAATATATTCTGCAACAAATTATATACCAAAACAAATGGCAACTATAATGCAATAAAAAGATATATAAACGACTGCAACAACATGAAAACTATAAATGATATTTGCAACCATATCGGAACCTCAAATCACCGCATTTCCAAACCTGTACCAATAAATATACCGATCTATCCAATTTTTGTAAAAATTCATTACGCCACAAATTGTGCACCAAAACAAAGTGCAACTGTAATGCTTTAAAATGATGCATAAACGATTGTCCTGACATGAAAACTGTCAAAGTTATTTGCAACCATATCGGAACCTCAAGTCACAGCGTTTTTAAACATAGAACAACAATTCTACCGATCCTTCAAATTGACCATTTTTTAGACGAACACATTATGCCACAAATGATATACCAAATTAAAGTGCAATCACAGTTCTAGTTCAGTTCTAGTTCAGTTCTAGTTCAGTTCTAGTGCAGTTCTAGTTCAGTTCTAGTTCAGTTCTAGTTCAGTTCTAGTTCTGGTTCAGTTCTATTTCATTTCAGTTAATTAAAAGAATCTATGTAGAAATCAGTATATTAAGGATTATGTAAGCATTTTTTTTTAAATGCCTGCATCACAAAACTGGAATAAGTGAAAAGTAGACTTTAAAATTTAATACTATATTCAATTTTAAAAAATTAAATTTAAAAAAATGTACATTTGTAAAATGTACACTAATTAAATTACACCTACAAACATATTTGAATAATAATCAAATTAAGTATAAATAATTGTAAATGATTTTCTCCTTTTCCAAGTAAATCCATTATATATTTATGTACTTTTCATGTAGAGTATGTTGTGATTTCTCTGTAATTTTTAGAAATTACAACTTTGGAATTAATAGGTTTTCTAGGAAACGCGTCTGTTAGTGAAGAATGTTTGTGTTATTAAGAAAAAAAAAAGAACGAGTAAAAGGATTTAAGCATTATCTCCTTAAGTGTTATACATACGTATGTATGTATGTATCAATGTTAGTATAAATTTACAATATACATAATATGAAAACAGCGAGCAATATTCCAAGAATTTTTGTTTAAAATTTAAGTTTCAAATTCATTTTAAATAAATACTTTAACCGTTTTAAAAATATGCTTAATATAGTTGCTGTATAATAATATTTGGGTATAAGTTTTAAATATTGCTAGAATTTTAGTTCAAAAGTTTAAAGATTCTCCTGTAAAGTAGTTTGTAAAGAATTTATTTTAAACCGCCTTTAAATATGCAACAAATATTTATAATGTTTTTTTGTTATAACATGTAAAGGAAAAATATTTGTTTATTAATAAACATAAGATTTTAGCCGCCATTTGAAGTATAAAACCTTTAAAGTAGACTTTAATTAAGCTGGAAATAACCTCCTGTAAATATGCAACAGCTTTTTAATATATAATATGCTTAAGTGCCTATTAAACCATATTTAATAAATCCCTTAAAAAAACAAGCCCTTAAAATAAATTTTAATCTTCTTTGTCGACTTTTTTCCTACCATTTTATGTACTTTTATCCTTAAAGTATACTTTTGAATTTCTCTTCCTTGCAGGTAAGTGTGCTGTGTTCGCCTCTGCATTATTCGTTTTTATTATAATGTTTAAACAAACTTTTAATACGTCTATTTAAAACTAGAAATCCTTTTTAACAAATGATCCCTTTTTCTTAAGACATGTCCTGCTTGCTCGCCTCACTGTCGTCTCAACTATTAAAGACCAATTCCATGCTAAATCCTTGTACGTGTCTCGATTACATATCAAATCATGGCATTTACGTTTCTTTTTGTTGTTGTTATCACATTTTTACGTTTCTTTCTATCTATCGCTTTTATTTTTGTCGTTGTGTTACTTACAAAACAAATATTATTGTTTAGTTTTAATTTTACTTAGAAAACTGTATATGAAATGGAATGAGTTGAGTGGTAGTATGACCAACCAATACACAGTGAGAAGGTTTATTTGTTTGTCACCATCTTACCTGCCAGCAATCAATGTGTTGAAAGTAGTAAAAGAAAAGAAAATCTTCAAGGCAACTTTTTTTGTATATTCTTTGGCTAAAACTTAAAATGAAGATAAAACCAAAGCATACTTTAAGGTGGCTATAACAACCAGCTTAGAAAACACCTTAAAGCAACCTTTGTTTTTAAACCCAACGTTTACTGTATACTATCGCATCCACTCAATAATTGTAGCCTGCTTCTTCCAGCAATAGCGTACTTATATTGTTTGTTTTTGCTATTGTTGTTGTTGTTCTTGTCGGTGGTATTATAAAGTGTAAAACGTTTCAATTTACACTTGAATACCAAACTAAAGTGGCACTCAAAATATGGCAGAAGAGAAAAAACTAAACTGCATTCCCGCCTTCAATTGTTTGAAGTGCAAAAAAAAAATGTAAAAATAAAAAACTAAATATTTGTATATTGTTAAGGTGTAACTCGTTGATGCAGCAAACTAAATGCTTTTATATATGCAAAAAAATATTTATAAATTGAAGTTTTTTCTCCTGCGTTTCTTTTTTCACTTTACTCTGTGAGTAGGTATTTATTATAACTGTGATTTTTTTTATTCATATTTTTATTTGTTATGAAAATGTCAGGGGAAAAAACTGACATATCTTTGCATAAATGACAATTATTTTAATAATATAAATAGAAATATTTAAACATTTTTATTTGCTATTTTTTCTAAAAGCATACTTTTATGAATTAAATTTTAAAGTATGCTTTTAGGCTAATAACAAAAAATATAAAAATTTTTTTGAGATTATTAGATGAAGTAACCTAGAGACCGAGCTAGAGATTCTACTGATAGATTTCTGCTTAATTACATACATATTAAGAAGTATTTATACCCTACAGCAGTCTAGTGTGCAGGATATTACTTATGCGTATGTGCTAATGTTTGTAAAGCACAAAAATAGTGGTTCTTCACTTACCTTAAAGTACACTGATCGAGTCAGAATCCCTTTCTGAGTAGATTCCCTTTCCAAGTAGATTAAAACATGTCCGTCCATATATCCGTCTGATTGGCTGTCTATGAAATTCTCAAAACTGTTAGTTATAGTTTAATTACATATCTCACGAGAATAGCTAAAGGGCAGTTGGACATATTCTCTTCTCTTCAAAACTGTTAGCTATAGTTTGATTACAAGTCTCACAAGGACAGATGGATAGATGGACGTATTCTTCACCCACCTTCGAGTCAGAAACACTTTTTGAGTAGATTAAGACCGTCCGTCCATATGTCCGTCTGGCTGGCTGTCCATGTAATTCTCTTCAAAACTGTTAGCTATAATTTGTTTACAAGTATCACAAGTACAGCTCAAGAACAGATGAATACATGAACATATTCTACACCCACCTTAAGGTGCACTGATCGAGTCAGAAGCACTTTTTGAGTAGATTAAGACATGTCTGTCCGTCCGTCTGGCGGCTGTCCATGTAATTCTCTTCAAAACTGTTAGTTATAGTTTGATTAGAAGTCTCACAAGCACAGCTGAAGCACTGATGGATAGATGAACATATTCTGCACCCATCTCAAAGCACTGATCGAGTCAGAATGGACAGATGGACGTATTCTACACCCACCTTCGAGTCAGAAACACTTTCTGAGTAGATTAAGACAAGTTCGTCCGTTGAAAGATAGATGAATAGATGGACATACTCTACACCCACCTTAAAGTACACTGATCGAGTTAGAATCACTTTTTGAGTAGATTAAGACATGTCTGTCCGTCCGTCTATCCATTTGATTTTAAATCGATTGTTGTATGGATACATAACTAGCATAATAGATGGATGGACATGGTTTAATCGATTTTTGGTATAGATGAAGAACCAATACTTTTTAACATTTAAAATAAGTAAGAGTTCAATATTTGCTTTGCACCTTAATAATAATAATATTAATATATTTCTAATTATTTCATGTTTTTGAAGAAATGTATACCAAAGATATCTGGGGTCTTCAGAAAATTGATTTCAACAGATAGTAGACAGATGGACAAAAAAAGAAAGACAGGCCTAGATATATAGATATAGACAGACAACCAAACAAACGGACATAGCTAATGACAGGATGACGGACAGACATATAGAAAGATAGACAGACAGACAGACAGACAGACAGACAGGAGGATTAAAAACAAAAAGCATAATTTATAAAACTATCCCATAATATAGAAGTGCATCGAGTTCCTCTTGTCTTCCAGTAACTATAAGCTGGGAAGATTCAGATTATGTCAAGGCCCAACAAGTGGTTGAACCGCAATGGACTATTAATACTTAGAGGACGTGTCTATGAATTGACTTAAAAAAATCCCTTTAACTTTGTTCGAAAAACTATGAACTTTATATGGACATTTGGGACTAAAAATGGCCTGACTAGCAATATGGGAGAATTATGGCCTTATATACATATGAATTATTTTAAAATGTATGTGTCTGAGAAAATAAGAGATAGTATGCTCATATTTTGCAAGAACAACTTGGGTATTCATGTAAACATTTATGCTATTAATTGTTGGATTAGCAAAATGTGGGCGTGACACCCCCCACATGAGTATTCTTTATTTATATTGTTTTAGGGTATTGCTAATAACATTTAAAAATGTTTAATTTAATACCTCTATTTGAAACTAATACGATAAATAATTATAATAACATATTTCATTCTGTTTACAGTTTCAGGTAAATAAAGCATACTTTAAGGCTCGAAATTAATAATAGATATACATATGTAAGTATAAAAAATCTATTTTAAATTTGTGTTTAAATGTATATAATAATACTAAAAATCACATCTTTCTTCTTCATTATTCCAATATCCTCTTTAAAAATCTCAATTATCAATCAGCTGGCTTTAAAACATATACGTTTTACAAGTAATTTTTTTACAAAAAGACTATAAAATTTTCTTTTAAATAACTAAGTCATTTACTACTAAAAAAATCTAGTAGTTTATTTTTCATTCTTTCTAATATGTATTTCTAATAGTTTTTAACGTTCTTAAATTTCTACAAAATATTGTCGTTCAGTCGTTGCTGAATAATTCAGTGATTTTTATACCCACCATCAAAAAAGATGGGGGGTATATTGTTTTTGTCATTCCGTTTGTAACACATTGAAATATTCGTCTAAGACCCATAAAAGTATATATATTCTGAGTCCTTATTAGATTCTAAGACGATCTAGCCATGTCCGTCCGTCTGTCCGTCTGTCCGTCTGTCTGTCTGTCTGTCTGTCTGTCTGTTGAAAACACGATATAGTTGATCCAGTTTGTTTGGTATTGAAAATGGGCAATATCGGTCCACGATTTCGCCTAGCCCCCATATAAGGCCTCCTTTAGAAAATTACATTATCGCCAATAACTGACTAACAAAAGCATCAATAGCGCTGTAATTCGGCACAAACATGTTTTATGGGGACATAAATCTTTTCATAGAATTTCATAAGGATCGGTACATAATTGACCCTACCCTCCATATAAAGTACCCTTCAGAAAATGACTTTATCGTTCACAACTGACTAACAGAAGCATCAATAGCGGTGTAATTCGGCACAAACATGTTTTATGGTGACATAAATCGGTCCATAATTGACCCTACCCCCCATATAAAGTCCCCTTCAGAAAATGACTTTATCGCCAATAACTGGCTAAGAGAAGCATCAATAGCAGTGAAATTCGACACAAACATGTTTCATAAGGACATAAATCTGTTCATAGAATTTCATAAGGATCGGTCCATAATTGACCCTAAGTACCCTTCAGAAAATGACTTTATCGCTCACAACTGACTAACAGAAGCATCAATAGCGGTGTAATTCGGCACAAACATGTTTTATGGGGACGTAAATCTTTTCGTAGAATTTTATAAGGATCGGTCCATAATTGACCCTACCCCCCATACAAAGTCCCCTTCAGAAAATGACTTTATCGCCCATAACTGGCTAAGAGAAGCATCAATAGCAGTGAAATTCAGCACGAATATGTTTTACGGAAACTTAAATCTCTTTTTAGAATTTTATAAGGATTAGTCTATAATTGACCCTATCCCACCTATAAGGTCCCTTTCAGAAAACGACTTTAATGCTCATATCGACCTTAAGAAGCATATATATGACAATAATATTCGACATACAATAGTTATATAGTAACTAAAATCATTTTCATAAATTTTATAAGGATGGGTCCATTATTGTCTGACCCCCCAAATAAGGTCCCCTTTAGGCAATGAATTCATCGCTCATTACTACAAAATTCTACATAAACAAGTTTTTTATAAGGATCGATCCTTATAATCCTTATCTCCCATATAAGGTCGCCTTGACTTTAATGCTCATATCTGCTCATAACATATATATAAAGCAATAAAATTCGGCATAAAAAAGTTTTATAGGAACTAAAATCATTTTCTTGAATTTATTGAGAAGGGATTTATAATTGACCTTACCAAGGTCCCCTTCTGAAAATGATTTTAAGACTTATTACTGACTCAAAAATGTGAGTACATCAGTAAAATTCTACATAAACATGAATGATTTGATGGTGAGTATATAAGATTCGGCATGGCCGAATATAACACTCTTACTTGTTAATTAATGATTTTATAGCGATAACAAAATTTACAATTTAAATATTAATAAATGAACAATTATTGATTTTACAATTGGGACAATTGTGTAAAAGTCTTCAGTTGAGCTTTGGTTGCAGATGTATGGGGGAGTGGAAGCAATATCCCAACGAACAAAACGATTTAATTTAACTAACTAACTAACTAACTAAACTAAAGTACTTCTATTGAAAAGTATGTTAATAGGTGAGTAGTTACAATAACAACTTATTATACTTATGTTGAACACTATTCCGATATTGCTATTTATTAAAGAAAGAAATGCGTTAAGGTAATTTTTAAAGAGGGTATATGTTAGATTGTCATTCTGGGTCTTTATGAAATTCTGAGTCGATTTAGATATATCAGTCTGACTGACTGTCTGGTTAAAATATGCTCACATTAAAGCTAAGCTAAACAAATACACCAAGCTCATTGGAAATATTCATTGTTGTCCTTAGCAGTTTAATGTTGAAAATCAGCTAATCCGGTTCAAGGGTAAAAAGTTTCTCTAATTCTTAAGGAGATTTCTCAGAAACTATAAAAGATAATTTGATTAATTTTGTCACACACTATTTTTTCGCTCAGACATCAATTATGTTAAAAATCATATTTATCGATTCAAAATTTCTTATAGCCCCAATTCAAACCCAGCAAAAACTGGGTAATGGCTTTCCATTGTAATTACATACCTAACAACATACCTTTTAATGACTTCTAGATATCGTCTGGATTACTTGGAAGTAATCTAATAAGGTCTTACTATAAATGCATTATATAAATACATTCTAATTCATTAGTCATCTTGTCAGCAATGATATAGAAGCTGTATACGTTTTTTCATGTGATCTACAATGACAACCTTTTGTAATTACTTGTAATCGTTTGTGGTAAGTACTTGCCTCCAATGACATCACCGTGTTAAAATAATGTTTTAAAATGCTATTGTGTAAGTGAATTTTAGCAGTTTTACCCCTTACATGGTAATGAAAGTTTTTACTGGGAAGGTATATATGTCGGAAATGAATTATTCTACAATAACTTCCTCAAATACTTATATAGGTATCAACTCAAAATTTTGTATCTGTAAAAAAAAATATGAACAGAAATCATAATAGATTTGTATCGGTCCAAATTCCATACGAATGTATATGTATGAATTAATCTAAGAATTTTTTCCGGATCGTTACACAATTGTTCATAGCTCCCATATAAGGTCCATTTCAGAAAATCACTTAAACGCACATAAATTATAACGTTATCAGAATAAAATTCGACTTGAGTACCTTATGTGTACATTTAAACAATTCTACACAATTTTTTTCAGAAAATCACTGAAACGGGCATATTTCATTGATAAATGAAGTACGGATATATTTCATGGAGAAATAAAACCATGAGATAAAATTTAACCCGAATATGTGTCATATATGTATAGATCACTTTATTAAATTTTTTTGGAATCGGTCTGCAATTGTTCATAGCTCCCATATAACCCCCACTTTCGAAAATCACTTAAACGGGCATATTTTATTGATAAATAAAGCTATCGAGAAAATTCAATACGAATATGTTCTACCCAGCAAAAACTGGGTAATGACTTTCAATTGTAATTACTTACCTAATAACATACTTTTCAATGACTACTACATATGGTCTAGATTACATAGATGTAGTCTAATAAGGTCTTACTAATAATGTGTTATATAAACATTTTCTAATTCTTTAGTCATCTTGCCAGTGAAGATACAGATGCTATATACGTTTATTCATGTGATTTACAATGACTACTTTTTCTAATTACTTGTAATCGTTTGTGATAAGTACTTGCCTCCAATGACATTACTGTGTTAAAATAATGACTTAAAATGCTATTGTGTAAGTTAATTTTAGCATTTTAACTTCTTACATGGTAATGAAAGTTTTTAGTGGGTATATATGTATCAATCAATCATTCTACACTTTAGAAAATCACTTAAACGCACTTAATTCATTAAATTTTAACGCTGTCAGAATATTGAATAAAGAGTATGTATATATAAACAATTCTACAAAAAATTTCCCGGTTAATTATTGGTCACAGTTGATATTATTCAGCTACTCTGATTAAATTCGAAGCACAAACATTTTTGTTTCCAAACACAGAAAAAACTATCGGTAGTTTATTTTCAATTGACATGTTTTAATTTTCTTTATTTTTTATTTAAACAATTTTTTTGTCTTAATTATCTCGTTTTTTGAAACTGTTTGAAACTTAAGTATAAAATGTTGATTAAATTTTTAATTAATTCAATTAAAATTCTAGCCTTCTTTTCTATTTATTTAGATTTATTTTTATATTTCTTAGAATTTCTGTACTAGCAATATTTATAATTCTTAAGTAGTCAAAAAAAAATTAGGCATATAATATTCAAGTTTCTTGACAATTTATGAAACACTTTATATGTTAAATTGTGACAATTAAATGATAATTTTTGTAAATCCTGAACGCTTCTTAAAGGTATAGTATTTCTTTAACGTTGTGTGAAATCGATTGATAATTTGATTGTTTTATCACCTTAATTGATTTTAAAAAGATTCTCTATCAAACAGTTTAATTTATTTGATTAATAAATTAATAAAAATTCAACTTTACATTTAATAAATATTTAATTTATACAATTAATGAATTTATCAATGTTAAATCTTGTCTAATTTATTGACATTAATTGTTCTGATTACTTCGTTATTTGGAAAAAATTATATATATTCTTATTTTTTACAAATTTGGTAATAGGTGCAAAACTTGCTTGATACAAGTATTTTGATAATTAAAACTCATTTTCAGTTTTTTATGTGAATTCATAAATCCCTTTACGATTTTTTTCCAATTAGTTCTCATATAAGGTCTACTTCCAAAAATCATTTAAGAACATATACTTTTTTGTATTATCGGGATAAAATTTGATTTGAATATGTTTTGTAACATATTTACGATTTTACAAAAAAATTTTTTGAATCGGCCCATTTTTGGACATAGCTTGATAGACTAGACTATAGACTAGACTATAGACTAGACTATAGACTAGACTATAGACTAGATTATATACTAGACTATAGACTATAGACTAGACTATAGACTAGACTATAGACTAGACTATAGACTAGACTATAGACTAGACTATAGACTAGACTATAGAATAGACTATCGACTAGACTATATACTAGACTATAGACTAGACTATAGACTGGGATATAAACTTGACTATTGACTTGATAAGCTAGATGCTAGACTGTAGATGAAGCTCCAATCTAGATATTATTATAATAAAGCATACTTGATTGGCTAAAATAATATATTTACTATTTTTCTATGCTTCCTATTAAACAATAAAATTAAAGCATATTTTATGCGTTTAATGTATCAAAGTCAAACGCAAAAAATGTATATATTTCTTTTGGTTTTCATTTTGAAATATGAACCTACAAAATTTTGTCTCATAATAATCAATTTTAATGCTTGTCAAAAAATTGTTAACCATAGAGAAAACGAACACACATAGCTAGATCGGACAGAAAACTATATATAATAAACTTTACATACTAATAAATTAAAACAAGTAAGAAATTATAGTCGGGCGAGGCAGACCATATAATACCCTACACCTTTAACAAAAATATAATGAGATTTAGTTGCCATAATAAAGCATTTAAGTTGTATTGTGCCTTGCCTTAGATATACATACTTAAGCCGCTTATTGTTGAATAAAATTGTGGACATTTAAGTGAAATTTTAATGGGGGCTTTACATAGGGGCTAGGGTCATATAAGAACCTATTATTATGGAATTCGTGGGGGTCATCAAATCTTGTATACAACTTGGTTATTGCAGCTTTTTGTCGAGATAAGAGTATATTAAGCATAATTATGAACTTAAAAGCCCTATTCGGCGGGTTCAGTTGTATGGGGGCTAGGTGAAATAATGGACTGATGGTAATCATTTTCAATAAGCTTCGTCTACGGTACCATAAAAGATCATGTGCCAAATTTCATTGAATTATCTCCAAAATGGCGACCTGTAGTTTGATTAAAAGGATTACAAGCCCTATTGGGGGGTTCAGTTGTATGGGGGCTAGGTGAAATAATGGAACGATCTTAACCATTTTCAATAGGCTTCGTCCCTGGGACAATAGAAGATCATGTACCAATTTCATTGAATTATCTTCAAAATTGCGACCTGTAGTTTGATTACAAGGCTTACATGGACGGACAGACGGACAGACGGACAGACAGACAGACAGACAGACGGACGGACAGACGGACGGACGTAGCTAAATCAACTCAGAAAATGATTCTGAGCCGATTGGTATACTTTAGGGTGGGTATATGATCAATAATATTGTGCGTTACAAACATTAGCACAAACCCAATATACCCTCCCCACTAAAGTGGTGTAGGGTATAAAAAATCATGTATAGACTGAAACTAACACACATAAATCAACTACTTTCATACATGATAGTATGTAATGTTGTGTGTGTATGTATTGAAACAGAAAAGAACTATGAATGAAAAACTATGAGACATTAGACGACAGAGGAGAGAAGGAGTAGAGGAAAAAAAACTAATCAGGATTTTCATGCTGACACCCTCTATACCATAATTTCCGCTTGATTAATGAACGTTGAAATGTTCGCCAACACATATACATAGATCGGAAATACATATACAGTCAAAAAACTTCCTAAGATAGGAGGACAACATTTAAAGTCCTTGTTTGTTTGTTTCAACAACATCCTGCAAATGTTTGAGTAGTTTTTATTTTTAAATAGCCTTTTCAAACTCATTTCGTTTTACACTCTCATATTTGCTAAAAACTTCCCTTGTTTATGATGTTTCCATTATTTTCATTGTTGTTGTTGTTTTTTGTTGCTACTGCTGTTTTTGATTTGATTGTATTTAGTTCCAAAATTTTAATAGCATTTCTCAAAATAACATCAAAACTAATGATGTTGTTTTATTGTTGTTGAACTTCATTCATTGAATAGTATGTATTTGCTCCCCCAGTGGGATCTTTGACTGGTAGAGGAAATTAAACTATGTATATGGATATAAAAGAAAGAAACATAAATGTCAAAAATCAATCAAATTTACACTTGTACTAATACAAACATAAAAATAAATGAGAGATAAACTTGTATATGTTACAATCTTTAGAGGTTATAATTGTTTGTTTAACTGTCAATTTTTAGGTTGGAAAAAGTGAAGAAGGACGCTTAATTAAATGAATATAGGAAAGAATAGTATTAGTTGTAGAGGTTGGCATTGAAATGACTGGTCCTTTCCAGGATCCCAGAGAAAATAAGTGCTACCAATACCTCTAGTCTGTCGGCACTATAAACAGTTGATGTTGATTCCAAGCTTCGCCTTGGAATGATTTGGCATGAGATCTAACCAGATTACCAGATAATCTGGTACGACGGATGGTCAGTTGCCCGTAGGTCTTGTCCTTGTTGATCATTTGATTGAGGTTCCTTCAGCGCTGAGATAATGTTTGTTTAAGGACTAATATATCCTATATATCAGTCCTTCTATATAGAAGATAATAATATTAGTTGTAGAGTTTGGCAGGTCCTCTCCAGAATCCCGGAGAAAATATGTGCTACCAATAACGCTAGTCTGCCGGGACTATAACCAGTTGATGTTGATTCCAAGCTTCACCTTGGAATGATATGGCATGAGCTTTAACCAGAGCACCAGATAATCTGGTACGACGGGTGGTCAATTGCAAGTAGGTCTTGTCCTGGTTGGTCATTTGACCCACGTAGTGTCTGTGGTTTAATACCCACAATCGATAGGAAATAATGTTGGTTTAAGGACTAATATATCCTATATTTAATGGGTTGGATAATTATCTCTTCGAATAGGTCTGTGTACAAAGCAGCATATGCTGGATTCCTTAACTACGTCGGTATATGCAGGGGAATTGTCATCCCTTGGAGTGATCTTTATGATCATGGGAATGAAACTGATGGGAAAATTGTTGAAAGGTCGGGAAAGTCTTCATATATTGGAGATAAGTTCTGATTTAGTATGACTTTTTACGCTTCGGAGAAGTTCTTCGGTGCTGTTGCCATCTCAATAGGATATATTGATACATGACCTTGGAAAGCCCTACATCCTTTGCCACATAGATCTGCTCATAAAGAGGGATCCTGCTCTATCTTTTTGGGTAATTCGGACTACCAGATATGTCTCTAGGTGCTGTTGTTGAAACAACAGGGCCATCTCGGTAGTGTGGTTGCGCTGGCTTTAAGAGATTAAGGAATGCATGGAAATGGGTCCCTAGATGATTTAAATAATGCAGTCTTTCGTGGCTTCATAAGGGTGGTCACCTTGCGGTATATCTGGAAGATTGATTTCACCTGATGTTGGAGTTGGTTACCCCTTCTATTGAGTCGGGGTGTGCATTAAGCTTGAGCCTATGCTGTCTGTCATTTCGCAACGGAGCTACTATGGCAAGAGATTAGATATCTAAAGTACTTCAGTAAAGTGCTTGTGTATGAACCGGCACATCAGTATACAAAAATTGCCAACTAAGTTCTTCATTGAAGAATTCAGGGGCGCTTGGTAGACCGTTCTCAAGGCTACACAGTGAATGAAAAGAACCACCGTGAAACAAGACCTTTACGGCATATGTTCACGTGAAGCTCTGACAATTCGTTTCTTCTTTTATTGTTGTTTTACTTACCTACATATATATAGAAAATGTAAAACATTTTAAAAGCTTTCTTCTTCATTAAGCTCTTAAAAGTATGCTTTAAAATTTGAAAAAATCCTTAACTCCTTAATGTATGCTTTAATTTTATACTTATGGCTTAAAACCAATACAAACATTTAACTAAAAGTTTAAAACTTAAAGTTAAAAGCAAACAAAATTTTTTCCTCTAACATCAATTAATTGCAAATAAACTATATAATTTTTAGTTTTTTATTTAAACTTTTCTAGCCTGTAATTAATTGCTTTCAACCATAAGGGAAGTTGCCAATGATTCACACACTAAGGACAAAGCGAAAGGGGAATGTTAGATTATACCACAAAAATGAAAATAAAAAAAGAACATATTTAGAACAATAGTTAAAGGAAAAAGTAACGCCTTCAATTATCAATATCGTTATTGTAAACAACCCAAAATATAAAAGAAAATCTAAAAAACTGAAAAAACTGAACAATTTTCTAATTCCCACACACAAATGCGGTGGGAGGAAGAGGACACAACCAGTTTTGAACTACTAAAAATTTGGAAATATTTTAGGGAGAAGAGGAATAAACTAGAAATGCAACAACATCAACTCTTTTGTTTAACAAATTACAAAGAACATTTAAATAAAAAACTAAAAATTTAACAACAGAAAAAATGTATAAAAAGTAAAACAATAATAAAAAAAGCTTGCAGTTGCATGTTTAGGATACATAACCAACAAAAACAATAGCAAAACATACAAAACTACAAAGACAATAAAACAATAAAAACAAATAAGAGCAAAACAAAGTTTTTGATGGACTTGTATTTACAACGAAATTTTCAATACCCTAAGGCGGCAGATTATAAAATATATGTATATAAGGAGTTAAAAACTAGCAAGTACTTGCTAGCTTTTCCTGTGGAAAATAACTATAGATATTCTTTAGATATAACTGTGTCACAAGTCTGAAGAGATCTTTATTTAAGTTGCCGAGGACAAGCCTTTAGGAATTTAAATATTTTGAGATTCAAAATAAATTAAAATTCATATTAGACTCACATTCAAAGATCAGTGACTAACAAGAAGATAAAATGGTGCAGCCTATTGATAGAACTATTGTTAAGGCTACAGACAGTTATGTTTAGTCTAGACTACGATGAATTAATATAAATGATTATATATAAATCTATTCAGATTAGTCCATAGTTGAGACTATAGATTAGTATATAATCTAGATTATAGATGAGTCTATATATATATGAGTATAGTTGAGTCTACAGTTAAGTCTTTAGATGAGTCTATAGTCCAGACTATAAATGAGTATATAGTCCAGACAATAGATGAGTCTATAGCCGAGACAATAAATGAGTCTATAGTCGAGACAATAAATCAGTATAGAGTCTAGACCAGAGTTTATAGCCCAGCCCTCTATAGTATATTCTATAGATGAGTCTACAGTCAAATCTATAAATGCGTCTTTAGTCCAGACTATAGATGAGTATATAATACAGACTGTAGATGAGTCTATAATCCAGACTACAGATGAGTCTAGACTATAGATGAGTCTATAGTCCAGACTATAGATGTGTCTATAGTTCAGACTATAGATGTGTCTATAGTCCAGACTATAGATGAGTCTATAGTCCAGACTATAGACGAGTCTATAGTCCAGACTATAGATGAGTCTATAGTCCAGACTATAGATGAGTCTATAGTCCAGACTATAGATGAGTCTACAGTCCAGACTATAGATGAGTCTATAGTCCAGACTATAGATGAGTCTATAGTCCAGACTATAGATGAGTCTATAGTCCAGACTATAGATGTGTCTATAGTCCAGACTATAGATGAGTCTATAGTCCAGACTATAGATGAGTCTATAGTCCAGACTATAGATGAGTCTATAGTCCAGACTATAGATGAGTCTATAGTCCAGACTATAGATGAGTCTATAGTCCAGACTATAGATGAGTCTATAGTCCAGACTATAGATGAGTCTATAGTACAAACTATAGATGAGTCTATAGTCCTGACTATAGATGAGTCTGTAGTCCTGACTATAGATGAGTCTGTAGTCTAGACTGTGGATGAGTCTGTAGTCTAGACTGTAGATGAGTCTATAGTCCAGACTATAGATATATCTATAGTATAGAATATAGATGAGTCTATAGTTCAGACTATAAATAAGTGTATAGTCCAGTAGAGTTAGAGTTAGAGTAGAATTAGAATAGAGTTAGAGTTAGTTAGTTAGTTAGTTAGTTAGTTAGTTAGTTGGTTAGTTAGTTAGTTTGAAAGAAGGATGTTGTGCGCTCCTTAACCATTGCCACAGGTGGGAATCGAACCCTCCACCTCCGGTCTACCAGACTAGAACAATAAGCACTAACCTACCGGAGAGTAGAGTTAGAGTAGAGTTGGAGTAGAGTTAGAGTAGAGTTAGAGTAGAGTTAGAGTAGAGTTAGAGTAGAGTTAGAGTAGAGTTAGAGTAGAGTTAGAGTAGAGTTAGAGTAGAGTTAGAGTAGAATTAGAGTAGAGATAGAGTAGAGTTAGAGTAGAGTTAGAGTAGAGTTAGAGTAGAGTTAGAATAGAGTTAGAGTAGAGTTAGAGTAGAGTTAGAGTAGAGTTAGAGTAGAGTTAGAGTAGAGTTAGAGTAGAGTTAGAGTAGAGTTAGAGTAGAGTTAGAGTAGAGTTAGAGTAGAGTTAGAGTAGAGTTAGAGTAGAGTTAGAGTAGAGTTAGAGTAGAGTTAGAGTAGAGTTAGAGTAGAGTTAAAGTAGAGTTAGAGTAGAGTTAGAGTAGAGTTAGAGTAGAGTTAGAGTAGAGTTAGAGTAGAGTTAGTGTAGAGTTAGAGTAGAGTTAGAGTAGAGTTAGAGCAGAGTTAGAGTAGAGTTAGAGTAGACTTAGAGTTAGAGTAGAGTTAGAGTAGAGTTAGAGTAGAGTTAGAGTTAGAGTAGAGTTAGAGTAGAGTTAGAGTAGAGTTAGAGTAGAGTTAGAGTAGAGTTAGAGTAGAGTTAGAGTAGAGTTAGAGTAGAGTTAGAGTAGAGTTAGAGTAGAGTTAGAGTAGAGTTAGAGTAGAGTTAGAGTAGAGTTAGAGTAGAGTTAGAGTAGAGTTAGAGTAGAGTTAGAGTAAGAGTTAGAGTAGAGTTAGAGTAGAGTTAGAGTAGAGTTAGAGTAGAGTTAGAGTAGAGTTAGAGTAGAGTTAGAGTAGAGTTAGAGTAGAGTTAGAGTAGAGTTAGAGTTAGAGTAGAGTTAGAGTAGAGTTAGAGCAGAGTTAGAGTAGAGTTAGAGTAGAGTTAGAGTTAGAGTAGAGTTAGAGTAGAGTTATGGTAGAGTTAGAGTAGAGTTAGAATAGAGTTATTGTAGAGTTAGAGTTGGAGTAGATTTAGATTAGATTTAGGGTAGAGTTAGTAAACATAAGTTAATTTAGATGGTATAAATAAGAATGAGTGTAAGTCCACATAGTATACCTTATAGTTATTAGTAAAGTATAAAGAAATTGGCAAATATAAAACTTTTGCGAATAGACTGAATAACAACAAATGTTATACAAATTGCTAGCAACAAATTTGTTGTTTAAAAGACAACAAAAAGCAACAAACTTTTTTCATTCTCAACAATTACAAAAAGAAAAAAAAAACAGCAACAAAAATACACTCTGTACAAAATACTGACACGCAAACTTTTTGCTAGAGGAAATCAAATGGTATTGAACTCAACTATATTTCTATTCAAATCTATATAGTATATTCATTCCTTCCTACTACTCGTGTCTGTACTCTATCTAATTGTTGTTAAACGCCCTATGAATTCGTGCAGTTACGCCTACAATGTAGTTTTTGCTTTAATAATTTTCAAAACAGCATTGAACAATTTGTTTTGAAATGCAAAAAGAAAAAACAACAACAAAGAATTTTTGCAATTTTTTTTTTCAATATTTTTATTTCGTTTGTTAGTTGTTTGGTCTCATTCAAAAGCCATAATCAATGTAATCGATACAAATTTAAAATCATTTTTTTTTTTGTTTTTTTAGTAAAGTTTTAGTTTTTTTTGGTTTGTTAAATAAAATTGTTGTTATATAGCTAAACTATTTGGTTGAAGATATTACCGGGGAGTTTGAATATGTTTTACATTTTTTTGCTGAATTGTCAACAACATGCCATAGTTTAAGTTAATAACAAGATATTTTTCTTTGATTTACCTTATTTTGATGACAAATTGCATGTTAATTTTAATGAAAATGACAATGAAAACTATAATTATAAAATGCAATTTATAAATTATTTTGAAAAGTATATTTTTAGGTGGCATATTTAAAAATAATTTGTAGATAAATGACCTAGATTTTTGAGAGTCATATACAAATATGTATGTAATTATAAAACACAGGAAATGCAGTAACATTTAGATGAAATATTTATTTGTCAGAAAAAAAATTGTGTAAATTAAAAAATTATTTATTAATGTAGTTTTAATGGAAATGAACAAAACATATAATTAAAATAAATAAAAATATTAGAAATATAATATTTTTATTTAAATTTTATAATTTTTTACTCTTTACATTGGTAATAAATTTTAGTAAATATGCTGCGTCAAAACAAAAGTTTTTTGCATGTTTTATTTTTCTTTTTAAACAATAAACGTATATTTTCTACCTAGAACCCAATTTTATATGTCAGTTTTATAAATACACTTTTTTTCTTTTCATTACAATTTAATACTTTTACAAATGCTTAAATATTCATTGAATATTTGATGATACTTAAATTGACAGTCTTTGTAATGACAACTATGACAAAAAAACAAGAGACAAGAATCAGCTATATTACTATTACAGTTAGGTTTACAATTTTATAGAGGTTAATGAATAATACGAATACAAGTGGAGTCATATGGATAGACAATGGTTATTTACATTTTTGCAGCTGCTGGTATTTACTAATGTTCATTGTATTTGAATGCACATGCATTTCAGTTATGTTAATAAAAAGCATATGTATGTGTTTTTGTAGAACTTTAAATGGACTTTAATATGTAGGCCTTGTTTTTAACACCATTCTATAAAGACAACGAATTTTCAGTGATTTACGTCCTTTACCTGCCTGGGCGGCCTTATTTCAAGATGGTCTTTTTCATCCATTAGGTAGACTTGAGAACAGTTTACCACGCGCCCCTGAATCCTTCAATGAAAATCTTGGGTGTCAATTTTTGTACATGCATATGTCGTTCCGTGCACAAGAACTTTGCTTAAGTACTCCGTTGAAGAATAACAGGCAGCATTGTCTCAAGCCTAATGTACACCCTACAAGGAAAAAGTAATCAATAGAAGGGGGGAGGTAACCCCAACATCAGGTGAAACAAGCTTCCGGATATAACGGAAGATGAACACTCTTATGATGCCATAAAGGACTGCATTATTTTAAATGCAATCCCCATCATCTAATGACCCATTCTAGTGTAGTAGCATGGATCAGTATATCCTATTGCGATGGCCGAAGAACTTCCCCAAATTAGATCAGGATCCCTCTTTTATAAACTGATCTATATGACAAAGGATGTAGGAATTTCCAAAGTCAATTCATTCCAATAATTGGCACGACCGTGTGTCGCGTAGCATGGATCAGTATATCCTATTGCGATGGCCGAAGAACTTCCCCGAAGCGTAATAAAGAATACTCAATCAATACTAATCTCCAATTTGTGGAGACTTTTCAGATATTTCACCAATTTTCGCATCAGTTCCATTCTTATGATCATAAAGATCACTCTATGGGATGACAGACAACCCTTGAATACTAACCTGATCGGTAAGATAAACCAATCTGGGTAAAGAATGATACTTTGTACACAGACTTTTTCGAATAGAGAATTATCCAAGCCATTAGGTATAGGTATCAGTCTCTCCTCGCGATTTTGGTTATTAAACGACAGACCCTACGTGGATCCCAAAGGAATCTCAATCAACTGACCAGCCAGGACAAGTCTGCGGGCAACTGACCACTCGTAGTACCAGATTATCTGGTGCTCTGGTTAGACCTCATGCCAAATTATTCCAAGGTGAAAACGAGGATACATTTGACATCACCAGTTTATAGGCAGCACCTCTTTTGCACGGGATTGCAATAACATCAAGGTAATGCCCCCGGGGGGGTGGGGGTCGAATTCTAGAAAGACAGAGTAAAGTTTTACAGCATGTCATTGGCAATGACATAAGGGTGAAAGAAATATATAGTCGGATAGAGTTTTAAGCTACTTAAGCCTTTAAAGGATGTTGAAGTATATATTGCTAGGAATCATAGTTAGTCAAGCCCTCTATACTCTAAACGAAAACCCGATTCTCTTTCCAAAAATCTGGGAAAAAGAGTTGACAACTTAGAATACACTTAAAGAGAAAACAAGTTTCGCTTTTTCAACCTCAAGTCCAAATCCTAAGACTAAAGTTTAAAATGTCAAGAGAGATAAACCAAAGACGAAAAAATTGGCGAATTTAATCTGAAAACTAAAGCTATCTCATAAAAGGAAGAACAAACTAAACTAGTGAAAAAGGAAAAGAGATCCCATCTTACGTCAAAATGACAAAGCCATCTGTTCCTTAATGAATGCTGTACAGTATGATATGTCGCTAATCTTATAGATCTGGTCAACAATAGAAAGAAAACTGCACAACTGCTTCAAAGAGCGAGTTCGGCATGGACGTGATGTTGATGTGGTTGGCATACCTAGGTATAAAGCATCCTAGCAAAGTGAATTTTTTGTTGTTTTTTAAGTCCACTACCTACAAAAAAAGGTTGACACAGTAAACTGGCTAAATAGCGAATATAGAAAATTCTTAAGAAATTAGATGCATTTCATTGTAAAGATAAAGCGGACGGAATACTTTTTGGTATTAATCCAAACTCCATGACTAGTCACACCAAAAACAAACGAAGGACTTAATCGCGGCTAAACTTGTTATTTTTAAAATTGGGTTGGGCCAATTGGAAGAACTCTTACAATAAGCACAGACAAGAACACTATAATTCCAAAAACGGTGCCCAAAGAATGACTAGCTTCTGCAGGTGATGCTGAGGAGTCATATCGTAAAAGAGAGAGAGAAATCACTGAAACGTATGAAAGCAATGCAGCAGTAATTTTCAATTAAAAAACAACTGTTATGATTAGACAAGGATACCATATTGTCCCAAAGACACCAACAATGTCTTCTGCATCAAAAGCTACTTCTAGCTTTCCGCAGGTATCATATGCAAAGAACAAGGAGGCAGACATTCGCTAGAAGAGAGTTTTAACGAGGAATGAATTGAAGGTAGGGGTAAGAGAATCCTACAAGACCTAATGGGATACTTAAATGGTGAGTAAAGCAACAAATATCTTGTAGCCTTGTATCGAGAAGCCAGCTCTCGTCCTGCTCTCGTTATTATACTGTAACTCAGCCGTAGCATTACTCTACTCTATTCTTCTCTAACTCTACTCTGACTCTACTGTAACCTTACTCTAACTCTACTCTCCTCCGTCTAAGTTGTCTCTTTTTCATAGAAAGCTCTCACTAATATTTAATGGCCAATACTACGTATGCGTAATATTTAATTTTTACTCAAATTAAATATCAATCATACGCGTTAGTTTCAGTTATTTAAGAGGTTAATTTTTTTACATATTCCAACTGATTTTACTCTACTACTATACTCTACTCTATTTTACTCTACTCTACTCTACTTTACACTACTCTAAACAACTCTACTCTAACTCTACTTTTACTCAACTTTATACCATATATAGTCTTTTATAACAATACACTCTGTACTCCATCTCTACACTTATTATATTCTAACTCGAGTTATTCAATGTGTCAACCATTTGGATGCTAGTTAGTGCGTTGGCCGAGGCTCCATAAACAATCTTGCAAAAACTATGATCGGAAAAGAGTTACCTTCCCTTTAAGGAAATTATCCTTTTCTCCAGCAATAGTTAATAAGGTCATTGTATTACATTTTATGCAAATCCCATTTTTAATTTAAATCTAATTGTAAAGAACTGTAATATTAATATTGAATTTTGTTTACGCTGACTTGAGTTTAGAGAAAAAAATATTTATATTATTGTTATTTTTTTCTATAGATTTGTTATTTACATTTCATTAATTTAGTTATTTGTTATGTTATAATAAATAGTTTTTTTTATTTTTTTACTTAATATTTACTTTATTTTTGCATTATATATTTTAATAAAATAAATACTCTTATTTTATTATTAATTAATTATTTATGACATCATCGTTAAGCCCTGGTATTATATTGTGTGCATGTCGTTTATGTAATAAGTTGTACATGGTTATATCTGTGTGGTTTTGTAAAAATTTCAATTTAATTTATGTTTAACATAAATTTTATTAAATCCATTTTTTTTGTGCTTTCTGACAGTAACTTTGAATTTGTTGATATGTGTTTTTGTTTATTTGCAAATTGGTTTTGTTGGCATGTGTACAGGTTGGGTAAATCAATTGTATTAAATTCAATAACCAATTAACACTATGGAGAATGTGTAATTAAAGTAAGATCCATTAGAAAAGAGAAGCTGTGAGAGCTTAATAGTAATATTGTAACCACCAACTCGTATGCGTAATAATTAACTCTTTTTAGAATTAAATATCACTTATACGCTTTAGGTGGTTTATTCTAATTCTAATCTGTTCTTACTCTCTAACTCTTCTCTAACTCTATTCTAACTCAACTCTAACTCTACTCTAACTCTACTCTAACTCTACTCTAACTCTACTCTAACTCTACTCTAACTCTACTCTAACTCTACTCTAACTCTACTCTAACTCTACTCTAACTCTACTCTAACTCTACTCTAACTCTACTCTAACTCTACTCTAACTCTACTCTAACTCTACTCTAACTCTACTCTAACTCTACTCTAACTCTACTCTAACTCTACTCTAACTCTACTCTAACTCTACTCTAACTCTACTCTACTCTCCTCCATCTTAGTTTTCTCTTTTTCATATGAATAGACTAGCAGAAAGCTCTCTGTTTAATGGACAGCACGACGTATGTGTACTATTTAATTTTTATTAAAATTAAATATCACTCATACGCTTTAGTTAGTTAATAAAAAAAGAAAACTTTGATCATTTCTACTTCAGTTGTTTAAGGGGTTAATTTCTTTTACATATTCCAACTGATTATTTTTTCAGTTTTATTGTATTTATGTACTTGTAAGTATGATTGTTAATTATCCTTTTAGTAATTATTTACTTTTGCTGCAAGTACAACAACTACAATACATAGAAGAGCGTAATAATTAAGTCAATTTTTTTTTATCACAGTAAGATCGTAAAAGAATTAATTTTTTTTCGTTGTAATTTTATTTTATCTTTACTATTTTTAAACATACTTTATTATTTTACCTTTTTATGCATTTTTAACAGAAATAATAACCTTTATACAAAGAAACATGATGCTCTTACAGCAATTTCACTTCGTTTTCATGGTATTTTTTTATGCAAGCAAATGAAAGAATAGTGAAAAGAATTATGCTGGAAATTTATAATCATATATGAAAACAAAATAAATGCAACTTTACGCTTTTAACTAGCTGGAAAATGCTTTTTGAAAATGTTCTTTGTTTTTAACTCAAACAGAATAAAATGCTTCAATTATGTTGAAAAAAAAAAAATTAAAAGTATGCGATGTTATACATACTCAAGATTTTAAACAAAATTATATTTAAAATTAATTAGACAGTTTTTTTTAATATTCAAAATATTTAAATAATTCATGTATTGTCTAGTATAATAATAAATCCTTTTTAATCAAAAATAAATTTTTCATTTGTATTTTATTTTTAATTTAAGTAAAATCATTTTGGTTCTAATAAATTTATGAGTAAATATTTAGAAAATTTTACTTTTGTTATTTAAAAATAAAAACGAAGTAACTTTTAATTTAAAGATAATTCTAAGAACTAGTTTATTTAAAAAGGTATTTAATTCGTGCACATGGTACTACATCATTGAATTTTACATTTGATGAAATGTAAAATTGCTTTCCATATATTCAATTTCATATTTCTGAAATGCTTAAAGCAAAATCTTTAAAGATCTAAACATATTTGAAGTTTTATGATTATAATAATTTTATATATCTTAGCTTTTTCTTAAAAATCATTTCGGTCTGTAGAGTGTCTAACTTGATTGGACCGATTATATTTTCCATTACAGTTTGTTGGCTAGTTTTTTCTCATATTGTCGAGGTAAAGAAATTTACAATTTGTATGTTGGTTATAAAGTATACACTGTTCTTAAAATTATACAAAACAAACAAACAGTATTACAATAGACTCATTCGCATATAACTGAACTTCACCCAGGCGACGTGCTCTAACAAGAATTTCGACGTCGTCTGCTAAATCTACAACGTTCGATACTTCCGGCATTCTTAAGTCAAATATACCGTTGTACATAATATTCCCAAAATATTCTGGAGTGGTCCTAGGACTGAACCTTGTGGAACACATGATGTAATATTATACAACTCCGTACCATTATTAGTTTGGAACCACAGTGTTCTGTTTGAAAAGTAGTCCTTTTTTATTGCAATAAGTCAGTCGGGGACATTAAGAGATCTTAACGAAGACATAATGTGTTTTCATCACGCATTTTTAACATATAGTTTAATTCACTGCATCAATTGTTGATCTAGCCTTTCTAAATCCATATTGCCTATCCGATAGCCCATAGTTTCCTTCAACTTCTTTTAACAGTCTTGTATCAAAAATGCATTCCAAGCATTTGCCTAAGGTGTCGAGAAGACATATTGGTCGATATAATTGTGGTTCATCTAATGTTTTTCCTGGTTTTAGCATCAGAATTAGTTGTTGTTTCTTCCAGATCTTGAGGAATTTCCCCTCTCTGATACTTCTGCTGAATAATCTAGTAAAAATGTCGGGTCTTGACTTAAGAGTTATCTTTAGAGCCCCATTCGAAATGAAATTCAGGCCTGGTGTTTTGTTATCGTCAATCCTTGTAGTAATGATTACTATTTTATTCTCCTCTGTCACTTCTTTCTCGGCTTGTTACGAGATTGAATACTTTTAAAGTCTAGTCTATAGTTTAGGCTATAGTCTAGTCTATAGTCTAGTACAGACTAGACTATAGCCTATAATATAGTCTAGTATATAGTCTATAGTCTAGTCTATAGTTTAGGCTATAGTCTAGGCTATAGTCTAGTCTATAGTTTAGGCTATAGTCTAGGCTATAGTCTAGTCTATAGTCTAGTCTATAGTCTAGTCTATAGTCTAGTCTATAGTCTAGTCTATAGTCTAGTCTATAGTCTAGTCTATAGTCTAGTCTATAGTCTAGTCTATAGTCTAGTCTATAGTCTAGTCTATAGTCTAGTCTATAGTCTAGTCTATAGTCTAGTCTATAGTCTAGTCTATAGTCTACTCTATAGTCTAGTCTATAGTCTAGTCTATAGTCTAGTTTATAGTCTAGTTTGTAGTCTAGTCTATAGTCTATGTAGTCTAATCTAGTCTATAGACTAGTTTGTAGTTCAGTCTATAGTCAAGTCTGTAGTCCGGTCTATGGTCTATGGTCTAGTGTGTAGTTTAGTCTATAGTCTTGTCTACAGTCTAGTATTATTTAGTGCACAGTCTCTTCTTGTCTTTAGTCTGATAAAAAATCTATTTTATAGTCTTGTTAATAGTCTAGTTTATAGTCTGGTCTATATTCCGCTTTTTATTTTATGTTATATAGCGGATAATAGTCGTCCTATGGTTTTGCTTTGTTCCAGTTTATATTATGCTCTCTAGTACCTGCTATAGACGAGAAAATATCTACAACTTGGTCAATATTTCCTATTTTCTTGTTTATCAATTTTCTCAGTGTAACTTCCTCTTCGATATTTTAATATGTGTGTGTATTTTCTTGTATGTGTACTTTGCTGTCTGTGTTTGCTTTAATGCTTAAACCAATTTTAAAATGAAATTTTTCTTCCTTTAAAGGTTTATATTAACATTGTTTCAATTTTAGATTGTTTTAAACAAAATGTTGAAAAAAAAAAAACTAAGAAAAAAATTTTAACAAGCTTTAAAAACTAAATAGAAATTTGATTTTCTCTTTACTAAATAAATGCAAAGATTTATTTTGAAATTCTTGAAAATAAAATAGAGATTTATTTTAAATTATGAAGAAAGAAATTTAAAAATTTGTCTATTGCTGTTATATGTATGTGTATGTAGTTTTGTGTGAGTGACCTACTTTCGATTAGAGGAAGTATAAACCAAATAGACAATGACTCCTAAAAGTATGTTTTAGTTGTTTTGTGATTTTGAAAAATGTATGATAACATTCGGTAGAAGAGTTAAAGATATTTGGGATTTTTTTAGGAAAAGATTATTCTATTTAAGGTTTGTTTAGTTTTCTAGAAAGAAATTATTCTATTTAAGGTTTGTTTATTTCTAGAAGTAAACATTAATAACATCATTGTTATAAATGGTTTGAAATTGAAGGATATTTCCAAGTTTGGTTTTTGCATTAAACTAAAATTGTTCGATTTTTTGAAGTTGATAATTCGTATTTGGGTTTAAAAATCTCATAACTATTGAAGCGTTCAAATATTTTTAGAACTATATTTAATAAAAAATTTAAAAATTTTTTCTAAAAAATTTTATTTCTAATATAAACATTAAAGAAAATCTAAACATAAAAAAATCTAAAACGTAAAAAAGTAACAAACACCCATCAAATTATCTCCCTCAAGTCACGCACTGGTAATTTGTTCATTTAATTTTCAACAATTTTTTTCTCAGCTTTGCAGTTTGTTGTCTATTAAAAAGACTCATCAAACTGAAAAGCGGCAACAACCAGAAAGAGAAATGTAGAAAAAAACACTCTAGTCATAAAAAACCTCATAATAATGATAAGACATTAAATATTTTTGCTCTTATACAATAAAAATCATCACACACACATGAATGAACTCATAAAAATAAAAACAAATAACTAACACAAATACCTAAGTAAACCTCTCTATATACTGTCTGTTATGCAAGGACTCTGTCAATCTATGTGTGTCTCTTTAACATAAAAGTATTGGTTTGCTGCAACATTTCTCATCATTGAGACGTTAACTCAACAACTCATTAAGGTTATAAAATAATGTTAATAATAACAATAGTTGGAATATTTTCTAGTCTGTATCTTTGTTTCCTACTTCTACTGCTGCTGCTGCTTGTGTGGGTAAATGATATCAAAAATAATAATATAATAATAATGACAACAAATAACCAACACGAACAAATTTTTCAGAATGCCATGATCCTTAAACATATACAAAATTTATATATTTACTTGCATCTCTTTTACTAACATTCATTATTTCCCACATAAAAACGCTTGAGTATAAAGGACAAATGTTTGTTAAACATGAGGGCAATTACTCATAATAATAAAAGAACCATTTTTATTCATCCTTCCTTAAACAACTTTATTTTTATTATTACGTATTTTTTTGTTTAACTTATTTATCTGTGGGTGCAAAAATTGTTCCATAAAGACGTAAAATTTTCTTGTTTATAGTTTAATGATGAACAACATTGTGATGATGAGGACATTAATTTTAGTGTCAATCCTGCCAATATTCCAAATTTAGTTTTAGTCTGCAGCCTATAATTTAGTCTAACTACAGTCATAGAAGGATTTGAGATTATAAACTCGACAATAGCTCCAACTATCACTACAGAGTCCATAATATAATCTGTTGTCAGGTTTATAGTCTATATTCCCGTCTACACTTAAGCTTATTGTCTAGTCTAAAGTTTAATTTATATTCTAGTTTATTACTTAATTAACAGTCTATAGTGTAGCATCTATAATCTATTCTAAAGCGTTATCTATAGTGTATTCTATAGTCTAGTCTTAAACGTATTCTTACAGTTTAAAGTCTATAGTCTAGCCTACTGTCTAGTATAGTCTAGTCTACAGTCTAGTTTATAGTCTAGTTTATAGTCTATAGTCTAGTCTATAGTCTAGTCTATAGTCTAGTCTATAGTCTAGTCTATAGTCTAGTCTATAGTCTAGTCTATAGTCTAGTCTATAGTCTAGTCTATAGTCTAGTCTATAGTCTAGTCTATAGTCTAGTCTATAGTCTAGTCTATAGTCTAGTCTATAGTCTAGTCTATAGTCTAGTCTATAGTCTAGTCTATAGCCTAGTCTATAGTCCAGTCTATAGTCAAGTCTATAGCCTAGTCTATAGTCCAGTCTATAGTCAAGTCTTTAGTCTAGACTATGGTGTAAAGTCTGGTCTATAGTATAGTCTATAGTTCATTCTATAGTCTAGTCTATGGTATTGTTAGCTAGGCTATTTTATAGTATAGGCTAAGGTCTAGTCAGTATTATAGTCCATAGTCTAGTCTATAATTTGGTCTGCAGTTAACTCGAAAATGTAGTGTATTATGTAGCATAAAATAAAAGACCTAAAAGTGTATATTTTTTACTATAGTCTTTAATACATTGCATATTTTAGTCTATAGTCTTGTATATAGTCTTGTATATAATATAATTTATTGTCTTTTGTATGTTCTAGTCTATAATCCGGCCTATAGTCTAGTTTATTGTCTAGTAGTCTAGTCTAGAGACTAGCCTATACGCTAGGGTATGGTCTATGGTCAATGTTTTGTCTAGTCTATAATATAACCTACAGTTAGTATAGTCTATACTATAATATGTTCTACGTTTTGGTTAAATATGTAGTCTAGTATAATCCTTGAACCTTTTTTAAATGCAAACAGAACACCTTTTTTCTGTACATTTCAATTGTTCAATAACATTTACATTGACGACCGTAACATGACCGGATTTTTGCGTCTAATATAAGCATGTGAATGTATACATGTATACTTGTGTATACCCAGCTAGCATTTAAAAGATTGTTGGATGATTAATCAGTAAACTGTGTCTTTTTTGACTCCTTTTGATGATTGAAAAATGATAAATTAGTTTATATGATGTTTATAAAGTCGATTTTCTGTCAAAGAAATTGAAATTATGCTGTAATTTTGATGATTTTATATGTTTAATGATTGTCTACGAAAGATAGTTGGATGGCTAATCACTTGACTAAGTTGAAATATTTCCAGTTATTGATAAAAATATGATTTATTAGAAAAACAATAACAAAATGAGCAGCTATCATAAATAGATCATCCAGATTTTCGAACTACGATTGCTTATATAATTATGTTTCTCTAAGTAGGAGGATCAAAAATTTTTCTTTTGTTTTTTTGGAATTTTTTTGTAGCAAACATAAAATGACTAAGAAAAGTCTTAAAAATTACTATAATACGATTAGAAAATAACTGTTAAACGAGCAGTTGTTCAGCTCACAAATGTCTAAAAAAACATAAAAATATTAGACAGAAACAATAATGGGGTTCATAAACGACTCGTTTAGAAGAGTCGCGTTTAGAAGAGTCGCGAGAGACGACGAATGTATCATTTATGATCAGAAAATGAGTGCATATATGAACGTATTAATGATGAGTCGTAAATGACTCAAATGTGATCAAAATTTGGAAGAAAAATGCTAGCTGGGTAACAACTTTTGTTTCACTTTCAAATTTACCAATCAGATAAAAAATTAAAAGCCTACCTTGAGAGCTGTTTTATTTATTTCAAATGTTTTGAAAAATTACAACTGAACAACAGCAACTAGCAACGTGGGTTTAAATACACAAAAAAGTTGTTTTTTTTGTACAAAAAATGCCACTAATTTTCAATTAGTTCAAGGTTTCGAAATGTGTGCACAAATGCAAACAAATTTGAAATAACAACAAAAACGAATTGGCGAAAACATATTAATCTAAAAAAATTTAAAACAAACAAATCGTATGGATTAGCGGCCATAGGAACATTGAAAAAAAATTTACAAAAATATATTTGAAAGAAAACTAGCAAACATTTAACAAAAGCTATGTGAAAGTAGAAAAATAGTGTGATATTTAGGCGATAGTGTTAAAATTATTTGAATATTTTAGTCATTTAGTTTATTTATGCTCGTGTATGGAAAAAGGCTAAAGTTTTGAACCAGCGGCTGAAACAAATCGCCTTTTAATTTTTGATATTGAAAGAGAATATTTTCAAAAATCTCTTTATAAAACATAATAAGTTTTTTTTTGGGCAGTAAATTGGCTCAGGTTCTATCGAATATATCAGGAAGATATTCGAATTTATACCGACAGTCATGCTGCCCTAAGGACTATAAGTGGTGTCTATACAACATCACACCTGTTCCTAGAATTCCGGGCATCTTTAAATAAGATGGCGAAACATTCCACAGTGGGACTGTATTGGATGTAAAGCTGCAAACGCTCGATTCGTGAAAAACTCCACGAGCTTACGCAACTCAGATGGTCGACTGAGGCTACCTGTAGACTGGCGAGGATTATGCGGCCGTCGTATGACCCACGTAGATCATAAATCCTTATTCAGTTTCCGAAAGCAAATCTACTGAACTTAATTGCAGTGGCCTCCATGAGCTCCATGCTAAAAGACTAGACCTTCATAGTAATGACTTCTGCAGGAGCTGTCAAGATGAAGAGATAGAAGAGAGTACTGTTTACTTCCTCTGTCCTGCCCTAGCGGAGAATAGACTGAATCTGCTAGGAGTCAATATCATGCATGACTTAACGGATCTATCTGAGGCTGACATCCGAAGGATAGACTCCTTTATTCGTGCGACTTAATGGTTTGGATAGTAAACCAGAGTAGTTGGGTCGAAGTGTAATAATACGCCGAACATTTCCTTTCTCTTTTCAGACATCACAAAGGGATCACAACATGGACCCAAGTGTGCCCCTAATGCGAACAGCAAGGGACAGCCTGCTAACCTAACCTATAATAAGTTTTTAACATTTCCCTTTCCCTTCCACTTCCCTTTCCCCCCGGGGACATGTTACCTTGGCCAGACCTCCGCCTTGGTGTTATTGCAATCCCGGGGTATAAAGAGGTAGCCAATACCTCCAGTCTGGCCGGGATTGAAAAATTGGTTACAGTCTACTCTACAGATACCCCACAGAGGAGTGACTGTGGGACTGAGTATTGGAAATGAGTTGGTATTAATTGTATATTGTACGGGATGAATGTGAGTTTCGGCAGACTTTACCCAACCCGTGTACCTAATGAATGTGTCGTATGAATGAAATGTGTGCTGGGTTGAATGATGATGAATGATGTATGATACCATTAAATTTTCCTTCCTTGTCCAAATATGTTCAGAGCATACTCTGTTGCTATCAGAATTACCACAGTGTGTCTCTGTGAGTAAGAACAATGTCTTCGGCTTATTGATGGATCATACTTCGGTCCACCGGAGGAGTGACTGCGGGACTGAGCGTTGGAAAAGAGTTTGTATTAATTGTATATGATATGGGATGAATGTGAGGTTCGGCAGGCCTTACCCCACCCAGATGTGTGCTGGCTTGAATGATGATGTATGAAAGGTATTTTATACATATGATACCATTGAATTTTCCTTCCTTGTCCAGATATGTTCAGAGTATACTCTGTTCATATCAGAATTACCATAGTGTGTCCCTGTGAATAAGGCTTATTGATGAATCGTACTTCGTTCCACTGGTTACGTCTCTAGGTAATGTTGCCGAATCAACAGAGGCCATCCAATGGTCAGAGATTAGATAGCTCGAGTACTCCACGAAAGTACTTGTGCATGGGTCGGTCAAAGCCGATTTACGAAAATTGCCACCTAAGTTCTTCATTGAAGAATAAAGGGGCGATGGTAGACCGTTCTCAAGTCTACCCAATGGATGAAAAAGACCACCGTGAGATAAGGCCGTCAAGGCAGGTGCTCACGTTCAAACTCTCGACAGTCATTTCCCTTCCCCTAACTTAAGTAAATCATAAAAATTACTTTTATTTGTTGTTCTGGTGATATATTCAAGTCTGCAAAAAAAAATACAATGAATAAATTTTATCTCTTCTATCCCATTCTCTTTATATTATAATAATAATTAAAATAATTCAAGCATACTTTTAGGCCTGCCCTTTTCTTTTGTGTGTTTATCATTTCTTGACTAATGAATATTTATACAAGTTTTTCTAGTCTTTGCCTTTGAAAAAATTTTGATTTTTCAATCAAGTTGAAAATTGTCATTAAATTAAATGTAAAGAGAAACAAACAGAAATTGAAAAAATGCAAACTTTTAATTTGTCTTTAAAAATTCATAAATTTTGTTTAATGAATATTTTACAATATTCTTTTATTTTTTTCTTTCATCTGCAAATAATGTTTATTTTATAAACAAACTGAAATGAAAATTGCAGTGAATAGGAAAAATGTTTAACTTAACTAAATATTTTTGGTTATTTGTATTTTATTGATTTTAATGTAATTTTTTTTGATATAAAATAATGAAATAGCAATTTAGTTAGAAACAAAAACAGATTTCAAATCGTATGATTGTATAGAACAAATGGTAATTTTATAAAAAGTTTATTTTATTATTGCTAGAAGTTTATAATTTTAATGAACTTTTACAGAAATTATGAAAATATTTTATTAAAAAAAAATCTAGTTAAATTGAATTGAATTTAAGAATAATTTTAGAGCATAAATTTGAAGAAAAGTTTATGAAAGAAATATGTTTATTACAAAATAGTTAGAAATTAACTTTTGAAGAAAAGGTTTTTTATTTCTTCTCAGTTTTCTTTAAATTTTTACAATTTACTTTTTAAAAGTTTCATTTTCAGAAACATTTATTAATTTTATTAAGCATTAAATTAAGTTTCTCAGAATAGTAGCTTTTGCTACTTCTTTGAAAGTTTTCAAACAAAAAGTAAAAGCTTTTTGTTTGAAAACTTTTAAATAACAAAATGTATTGTTTTTGTAAGATATAATGATTTGGAAAAAGTATATTTAGTTGTCAACTTCTGTTCTTTAAAAATGAAAACATTCATCTTTAGCAGACACTTTTAAAGGTTAATTTAATTTTCTACACATAAAAATTGACTTTTTCATTGAAATGCTTTTTTATCAATAGTATAGCTTTTCCAAAGAATATTTTTTTTCGTAAAAAAATGTTTTTTTTTTACGAATATAGTTATCGTTTTAACCAAGAAGCTTTTTTACGATACATAAAAAGTTTTTCATCTAAAAATATTAATTTAAGAAAACCTCTAAAAAAGCTTTTTTCATTAAAAAAACTTAATTGAAATAAAAAGCTCAATCTCAAGCTGAAATACAACGTTTTTTCACCAAAAAAGTTAATAAAATAAAAAGCTCAATTAATTGAAATGAAAAGCTTAAAAAGTTACGTAGTTAGTTCGTTAGTAAGTTAGTTGGTTAGTGAGTTAGTTTGTTAGTTAGTTAGTTAGTAGTTGCTTGATTCGTTAGTTTACCTAAGACTATATATTTTTATTAAAAAAGCTTTTTTAATAAAAGCTTATTTTATATAAAGGCTAAACTTAGTTTTTTCCATCACAAAAGCATTCAGCAATAAAATCAAAGAATATAAAATTTCAACATAAAAAAAAGCTTTTCCGTTAAACAAAATTATAAAAAGTTTATTTTAAAGATTGAAAGCTAATTCCAATTCTTCTATATAAAAGCTCTAAACTGTAAACAGTTTTTTAACGATTATAGTTTTAAAGTAAAACAACTTTTAAATAAAAAAAAATTATTTAATAAAAAGCTTTTTTCATCTTTATTAAGCTTTTTTTATTAATAAATACATTTTCCAGAAATGTTCTTTTTAATAAAAATAGCAACAGGGTTTTTAGTTAAGAATAAGCTTTTTCTTGCAATTTTGAAAGGGTTTTTTGCAATGAAAAGCTTTTTTAATCAAAATATTTTTTCCACAAAATAATGCTTTTTGCCAAAATATTGTTTTCACTTATAAAACATTTCCTTTAAAACGGTTGGTTGGTTTACGCGCGAACTGTCATGTAGAATCGAAGAGACTTCATTTTGACCGGACCACTCCACTAGTCAGATATAGTATTTGCAGTATTAGATCCAGCCCGTAGATGTAAAAAATCTGTGGATATCATTCAGCTTAAACTTAGATATCTCATCAATTTTAGATATGCAGAGAGGAGATGAAAGTCCGTTTCTTCCTTCTCCCTGTCTTTGCAAATGCGACAAGGATAATTGAAGGGGACACCAAGCCGACTTGCATGTCTGCCTATTACCCAGTGTCCAGTTATTACTGTTATCAGCCTCGATATGTCCTGCCTACTTCGGTTTTTAAGGTGTCTTGTGCATTTCTAATTGTGTCTAAGTTATTCCACCTATTTTCAGCTTTTTTTAATAAAGAATCTGAAGATATTGCTCTTGATAAAACTTTACGGAGTTTCTATTGAAACGGCGTTGAATATGTCTAAAGCAGATCCCGTTCTAGCAGGTTGATTACCTTAGTAGTCCCTATGCGCAAGGACCCAAACAAGGATAATGCAAGACAGGCGACCCTTCATTGACAGATCCTTCTTACATTGTCTAACTAATAGAGAAGTAGTAGTATAAGATTTTAGTGAGAGAAGTGTCGCTTGACTATTGAAAAGATTCCTATGTTGCGGCGAATATTGAAGTCATAGAATACCTTACAGGCTGACATTATCGGAAATATTTCACCATGAAAGACACTTCAGTTGTTGGGAAGACGATGCAATTCATTTTAGAACCATTTGGAAAGATTCTAGTAGCAGGAAGGAACTGCGATTTTGAAGACTTTATAAAAACTGTTTCTAACTTTCTTTAAAGAAGCTTTTGTGTAGGAAAAGCTTAGAATAGCTGATCTACCAAAAAAGCTTTTTTAATAAAAAAATATTTACTAGAAGTGGTTTATTAAGCAAAAATAAATATTTAATTCCTTAATTTCACTTTAAAAACACTTGCATTACTCTCTAGCGTCTTAAATTAATTCCTTTTAACATTAATTCTTTTGCTGTCGTAGACAAACTGTAACCAAATATCAACACAGTGTTACTGTTCGATATTCATTGCTTTTACATTGCAGTCATTTGACAGTACAGACACATCAATGACAGTTGCTTAAAATGTTTTACATTTTCTTCATTTATTTTTCTGTAAACATCTTGATAAATGTATTTTTAAATAGACCTAAAAGATTATAGCACTTTGTCCACCGTTCTCTGTCCTTCGTTGTATGGTCATGAGCATTTAAACTATAGTAAATACACTTCCGGTTTTGTCTTTCGCACAAAGACGACGATACACAATCTTTCACTGGAATTTCATAATAAATTTTCTACCAGACATTTTCGAAATATTTAGGTGTGTTAAAATTTATCTCTTCTATTTCCCCAGAATTGCTATTTGAGGGGTGTTGGATGTGTTGGTGTTCCTTTTACTGTTTATATTTGCAGCAGTTGCTCTTGTTTCTTTTAACGCAATGAATTGAAAATGAAATTGTGTTTAAGATTTATAATGACTGTTTTTCTTGTCTCCTTTTGAAAGGCTTTTACATTTAAGGAAGATTATTAAGGGTAAGGAGTGTGCTAGTTTTACAGGTCAAACTGTAGTGTCAATATTGCCAAACACCTTGACATTGTTAAAAGAAACAATGTTGTCTTGTATGTAGAAATTTACAGCTTTTTCTTTACAGCTTTTTCTTTCTTTTAAGAAAAAATGAATTTTTCATTAAAGAGAATAAAGTGTTTCTTTGAGTGATAATTATGTTATTAAATTTTATTTAAATGAACAAACTTTCGCTTGTTCTTTGACTATGACTCACAAATCTTTTTTGTTATTTAACATAGTTTTTATTTCAACAGTTTATTACCGAGGTCTGTGTCAATCGATTTTATTTTACAAAATAATAAAAACCTGCTGACAAAGAACGTTTTTTTTCAGCACAAAACAAGTTCTACTTTTATACCCATATTACTCGCCATTTATTTGCTTTTTTTGTTTCTTATTTTCCTTAACAACTCTGTTCTATAAAAGGAAAATGTAATTTCAGCTAAAAAGAATTCATTTTATTGTTGAAAAAAAGAAACGTTTATATTTCACTTTCATTGTTAGTTTAGCACTTGTTTTTTTTGCAAAAAATGAAAACAAAAATATAAGAAAAACATTAACAACTACAAGTTTATAATGGTTGTAATACATAAAACATCAAAGTATATCAACCTCAAACAAAACAATAAGAAAAACATAAAAACTGTTTGTTGTTATTTCATTTTTTTTTTGTCAGCTATAACCTATAACAAAGTGTTTTATTGAATGTTACAAAACACCATCACTAAAGCAAATATATTAACTATTGTACACACACACATAACAAGAGAACAAAAACTGTTATTTGCTACTGCTCGATATAGAATGACAAACTCTGTTATAAAGTTAAAGTCTTATGCAACTCACAGTTACACATTTTGAACTTTGTTCAGTTAACATACTTTAAGGCCAACTCAACAAATATTCTTCTGATCATTTAACTAATTATATTATTTCACCATTTCTCTCTTTATAGGTAAGATATTCTTATATTAAATGGTTATAAACACATGGACTTGTTAAAGATATCATGATGAACACACAACTCTTTTTAAACCCCGTCTAATGCCAGGTAAAATATTCAATATGATATATTTACATCTATACAATTACAACAATAACAAATGAATCCAGGGAAATACATTTATTTTATTACTCGAAATTATGTAGAAACACGTCCCATTAATTAACATCAGCACGTATGATTGATATTTAATTTTTGTTTGAATTAAATATTACGTATACGCTATATCTTCGGGTTTAAAACGAAAAACGGTGTAGTTGCAGTTTTTAAACGAAAATTAAACTACAGAATTTTCTTAGTCAGTTCCAGTACAGTTCTAGTTCAGTTCTAGTTCAGTTCTAGTTCAGTTCTAGTTCAGTTCTAGTTCAGTTCTAGTTCAGTTCTAGTTCAGTTCTAGTTCAGTTCTAGTTCAGTTCTAGTTCAGTTCTAGTTCAGTTCTAGTTCAGTTCTAGTTCAGTTCTAGTTCAGTTCTAGTTCAGTTCTAGTTCAGTTCTAGTTCAGTTCTAGTTCAGTTCTAGTTCAGTTCTAGTTCAGTTCTAATTTATTCCTAAATGTTTACTTTCCATTGTGCTTCCTATTTATTGTTTTTTTGTGTTCTTGTGTATTATTGGTATTTGAAAATTGGAATTTTCTTTTCTGTCATGGTGTGCGAATGTTTAAGGATATATGCGTGAGCTGATATTTCTTTTTCTAATTTCATATTTTGAGCCTTGGAGGCCTTGATATGTCACTAGCAATGTCAATAATTTACAATGGTGGTCTTAAATTCTATGTGTTTTATTCTTTTCATTTTCCTTCTTTTTATGAGGGGAGTGCTTACGAATTTCATTCTAGTTTTTTATTTATATGTTTTATATTATTGCGAAGACAACAATTGGTTTACCAGCAGCATTTTTATTTTTGTATTATTTGTATTTTATTATTTTTATTTATTCTATTTTTTTACTTCAAGTATTTATACTTAATAAATGAAAATGTGCGAAAATTGAAATGAAATATAAACTAAAGTATTGGGAGTAGAGTAAAAAAAATATATGTCAAGTACTTTACAAATACCACAGCAGCGAATATTACACATACAAATAACATTGTAAAGATAGTCATATCGGGTTTCTTCAGAGAGAGTACCCTGCAGTTTCAAAAAAGGAGTTACATGGGTTTTTCAGTTGATATATTATTAAAAAATATCTAAGTGTTATTTTGACTAAAATATATATAATTTGAAATCCGTAACGAAATCATATTAGTGTCCCTAAATAATCTAGAGGAAATGGAAATTACACTTTTTGAGAAAACGAACTTTTATCTTGTAATTTGTAGTATTATTCTACGAGTGTTTCGGAGTAATCTAGAGAGTAATCTACAATAGTTTTTGTATTTCTAAGAAATATACAAGAGTTTAGATGCTAATTACTTTACCTTCTAAATGTAGACTAGTGAAGATTTCAATTAAAATATGGTCAATTAAATCTTTAGACTCCCCTCGAACTGTGTGGTTCTGTGATAGAACTTTTCATCGTAATTTAGAACAGCACCATTGAGGATATTTCAAAAACAGGTTAGAGCTTGTTTTAGACATTTAAAGAAATTAAACGAAATGAAAAACAATCATCATAAACATTTTTTTCTTCATTTATTTATTTGTTTATAAGTTGTTGAGAGGTTTTCTAAATAACAATGATATGAAGAGTTGAAAGGGCATTATTATTAAGTTTGCTAGAAAAATACATTTCAAAATACTAAGTCATTTGGATAATAGAATACGAAATTTAAAAAAATAGCTTTAAGATTTAAGAAAACTTGAAAATTTAAAATAAAAAAGATAAATTTAAAAACAGAAATATTTTGTTAATTTTTTCATAATTTTTGCCTTAAGGGACATTGACTCATAAAAGTACTTATCACTTGCTGACAATATTTGTACGTTTTAAAGTAGTTTTGAAATTTAACTTATATTTTCATTTCCAAAATGGACTGTGATGGATGGAAGGATGTACAAATAGACATGTGGACATACAGAAGGACATGCGGCTGAACATAAGAAAGGACATACACACATTTTTATCTTAATCTACTCCTCTTTCTAGAAGTGGCTTCCACAAAACCATCCCGTTTTACTTGATTTGCTGTGGTTCTTTTGCGTCTTCATAGACCAAGTTAATAAAGTATTTAGCGGATCCAGGTATTCATTGGTCCTCCTTGGCTTCTTGAGGACAGATAATTCTACTTTAGTGCGATCCTTATGATCGGGATAAATTCATCTGTTATGGACAATACAGTTCTATTTTCTGCGTTTAATCTCTTGCCAAAGAGGATTTCATACATAAAGAGGTTAAGCACAGAACATGATCCAACAAGATCAACAACACATATCTCTGGAATCTTGCCAATGAGGATTAATCTCTTTCCTCTTTGGCAAGATTGCAGAGATCATGCATATGATGCTGATGCACTTGTTGTATAGTTCATGTAGTATCGTGCGGACAAATCTCCAGAGATCTGTGTTGTTTATCTTTTTGGTTCAGATTATCACGCATGTTTTGCTAAGGCATTTGCTGTTCTAGTTCATGGAGTATCTCGTTTGTATGAATCCTGAGATTGATTCCTGTGTTGTTGATCTTTTTGGATGCACTTCTTGTAATAGTTAATGCAGTATCGAGCGCCTTCAAATGTTTTTTAGTCTGCCTTGCCTTCATGAGGACAGACCACTCTCCTACTAATACTCATTGTAATGTTATGAATAATACACATTCATTTTCTTTGCATAATCTCTTATTGTATAGAATCCTGGTTGGAAAGTTTCCAGAGATCAGTGTTGTTGTTCTTGTTGGATCAGAATATCATGCAATAAGGCACATTATGTTCTAGTTCGTGGATTGAGCGCATTCAGGTGTTCTTTTGATTGCCTGGGATTCTTGAGACCAGATGACTCTACTTTAGTCCCATCCTTGTGATACTATCAGGATTTATTCTTATATTATGATCAACACACCTTTATCTTCTGATCTTTATCTGTTTTATGAGTCCATTGTTGTAGAAAATATTTAAATCGTAAACCACTATAGTGGGTGTTATGCGTTTGTGCTGATGTTTGTAACTGATTGTGCTGATTGGTTCTACACCCACCCTAAAGTATTCCAGTCGTCTTCGATTCACTTTTTGCATTCTGATTTAGATATGTCCGTTCTTCCGTCAGTGTGTCCGTCCGTCTGTGTGTCAATGTAAACCCTGTGCGCACTCAACAGGTCGCAATTTTCAAGATAATTTTATTGAATTTGGCACATATTTTTCTTCTGGTCCAAGGAAGGATTGAAATCAGACCATTATTTCGACTAGCCACCAAAAAACCATACTCCCCGTATAGCGCTTTTGGTCTCATAAATAAATTAAATATTTTATTATGTCAACAAAAATTAGAAAAACTTATTTTTTAGAACTTTATAGGACACTACCGATTTTTGTAATGATCGCACCTTATTTGACCGTGGACCCCATACAAACTCCCCTCCAGAAAATGACTTGAAGGACAAAATTCTCTAATAAGCAATAATATTATTAAATTCTACATAAATAATTTTGAAGTATTTCTTGGATGAAATAGCCTGCCGATAACTTTCTTTATCTCATTTACATTGAGATTGTTTCGCAATTGGGGTTTGAATATTATCTCCTGATCTTCAAAAGCTTATATGGCATTATATGTCTGTAAAAATGATTTTGACCTAGATTGGGGTATCAACCCAGCAAATGTACACTGGCTTTATGAGGCGGTGATTATGCCGATAATGATGTATGGTGTTATTATCTGGTGGCATGCACTTGGTATATCATCAAACAGAAACACACTCACGAAAGTTATGAGACACGTGTTCTTAGAACGACGCTTAGTAAAGCCTTGTTTGCTAAGCTGAACGGGCTTCCTGTTGATCTCCTTGCTAAACAACTGGCAATGAGCACTGCAGTCAGATCAAGTATTACAAATAGATGGATCTCTGCATCCAGAGGTCATGCAAAGATTATGGATCTTCTCCCAAATCTACAACAGGTCTCTGACCACTGTATTCCGGAACCGTACTATACTTACGGTTCAAAAACCACTATAAGTGGCGGCGGTGGAATCTTCATTAAAGAATTTGAAAGAAATTTCTGTGATAAAAAGGTCATCTAATTGGCTTAGGTACTATCGGATATTCAATAGGAATATCAGAATCTATACTGACAGCCAAGCCGCTTTCAAATCTCTGATAGGTGTTTTCTCCGCATTAAAACTTCTCCAAGAATGCCGCACGTCTCTAAACGAGATTGCGAGACATTCAAGAATTACCCTCGTTTGGGTCAAAGGATACGGGGATATAATGGGCATAAATATTGCTGATATCTTGGCGAAAGCTGGTACGAGGATGGCCATACTGGATATAGACCTATTCTGTGGCGTCGCCCTAGCGGCCATTAAGAAACAAATATACAACATTTGTTTTAGTTTAGCTCAAGATCGGTGGTCTCAGGAACACACTTGCTTGTCTGCTAAGTTGCTATGGCCCTTTATGGATCCTCATAAAACATCCTTCATATTAGGGCTTCTTAAATAAGTAATACCCATTATTGTCTTCCCAGACATAACAAAGGGACCTAATTTGGACTCAAGTAAAATTATACTTGTTTAAGTATACAGTGTGCTGAACCTAACCTAACCTTGTACCTTGATATTCATAAGTCAGTTTCTTATGGGTTGTTCTTCTCAATTTCGTTGTTATCAGTAGTTCTATGGAGGCAATGTTACTGATTTCCTCAAAATGTCCTTTCTCTCTATTTTGTCTCCTGTTTCACTTTCGATTAGTTGTAATAGGACAGTTGATCTTATATTGTATTGTATAAATTATAAACCGAATGACAAATTGTATTAACCCATCTTATCATAAGTATTGCTCATACTCAGCAAAAACAAAAGGTCAGCCAGTCTGTCTAACCGCACTTTAGAAAATTGTTTCCCTTCATCACCATCAATTGACCAGACAGTTTTGCCAGCAAGTGTTAGAAACATTTAATAATAAATTTTTCCCCAAAGACCAATTAGTTTTATATCGTTATTTATTTCTATAATTTTCTTGTTAAATTCAACTCCTTGTCTCACGCAACTTTCTAACTTAAGTGCTGTACTTTTTTTTCTAAACTTTTCTTTTTCTTTAACAGTTTTTTAAAGTTTGTTAATTTTTTTTGCACGAGTTTTTTTTTGTGTTACAATAAAGCGGAAAAAATAACAATTTTTATTATGGCTTTTTATATAATTTGAAATTATAAAAGTTTGTAGTTTTCTTTTTTTTGCGCCCTCAAACAATCATACACTTACACTTCCATATGGGGATATTTTGGTTAAGTTTTCCTATTAAATTCTCGGCATAAAATGAACAAATCACCATTTAATCGTTTTATAAAAAGTTGATTTGTTTAAAAAGCAAAAAATGTAAAAGAAAAATCTATAAAATTGATCATAAAAGGTGGCAAGAAAGTAGGAAAAACAAAACGAAGATAGGAAGAAAAAAAAAAGGAAAATGTGTGGATAAAAAGGTTAGTTTATTTAACAGCTTAGTGAATATAATATTAGTTAAGGTTGTTAAAGTTATTTTACAATAGCTCCCTAAACTTATGCAACAATATAGTCAGAAATTTAAAAAAAAACCTTACTTAAACACACACCTAAAAAGAGTGTAAAATAATTGATTACCTAAAGCTTTGTGAACAACCTCACACACACATACACACAACTTCCTAACTGGCTGAAAAAAAAGTAAAATTTATAATAAAGTTTATTTTTTTCTATTTTCTCTATATAGTTTTATTTTTCTTTTTTTGCATTAAAAGTTTAATAGAAAAACTTAAAAAAAATGTTTCTGTTTAATATAGAATAGAAAATACTTGCATAAAGGATATGATTTAGTATGATTAAAAAGTGTTTTTACTTAGGAAAAAGTAAAACTACATAGAATTTGAACAAAGAACAGTTAAGAGATAAATGGTTATTTAACTTAAGTGTTAGCTGGAGGAAAATTTGAAAAGGGAAAAGAAAGAGATAGAGATAGAGAGTAAGAAAAAAGTGAAAAATTATTAAGATAAAATAATTAAAAAGACAAATATAAATAAACAAAAACTTTTATTAGTTTCTTTAAAAAAAACATCTATTACAGGAATAAAATGGAACTGATTTTAGCCTCAGCTGTTAATCAGACTATACCATTAACTAGCCTCATATTTATCTTGACAAGTCTAAATAAAAACAAATATACACCAAATTATAGCTTTGTCTTTACACCAGATAATACGGCCAGTTACAGACAGTATAGCAGTCTTGGATATAGACTACCGTCACGACTTTGAATAAGACGTTAGGCTACACTATAGATAAGACTGTTGACTAGACTATAGAACAGAAAATAGTTTAAAATATATTACCCTACCAAAGGTCTTCACTATAGAATATACTAAAAACGTAACTCTTGATCATATTATGGTGCTGATTATAAACTGTAACATCGACTATAGAACAGATTTAAGCCTCGACTAAATAATAGACTTTAAAAATAGCATAGCTCAACTTTAGACTAAATACACTAAAGTCATGACTTTGGAACACACTAAAGTTCCTTTTATCGACTATAAATATATTCAAGTCTCGATTAAAGAATAGAGTATTCAGAATACTCCAATCCGTTTAGACCATAGATCAAATAATAGCCTCTATAGATTAGAAAATTGTCTAAAATATATATCAAATTTCAGTCTTTACTAAAGACCAAATATAAGTGTCGATTACATATATTAAAGTAGTCCCGAGTGTGGAAAACTGTCTCGCCCACAAGCCATATTTTGAAATTCGAATGAAGGAGGAATTTCTAATTAAATTCTTTTAAATTACATGAAGGTTTCAATCGCTACGAATATCAACCAATATATTGAGTCGTGTCTATAGGCAAGACAGTAGATTGTACTGCAGATATGTCAACAGACTATATCATCTACTATCAAACATAATATACCAACGACTATATTACGTTTGATAGTATGGAATATTTTCTCGATTATAGAACAGACTGTGGTACTGACTATAGAAAAGTCTATATAGTCGAATGTAGTTGAGTTATCACAAAGTTTGCTAACTCGAGTATTGACACTGCAATTTTAACAGCAATACTGAAAACATCAATAATTCGTCCCATTTTTAAAACCGGCGTTAAAAACGACTGCCAATTGCTATACTTTCCATTATTGAAAAGATTCTTGAAGAGATTATTGTTCGCAGATTCAACAATTTTTTTAAACAAATATAAAATCCTTAATTCAAACCAATGTGGTTTGGCAAAAGTATAAACAAATTGCTTGGAAATTTTGTGCATTTCATAAATAAAAGAAAACTTCCACTGCTTAGCACTGTTTATAGATTTTAGTAAAGCTTTCGACACGCTGTCCCACAGCAATCGTTTAGATATTCTGATATGATAGATATGTTAAACAAAAGTACTGCTTTTGCATTCGCAAGCGACACCGCTATAGTAGTATCCAATAAAAAATTTAAAAAGCAAGCTGAATAATGCAAGGAGAACTTGATTTAGTCACAAAATGGAGTCATGATAATGGTATTATTATAAACGCGTCGAAAACTAAGCTAATGCACATTAAACCATCGCATCTTCCCAATCAAGCAATTAAAATTTCACAACAATGAATGCATATACGACCCTAAACCTCATACGTTTGAGACATGCATAACAATAATTTAAGTAGTAAAATCCTATAAGTACCTAGGTGTTTTCGTAGACCATAACTTTAAATGGTTAGCACATACACAAGATCTTTGTAAAAAACTAAGAAAATCTGCATATATTCTATTCCACTTAAATAACTGTACTTCATTTTATGTGGAAGTTCCACTTATTGCAGAAGTTTGCAACATACACAAAACCAAATATTAAGAATTCTACAAAAAAAAAAAACAACAGCGCAAACAACAAATACAATACTTGATGATATATGGAAATACCAAGACATACGTTAACATGAATAACCTCAATGTATCTAATGTCGAACACTACACAACAAACAATCATGTCGAAAACAACATCATAAATACAAATGTCTCCAACAACACAAACATTGAACATGATCGCCATCAAATCTTATTATATCAACCAATACAAATTCAAACGAAAACACAAACAGCAATATAGTACTGGTATAAACAACAACACAACTTTACAACACAAACAACAAGTTTAATGTCAACACAACTAACCTAGCTGCAAAACAAATAAAGTTTTAAACGTCAAAAATATATTACAATACAATAATCAATGAATTCAAAACGATCGTAGACACCTGTTACCAATGAACTACACACACAACACCAGGCGAAGAGCAGAAGGAAGTTATAAGGTTGAATGCTTTCGTAGCAACTATGGGAAAAATAGCCTAGATGTCGTATGGTTATCCCGCAAATAAGGCAAATGGCTTTGCGGGATTTAGGTCTTTAAGAAATTTGTAAATGAATTTTCGAAATAAAAAAATAAAAATAATTGAAAAAGTTAAAAAGGTTAGTTAGTTAGTTGGTTAGTTAGTTAGTTGGTTAGTAAGTTAGTTAGTTGGTTGGTTGGTTAGTTAGTTAGTTAGTTAGTTAGTTAGTTAGTTAGTTAGTTAGTTAGTTAGTTAGTTAGTTAGTTAGTTAGTTAGTTAGTTAGTTAGTTAGATAGTTAGTTAGTTAGTTAGATAGTTAGTAAGTTAGATAGTTAGTTAGTTACTTAGTTGGTTACTTAATTATTTGGTTAGTTAGTTAGATATTTACTTAGTTGGTTAGTTACTTAGTTGGTTAGTTAGTTAGTTAGTTAGTTAGTTAGTTAGTTAGTTAGTTAGTTAGTTAGTTAGTTAGTTAGTTAGTTAGTTAGTTAGTTAGTTAGTTAGTAAGTTAGTTAGTTAGACGGTTGGTTGGTTAGTTAGTTAGCTCCGAGGAAATACACCTAGGCATTCAGTTGCAATCAAAGACACTCCGACCTGTGTGACCTCTATCTCTGGTACATGTAGTCTGCACTTTCTAACAGACTGCAGTCACCACTGCACAAATGACTATTCAATTCCATATGTATGGCAGAAACCGTAGTATAGTCTGAACATTCTAGCAGACGGCAGTCCTTACTCTACAATGTATTTAAGACTAAAGTCCAGAATGCGGAACAAACAAAAGCCTCTACTAAACAGATAGTAGTAGTACAGAGAAGTCATTAGTACATAGTAGTCATTAGTAGATAGTAGTTTATTCTTAATATTATTTTGCTTTATTTCTCTCTATATTAATTTCCCTAACTATTTTCATCCATTTCTCTGAACTTAACTTATTTCTTAAATTGCATTTAAGTTAAACATTTTCATACTTTTAAACTTTTTGGTTAAGTTCTTTTACAAGTATTAATCAATATTAAATATTACTTATTCTTTTAGTTTAACCCGCTTTCTAAGTTCAATTAAGTGTTCATTGCCCACATGGCCTACTTTAAAGGTGAAATTTTTGAACGAAAATTATAGCCTACCTAAACGAGTGCTTAAAAAAAAGCAACCTACATAACATGCAAGAAAAACAATGCCTTGTACTTTTTAAAACTAAAATACTTTTGCTATTTAAATTGAATGGGTACTTTAAATCTGTTTTTTGCCTACACTTTTGATTGCATTAAAATTGAACATTTTTCAGAGACTACTTTTAGGAGGGTATAAATTGAAAAAAAGAAAAACAAAAATAGAATCGTTGAAAGATAAATACTTCAATTGTTGCTTATCTTTTAATTGCTTTTTTTAATATGAAAATATTCTTTGCAACAGCTTTATATTATTCCCCTAGTATATTTAACATAAAACTTGGCTAGCATATAATTTAAACATTTTTCATTTTTTGTAATTTTTTTCTTGGAGTTTTTTTTTTCGTTTAATATTGTATTTACTCAACATTATGAAAAGCATATTAAACCAATAATTGTTTAAGTCTGAGGGGTCGATGATTATATACTCTAGACAATTGTCTAGCAGCCAAGCTGAAATGAAACACTGGTTGCCTGGTCTGGCTCTTTGCCTTTTGGTGGCCAACAACGAACAGCAACAGGAAATATTCCATTAAAATAGAAAACATAATAAAAAAATTTACACACACACAAAAACAAGAAATAATAAAGAATCCATAAAATCATAATATTAATGCTCAGAGAATAAGAGACTGAACATCAAACAATACTTCACCAACTGTTATAATTACAAAAAAAAAAAAAAAAAAAAAAAACTGAGAGCAGAAGTAAAATCTGTATTAAAGCAAAGTTAAAACAATACGGTTTGTGTTATGTGTCCATGTGGCTGCTTGCGTTTAAAGGCGCTGTACCGGAAGTGCATTTTATTTAACAGGGATAGGAATGTATTTTTGTGTAAGTTTTTTTTTTTCTTAGCATAGCCCACTGCTGGGCTTCACAGCTGATGTGGCATCAATCCGCAAAACTACTTTCATGAATAAACAAGAAACTAAAAGAAGAAAATGAAAATAATTATAAACGGCAGGATGGGCAATTTGGAATCACTTCTATTCGACAAATTTCTTTTTATTTTTATGGCAAAAACTGTCATTTGTTTTCTACAAAAAACTTCATTTTTAAGAACATAATTTTCTAGACCAAAAATCGTTTTCTAGACAAAAATTTACTTCAAAAGAAGACAAAATTCTAGATGAAAACTTTCTTCCATAGAAAAACTATTTTCCATAGAATACTGTTTTCTAGAGGAATATCCTTTATTTAAGAAATCTATATTTTAGGTGAACTTTCTCTTCCACAGAAGTCCTTTTTCTAAATGAAAACTATTTTACATTTTAAAGAAGTCTGTATTTATGTTGAGAAATCTCTTCCACCCCTTTTCTAGATGGAAACTGTTTTCTATAGAATGATCTAGACAAAGACTGTATTCCATAGAAGACTGCTTTCTGGACGAAAACACTCTTCTTTAAAGTCCGTTTTCGTAAAATTCGTCTCGAATTAAAAAATCTCTTCCCCATAAGACCCTTTTCTAGATGGAAACTGTTATTTTTAGAAAGACGTGTTCTAGACGAAGAATGCATTCCATAGAAGACAGAAGGCGGTCTTAAAAAAAAGACTCTTTTTAAAAGTCCGTTTCCAGAAAATTCGTCTCGAATTAAGAAAACTATTCCACAAAAGACCCTTTTCCAGATGGAAACTGTTTTCGTTAGAAAAACGTATTCTAGAGGAAGACTGTATTCCATAGAAGACCTTCTTCTGGACAAAAACACTTTTCCTAAAAGTCCGTTCTCCGAAAATTTCTCTTCTATATGAAACCGTGCTTTGTAAAAGGAAAATTTCGTGTGAGATCGTTTCCATTTTCTATACAAATGTTGTTTTCTATAGAGGATCTTTTTCTAGACATAAAATATCTCCCATCGAGGTCAGTTTTCTAAGGGAAAGCTGTATTCCATTGCAGACAGTTTTTTGGTCGAAAAATGTCATCCATAAAAGATTTCTAAAAATGTTTGTATTTAAGAAGAGAAATCTCTACCACAGAAGATTTTTTACTAAACTTAAACTATTTTCCATAGAAAGCTATATTCTAGACGAATACTGTATTCCATAGAAGACCGCTTTAATGTCATATGAGATCATTTTGTAAATGAAACTTGTTTTCCATATGAAACACATTAATATTGAACATCATTATCTAGACGAATGTTGCATGTCAGAGGTCCTTTTTGCAGACGGAAACTTTCTTTCATGAAAGACTGTTTTGTAAGTGACGGCTGTCATGCATTGAAGACCGTTTTTTTTGAATATAAATGTTTTCCATAGAAGACTATTTTCTAAATGAAGAATAACTTCCATAGAAGATATTTTTTTAGGCGCAAATTTTCTAGATGAAGAAAGACTTCCATAGAAGACCGTTTTTTTGGAGCAAATTTTCTTTTATATAAAGAACAAGTGTCTTAAGTAGAAGGTTGTTTTCCATACCACAAATCTATCTTGTATAGAAAATCAAGACCGCTCCATTAGAAGACAGTTTTTAAATGAAGCTAGATCCTGGAAAATAATTGTCTTCTATAGATGATCGTTTTCAAGACATAAACTAAAGGACTATTTTTTAAAAGAAAGCTTGTTTTTCATAGGCGATCGTTTCCTATTGAAGATCGTGAAAGCTTTCTATTAAAGACAATTTTCCGGTTAAAAAATGCCTTAATAGAAGACCACTTTCTGCACGAAGAATGCTTTCCAAGGAAGTTCGTTTTCTAGCTTAAAATCAAAACGGGAATTATCTTCTATAGAAACCCGTTTTTTAAAAGAAAACTTGTCTTCCATATGAGACCGTTCTCTAGATGAAATTTGTTTTCCTTAGAGGACCATTTTATACAGAGAAACTTTCTTCAGTGGAAGATCTTTTCTAAGTGAAATCTGTCTTCCATTAAAAACCGTTTTTCGGACGAAAAAGGTCTCTCATAGAAGACGATTTCTTTGACGAAGAATGTTTTTCACGGAAGACCGTTCTCTAGATTAGAACCTGGACGAAAAGTATCTTCTATAGAAGATCTTTTTCATTTTGTAAACTAAAGCTTCACTTCCCTATAAGTCCGTCTCCTATTAAAGACCATTTTTTAAACTAAAGCTTGACTTCCCTATAAGACCGTATGCTATTGAACACCGTGTACTAGACGAAAGTTGTTTTCCTTAGATGACCTTTTTCTAGACAAAAACTATCTTCCATGGAGAAGACCTTTTCTATGTGAAATCTGACTTCCATAAAAGATCGTTTTCTATACAAGAATATCTTCTATTGATGACTTTTTTCTAGACGAAAAATATCTTCCATGGAGAAGACCTTTTCTATATGAAATCTGACTTCCACGAGAATATCCGTTTTCTTTACGAGAATATCTTCCATTGAAGATCGTTTTCTAGAAGACCGTTCTGTACACGAAAACTGTCTCTTATAGAATATAATTTTCTTAAAGGTATCTTACAAGATCGTTTTTTAGGCAAAAGAACATTTTGTAAACGAAAGCTTTCCAATCTGTAAACGAAAGCTTTCAAAAGCCATTCTGTAAACGAAAGCTTGACTTGCATATGAGACAGTTTCCTATTGAAGACCATGTTCTAGATGAGTACCTTCTTCTAGACGTAAACTGTCTTCCATGAAAGACCTTTTCTATGAGAATCTGACTTCCATAAGAGATTGCTTTCTATACGAGAAATATCTTTTATTGAAGATCGTTTTCTAGAAGACCGTTTTGTAAACGAAAACTGTTCTTTATAGAAAATCACTTTTAAAATTGTTTTTTACAGGAGACTGTTTTCTATTAAAGACAATTGTTTCCCCTATTGACGTTTTCTAGATGAAAACATTGTTCGAAAGAAGAACAATTCAAAGTGAAAAGGTTCTTTTTTCCGTCAGCTATAAAGAAGCGACTGTAGGGAACTTTTTTCCATAAAAATAGAAAGATTAAAATTTTTTTTATAAGTAATACAAAAACCAAATGCAGCGCGTAAAATTTTTTAAATATTCAGGTTTTTTGTATTTCTATATTTTATAGTCCTTTTTACAACATTCACTATTCATTATAGAGAACTTTTGCATATAATGTTTCTTACTTGTTCGTAAGTGTGTGTACATTTAAAGAAAAACTTTCTTTATTTTCCTTTCACTTAAGATTAGATTGAGCAGGAAAGTTTGTTACATCTTCCCCCGCTTGCGATTTCCTTTCCACCAACTTGCCTTTGCACAAGCACTTTGAAAATAAAAACTAAGTGCAATTTTTGCAAAAATATCATATTTTCTTATAAGTTTTTTTCTTCAAATTTCCCAACCCACTGTCTGAAACGTATTGCTGCATATAGCTTGTTGCAAATATTGATTTATGAGTTGCAACTTGTAATTTTTTAAAAGCTTGAGGTTATGTTATGTTTCTGTAGTAGTAGCAGCATGATGGGGGTTGCAGAAAAAATAAAATAGTTTTCTGTTGCTTTTCTTTTGCTTCAATTCTTTGGCTCTGATGAAGTGGAATGAACTGGTTGAAGTACTGGGGTTTAAAGTTTCTTTTTTTTTTTTTGTCCGCTTTGTTTTAGCTCTTGAAGAATTTTTGCAATTGAAAATTAATTTTCAGTTTTTCTTTTTTGTGTTTTTTTTTTGCATGTTTGAGATTTATGAAACTAATTATATTGCATAATGGTTTTAATAACAGATTTGTAACATTAATTTGAAATTATTATTAAAAGCAATAAACTGTAAGATTTTTTGTTTCTTTAGTTTTCTATTCTTAAGCAATTATTGGTTTTTGAAATAATATTTAAAACTTTTATGCTTTATGTGGGTTAAGTAGGGAAAAAAGAGAAAAACTTTATCTACTTAACCTAAAAGTAGGCAATACTTTTTTAGTAATTAAGAGAACACACTTTTTAGAGGAAAACTGTCTACAATTTAAAACAGTTTTCTATTGGATAACTATATTTAAATGAATATTCTGTAGAAGATTATTTTGTAGGAAAATAGAAGTCAGTTTTCTATAAGAGAAAATTTTTGAAAGAAGAGGACCCATTTTTTACAGAAAACACTTTTCTGTAAAAATTTGTATTTGAAAGAAATTTCTAGAGTAGAATCTTTTTCGAGGTAAACTGTGTTCGGTAGAAGATAGTTCTCTATTAGAGAAAATACAAGAGATAGAAGAGAATTTTCTATAAGAAATGTGTTTTTAATAAAATACATTTTTTAATAGAAACCTTGTCTTAAATAGAGGACAATTTTCTAAAAAATTTATTTTTTCTTCGATAAATGATATTTTTCTATAGAAGACCTCGATAGTAGAGAATTTTCTATAAGAAAACTAGCTTTAATAGAATACACCTTTTAATAGATAAATTGTCTTCAATAGAAGACAATTTTCTAAAGGAAACATGTTTTCGATAGAATATATTTTTCTGTAAAGGAATCCTGTCTTCGATGAAAGACGTTTTTCTATAGTAGACATCGCTAGAAGAGACTATTCTATAAGAAAACTATCTTTAATAAAATACTCTTTTTAATAGAAAACCTGTCTTCAACAGAAGACAATTTTCTAAAGGAAACATGTCCTTGATTGATGAAGTTTTTGTAAAGAAATCAGGTCAAGTTTTCTTAGAAAGAACACGGGTTTCTTTGTGAAACCTTTCTTCGATAGAAGATAAATTTTTCTAGGGAAACTGTCATTGATAGGAGACATTTTTCTTTAAGAAAACGGTTGTCGATAAAAGATGCTTTCCACATGAGAACTGTCTTCAAAAAGAGAATGCTGTCTTTGATAGAATATACTTTTCTTCAGGAGAACTCATCTTGGTAGATAACACTTTTCTGTAAAAAACAATCTTCGTTATGAAACATTTTTCTATAGGAAAACTGTGTTCGATAGAAGACATCCTTTTACTCTAAAACTGTCTTTAATAAAATACACTTCTTATAGAAAACCTGTCTTCAATAGAAGACAATTTTCTACAGGAAACATGTTTTCAATAGGAGATGTTTTTGTAAAGGAATCCTGTCTTCGATAGAAAGTGTTTTTCTACAGGAGACTGTTTCCCATAGATGTCTATTCTCCACAAGAAAACAATATTTGAAAAAAAGCTTTTTTCTTTGTGAAAACTTTCTTCAATAGAAGATACATTTTTTTTTTGGGAAACTGTCTTTGAAAGGAGACAGTTTTCAATAGGAGATGTTTTTGTAAAGGAATCCTGTCTTTGATAGAAGGTGTTTTTCTATAAAAGACTGTTTCCCATAGAAGTTTATTCTCCACAAGGAAACAGTCTTCGAAAGAAAACTGTTTTCTTTGTGAAAACTTTCTGTTTCTGTCTTTGAAAAAAAATCGTCAACGATAAAATACATTTTACTATAGAAAACCTGTTTCTAAAGAGAAAGAGAGAGAAAATGTGAATGCTGTCTTCGATAGAATATACTTTTCTATAGGAGAACTCATCTTGGTAGATAACACTTTTCTATAGAAAAACTATCTTCGTTAAAAAACATTTTTCTATGGGAAAACTATGTTCGATAGAAGACACCCTTTGATTCTTAAACTGTCATCGATAGAAAATACTTTTCTGTAGAAAAACTGTTTTGGATGGAGGATAGAAGTTATTGTTCTTTAAGAAACCAGTTTTTTAATATATTCTTCTAAAAGAAAACTGTCTTAAATAGAAAACACTGTTGTTTAAAAAAAATGTTTTTATAGAAAGGAATTTTTCTATTAAAGAACTAATTAGAAAATATGAACAAAAACATTCTCTAAATACCCTTCGTAGGCAATATTAAGTTATTGACAATTCATATTCATATTGAAACTATTTAAACCTTTTTTGCTTTAACTTTATTTTTTTGTATTTAACCATCAATTATTCTTAATTATCACCTATTATGGTACTAAATTTGAGGTTTTTCACTCTCACATACTTAATATTTGTACAAGTAGTATAGATAGGTAACATCTTCATGATTTAGACACAAATTGCACTCTAATTACACATTAAGTGGTCAGTTGAGATACAAAAGACATTTTAGCAAACAAACAAATATTCAAAGAATGAAGAACAAAAACACATATTTCGAAACAAACTCGGCTACAAAACTACGCATTGTATGCGTAAGAAATTCATTTAATTAGCTTTAAAAGTCACCACCAAGTGTCATAAGATTGTCAAAATCTTTTGGTATACTTAATGTTTATATATACAAGTGATTCCATATACATATATACATGAACTCAAGTATACTGGCATAGTAAGCATAAGTACTTATTTCGTGTTTAACCCATATATACTACAGACTTCAAGTTACACTTATACAAATACACTCACACACAAATAACAAAATGTTCAACATATTAAATTTGTAGTAGAAATGGCAAAACCAACATTTTGTATAATTATCACTATTTTCCGATAACAAGTTGTCATACAAAGAGTCGTAGTATGAGTTTACGAGTAGTTTTGCAACTTGATTACAGGAGTGTGTAACCATAAGACAAATTGGTATTTGACAGACACTTGGACAGACATGTAGGCATATAAAGAGAAAAAAACGACAGATAGACACAAAGACAGGCAGATGAATGGTTGGCAAAAAGGAAGGTGCAACATTTGTGGTAACGTCATTAAGATAGTAAAATGGTATGAGAGAGCAAAATAGATGCATACATAGTTGGATGGTTTCTTTAGAGGTTAAGTGTTGGCATTCGTTAAGAAATGACAAGTTGTTTGCAGTGAAATGCAAGGCGGAGAAGACAATAATTAAGGAAGATTTAAGGAAGGAATTTTATGGCAATTTAGGATTTTTTGAAAGGAAAAATATTTAAATTTATGGAAGGGAACAAGTAGACTTCTCGTTGGATTGGGAAGTATTTTAATCAATATAAACTAGTCAACCAACTAACTAACTAACTAACTAACTAACTAACTAACTAACTAACTAACTAACTAACTAAGTAAGTAAGTAAGTAAGTAAGTAAGTAAGTAAGTAAGTAAGTAAGTAAGT
>NC_060953.1:12563018-12566564 GCF_022045245.1 Lucilia cuprina | reverse complement strand
AACTTACTAACTTACTAACTTACTAACTTACTAACTTACTAACTTACTAACTTACTAACTTACCAACTTACCAACTTACCAACTTACTAACTTACTAACTTACTAACTAACTAACTTTAGTAAATAGCTAGCTAGCTCACTAACTAACTAACTGAGTAACTAACTTTACAAAATATTCACAGCTTGTCTCGGATCTTTGCTCATATATCCGTTACTCATGAACAGATTTTTCTGGTTTTAAATAGGAAACTTTTCAATGATTTGAATTCCTTGGATATCTGGGGTCTGCTGAAAGCAGATTTCAATAAACACAAAAATGGACAGACAGACGGACGGACAAGCAGAGAGAGTGAGAGAGGCGGACATTGCTTAAACGGCTCCGCTATCAATCAAGATCGTGAATATATATTTTATGGTTCGAAAATGACATGTGCCTCTGGGGAATGTTTCCTTCCTAGACCCTCATCTTGGTGTAATTCAATTTTATGATAAAGAGAAAAGTTCTTGAATGACTTGTCTTGGAGTCTATCGACTAGTACTATGGGTGGCCAGTTGCCCACAGAACTTTTTCTGTCTAGTTAGTTGGTTGAGGTTCTTTCGGGACTCACGTAGGGGCTGTGTTTTAAATTTAAATTCGCTTAGTTAAAAAATATATACACGCTGAAATATAAATTTTCGAGCTAATTTTCTGTAACTGTTTCTCCCCCGGGGCATGTTACATTGGCGACACCTCCGCTTTGGTGTTATTGCAATCCCGGGGTATAAAGAGGTGGCCAATATCTCTAGTCTGCCCGGGACTAAAAAATTGGTTACAGTCTACTGCTTTGCATAGATTGAAAAGAAGTCAGACCAGAGCACTGCATAATCTGGTACTACGGGTGGCCAGTTGCACGCAGGACTATGTCCTGGCTGGTCAGTTGGTTGAGGTTCCTTCGGTATCCACGTAGTGGTTGTGGTTTAACCCCAAATTCGCGGGAAGAGTAAGTAGCGGTTAAAAGACTGATGTAAGGTAAAGTCAATATATAGGAATAAGTTCGGTGATGTTGCTACGGAATGAATATGAGGTACGGAATAAATAAGAGGTACGGCGGGCCTCACCCCACCCGTCTACCTATAATGAATGTGTCGTATGAATGAGATGTGTCCTGGGTTGTGCGATGATGGATGAATGGTATCAAATACAAATGATACCATTGAATTTTCCGTCCTTTTCTCAGATATGTTCAGAGTATACTCTGTTCATATCAGAATTACCACAGTGTATCCCTGTGTCTAAAAACAAAGTCCTCGGCTTATTTGATGGATTCGTACTTCGGTCCACCGGTTATGTCTCTAGATGCTGTTGCCGAATCAACAGAGGCCATCCAATGGTCAGAGATTAGATAGCTCGAGTACTTTAGCAAAATGCTTGTAAATGGACCGGTCAAATCCAATGTACAAAAATTATCAACTGAGTTCTTCATTGAAGGATACAGGGACGATGTAGACCGTTGTCAAGTCTACCAAGTGGAAGAAAAAAACCACCGTGGGTGTGAGTACTTGACATGATGCCAGGTACTCACATAAAACTCTCGACATTAATTTGTTACCATTTCTAGTTTCTAGAAGCTGTAGAAACCACAGAACAAGGCTGTGAATTAAAAAAAGTTGGATTTCAGCTGTTAATACAAAGATTTGTTATGCGTTGGTGTTCGATGGACCATCAGGTACTTGTATTCGTCACAACATCATCATAAGCTAATATAATTATTTGAATAACCAAGTTCAGAAGCAAATATTTCGCTCAATTTTCGCTATTTTTCCCTAAGACCTAATATTTAATTTATTTTCAAATATTTTTTGTCTACCTCTATAATTATCACCCTGTTCTGCTTAAAGGCTCAAAAGGAAATATAATTTTCAAATAAAAATTTAAGCATATGATATCAATCGATTTTCTCCTCATTTTTTTTGCAAACATTGCTTGTATTGTGTTAAATCATGCTTGGATGTCCTTAACTGGTGTTGTTTTCAGCTCTCTGCCTAGCCCCCATCATTGACATATTTCTTGAGCTTTACATTTTTTGGCCTTTGGCTAAAAACAAAACAAAATAGAATGTTTAGGACCTCTTTTTGTTGTTTAATACTTTGCATTTGTTTAATATTATCTTACTCGTTTACCCACTCTGTATCTCTCTCTCGCTCTCCTAACATAGAAAAGGCTGTATCACAGTAACTCACTGGACACTTGAGACTTTAAACATTGTGTGTAGGAATTTTCGTTTTCATTCAAGTGTTTATACAAGACGAATATTTTATTTTGTAAAAAAAAAAAATTTGGATAAAATATAATGGGTGGGGCAAATGTATCCTTAATATGCGTATGGTCTTAGTTTAGTATTTGCTACAAGTTTTGTTTCTATATACAAAATTTGTTCCTTTGAGACTCAGACTTTATGTATGTGTGTGTGTGAGTGTATTTTTGCCTGCTAGTCCTTGTTAAGTGTATCTCAATATTTGCTTGCTTAGATTTTATTTGCTTGACTTCATTTAGCCTAGTGTAGATATTTCCTTGCTTAAATGTCTTCTTGGGCTGCAGTAGTTGTTGTTAGTATTGGTTTGACTTGTATGTCTTTGGCTATACAGCACCAGCACGTTTGGCCAGATTTGTCAGAGACAAGCAAAAACGTAACATATTTTTTCGTAGTCAGGCGACAAATTGTTGTGATTTTTTTATTTTTGTATCTCCTACAACCCATTTTTGCTCCTCATGGCCCACAAATATTGTTGGTGTGTTAAATTGGTTTCTTGAAGTGGAAGTATTTTAAGAGATTGTTGGATTTGCTTAAAATTAAATTGATTGATTTATTTTTATTTATTTTATTTTGCTTGTTACTTTCTCAAATGTAAACAGCTGAGGAAATTTTCCAAAGAAGAATCCTAACATATAAAACGTTAAAGTACTGGTTATGGTCTAAATTAGGCAAATTTAATTTGTTTCGTAACTCTAAGAATTTATTAAATTTATTGAAATGATAGCCCTAAGGTAGGCAACAGAATTTTTAAGTATGCTTAAATAAATGATTGACACGGGTAACCTAATATATAGGCTAAATCTGTTATTGTATTATATTCTTAGAAGATGTTAACTACTTATTGATATGACAGTTTTTTTCTTTTTTTTTTTGGAATGAGTAGGGGTGCGTTGGTGTTATAGTAAATAGATTAATGTAAATAAATAAACGTTATTAGTAAAGAGGGGTTTAATGTCACTGAAAATTAAATTAAAATATGATAGCTTTTACTTAAAGTACATACAGGTATTTAGAATAAGCAAAATCTTAATTGTAGATGGTACTTCATATAGAAAAATGTGTTCTTATAGAAAAGTAGTTATCTTCCTTCAAATACAGTTTTTCTGTAAAAAAAACTGATTTAAGCGAACACCGCTTTCCTTACGAAAAGTGTTTGTCGAAGACAAACAGAGATAAATAGATAGATAGATAGATAGATAGATAGATAGATAGATAGATAGATAGATAGATAGATAGATAGATAGATAGATAG
>NC_060953.1:12550580-12562918 GCF_022045245.1 Lucilia cuprina | reverse complement strand
AGAACTGAACTAGAACTGAACTAGAACTGAACTAGAACTGAACTAGAACTGAACTAGAACTGAACTAGAACTGAACTAGAACTGAACTGAACTAGAACTGAACTAGAGCTGGCCTTTTATCATCCTTTCAACAGTCAGGAAATACGAAAGACGTTGACTTCTTTTAGAAAGACGAAATCATCATCTATTTCCAGGGTCGGTATACAAAGATACCTTTAAGCTTTGTTATTTCAAACCCTTTTAATTTATAACATATATATTTACTATCATTATTTTATCATAAATGTATTTACTTAAACAGAAACTCATTTTAATAATTTAATGAAAAACTACAAATAATACATTTACCTACATAAATATGTATACGTATGTATGTTCGTATGTACATTGCAGTCTAAAGAAAAACAATAAAACTTGTGGAATTTATATAAAAATATTTTTCAGCAGACATATGAGGACATGACAAATGAACAGTAGGAAAAGAGAGAAGAAACATTCGTTATGGAAAATTAACTTTACAAAAATTAAATAAATAAAACATTAAGTAAATAAGAGACACAGCAAAGAAATTTATCTTTAATTGTAATATATTTTCTTTGCTAATTTCAAAATATTTGATATAATTTCTAAATATTTTATTTAATGGTCACACTGTATAACACACATACAGGTACTTTTGTAAATACAAGGTAAAAGCGTACATAATACATAGAGGTAAAAACCCCATAAAAATATGCAATACTTTTTATGTATAATAAAATGTTGTACATTAAAATAAATGAAAAATTAAAACCAAAATAAAAACATAAATATAAATTTATAAATAAATAAAAAACAAAATTTAAATAAATAATAACACAATTCAACTAATATTTCTAAGTAAATAAATATCTATACACAAATTAAATTCAATAGAAAAGCCATATAAAATAATAATAAAAAAAGAACGAAACAAAAATAAAACTAAAGCAAAATAGACAAAAGCTAAATCCACAATATGAATGAATATGAATATTTCAAATGGAAAAAAATAAAAAGTTATATAAATAATAATAATAATATCTTTTCGGAAAAAATATCTATAAATACAATATAACTTTTTCATGAATACAGTTACTTTAACAGGATAATGTTTTATTAATGAGCTTTTTTTTAAACTTTTTGTAATATTAATACCACTGTAATTAAAAAAGTTTAGCTTAAGTATTTAAATAGATAATCCTACTAAACTATATATGAATTTAAAGTTATAAATTCTTATTTATTATGTAGTTTTTATTTAATTTTTTTTAAACCCATATGTAAATATCTCTGTTTATTTATTTTATAAATATGTAAATATTAGAATTGATTTTATTTAATATTTAGTATAAGCCAGGGAAGGTAACTTCAGTACATTTGAAATTTAAAAACTTGGCAGCTCCCAAGAAAATAACAATTGTCTTATCAATAGAATAAGAACACATTTCGTAATATAGCCAACAACAGATTAGACAATGGACTCTTTAAGACACTAGTCAATATAAAAGCCAATAGACTAGCCATTTAATCTAACTAGATGGCAAGTCAATATTTTAACTAATGGACAGAGCAATTCACTTACCAGTCGGCTAATCAATGAACTATAAAACAGATGGACTAGTCAACTGACTAGTCAAGGTCTAAGTCTATGGAAATGTCAATAGCGTAGCTAATGAACATGTCTGTAGACCAGGATAGACAATAGACTAGTCAATGGAGTAGTCAACAAACTAGTCAATGAACTAGTTAATGAACTAGTCAGTAGGCCAGTCTATAGACTCGTCATTAGATTGGTCTATAGACAGGTTAGTAGACTAGTCAGTAGACTGGTCAATAGAATATTCAATAGTCTAGTCAGCAGACTAATCATATGATTCTTAAAAGATAAGTCAAAACACCACTCAATACACAAGTCAATAGACTAGACAGTAGAACAGTCAATAGAATAGACAATAGACTGGTCAGTAAACTAAACAATAGACTAGTCAATGGACTAGTCAGTAGAATAGTCAATAGACTATTTAGTTAACTATTCGATAGCCTAGTCAACATACTAGTCAATAGATTTGTCAGTAGACTAGACAATGGACTAGTCAATGGACTAGTCAGTTGACTAGTCAGTAGCCTAGTCAATAGACTAGACTAGTAGACTAGTCAATAGATTTGTCAGTAGGATATTCAGAAGACAATTCAGTAGACTACTCAGTAGACTAGTCAGTGGACTTATTAATAACATTTTCTAGACTACTAATTAGACTAATCAGTAAACTACACAATAGTTTAGACAGTAGACTAGTCAATAGACTTGTCAATAGTATAGTCAGTAGATTAGTCAATAGACTTTTGAATAAACTAGTCAGTATACTAGACTAGTAATTAGACTAATCAATAAACTATTCAATAGTCTAGTCAGTAGACTAGTCAATAGATTTGTCAATAGTGTAGTCAGTAGATTAGCCAATAGACATGTCAATAGACTTGTGAAGAAACTAATCAGTAGACTACTCTAGTCCATAGATTAATCAATAGACCAGGCAACATAATATTTCATGATTTAATCAACACACTAATAGATTAGGCAGTAAACCAGTCAATAGTCTGGTCAATATACTGGTTAGTAGACTAGACAATAGACAGTTCGGCAGACTATTTAATAGACTAGTCAGTTGACTAGTCATTAGACTTATCTGTTGCCTAGTCAGTAAGACTAGTCAATAGTCTAGTCATTAGACTTATCTGTTGGCTAGTCAGTAAGACAAGTTAATAGTCTCGTCAACAGACTAGTCAATAGCCTTGTCACAGACTAGTCAATAGCCTTGTCACAGACTAGTCAATAGCCTTGTCACAGACTAGTCAACACACTATTCAGTAGACTAGTCAATAGATTTGTCAGTAGACTAAATTAAACAATAGTCCAGTCAGTAGACTAGACAATAGACTTGTCAATATACTAGTCAGTACACTAGTCAGTGGACTTATTAGTAAACTTGTTTGTGGACTTATGTAGGCCAGTCAATAGAATAGTTCATGGTTTAATCAATAGTCAAAATTATAGCGCAGTAGACTAGGTAATAGGGTAGGCAATATATTAAGCAGTAGAATAGTCAATAGACAAATCAATATATTGTATAGTGAACTAGCTAGTAGTCAAAAGTTAATTATGTTCTTACTAGTCAATCCAAAAGGTTTTTGAGCTGATTTTAAAATATACTATTCAATTGATATGACTAAATACTAGACAGTAGACTAGTCAGTAGCCTAGTAAATAGACTAGTCAATAGACTTACCAAAAGACTAATCAATAGATCAGTACTGTAAGTACAAAGCAATATACTACTAAACTATACACTAGTCATAGTACTAGCGACTAGACTATATAAAATATTTTTTTTTAATATAATTAAAATATAAATTCAAAGACTAAAGATAGACTAGTAAATAACTTTAAAAATCCTATATTTACCATACCTGTTATAAACATTAAAAAATATGCACCCACAAAAATATGCTTTCATTATTATTTATTATCTAACCCTTGTTTTATGCAAAATATTTGCATTTTTATTGTTGTTGTGTATTTTTTCTTGCATCTCCCCCAAAAAAAAATATTATTTTTTAAATATTTTTTCCCCCAGTATATCTTTAATCTAATAAATTTACATAAATTTCAGCATTAAAGATTTTTTTCACTACGCCATTTATTTTTATCTCTCCTAAAAATATGCTAATATATACTCTTTATAGTTTTTAATGTGTAACTTCTATTAATTCATTGTTTGAATCTGTTTTATTTTCCTAAGTAGGATCTGCACAAATTACAAAAAAAGTTCTTTTTGTGTGTTTTTTTTTTTTTGGCAGCATTATGAAATGATTTGTTGTTGCTAATAGATTTTTCTTTTGTAGCCGTTTTTAATTGTGATTTTCGATTAGCAGAAGCAAAATTAATTTTTAAGGAAATAGTTTAATGAAAATGTTACAAAGAGTTAGGGTTTTATTAAAATATATATGGAAATTTATGCAAATATTTAGATTGGGTTTTATTGGATTTGTATTAAACTAATGAAAACAGAGATTTAAGTGATTATTTCATTTTTTATTTTTCTAAGATCTTTTTAATTTTTACTTGTTTTGTATAAATTTAAATAATTTCTATATCACTTTAGTGATATATTGGTTTAGTGCTGATGTTTGTAACGTATAATTGGTCCTATACCCACCTTAATGTAAATGTCCGTCTGACCGCCCATCTGTCTGACTTTCTGTGTGTCTGTTTGTCTGTCTGCCTGTCTGTGTGTCTGTCTGTCCGTCTATGTAAACTTTGTCAATAGACTTGACAGTAGAAAGGTCAATAGAATATTGAATAGTATAGTCAGTGGGCTAGACAATATTCTGGTCAGTATACTAGTCAATAGACAGGTAGTCAATGGACTAGTCGATAGACTGGTCAGTATACTAGTCAGTAGAGAAATATTCAAAGGACCAATATACTAGTAAATAGACTTGACAGTAGAAAAGTCAATAGTATATTGATAAGTCTAGTCAGTGGGCAAGTCAATTTACTGGTTCGTATATTATTCAATAGACTGATCAGTAGACTAGGTAATGTACTGGTCTGTCTGTCCGTCCATGTAAACCTTGTCAAAAGACTTGACAGTAGAAAGGTCAATAGAATATTGAATAGTCTAGTCAGTGGGCTAGACAATATACTGGTCAGTATACTAGTCAATAGACAGGTAGTCAATGGACTAGTCGATAGACTGGTCAGTATACTAGTCAATAGAGAAATAGTCAATGGACTAGTCAATAGACTACTCAGTAAACTAATCAATAGTATATTCAACAGACTAGGCTGTTGACCAGTCAATAGTCTAGTCAACAGACAAATCAATTGACTATTCAATATACTAGTCAATAGACTTGACAGTAGAAAAGTCAATAGCATATTGAGTAGTCTAGTCAGTGGACTAGTCAATTTACTAGTTAGTATATTTGTCAATAGACTGATCAGTAGACTAGATAATGTACTGGTCAGTATACTAGTCAATAGATTAGTAATTAAACTAGTCAATAGCCTAGTCAATAGATTAGTCAATAGACTAGATAGTATACTAGTCGACACACTATCCAGTAGATTAGTCAGAAGACCAGTCAATATATTAGTAAATATACTAGTCAAAATATTATTCAGTCAGCCCATCTGTCTGTTTGTCTGTCTGTCTGTCTGTCTGTCTGCCAGTCTGAGTGTCTGTCTGTCTGTCTGTCCGTCCATGTAAACCTTGTAATCAAACTACAGGTCGCAATTTTGGAGATAATTTAATGAAATTTGGGACATGATCTCCTAATGTTCAAGGGCCTATTGAAAATGGTTAAGATCGGTTCATTATTTTAACTAGGCCCCATACAACTGTACCCCCGAATATGACTTATTAGCCTTGTAATCAAACTACAGGTAACAATTTTGGAAACTATTCAATAAAATTAGGCGCATGATATTCTTTGGTATTGTAGATGAAGCGTATTGAAAATGGTTAACATCGGTTCATTATTTCATCTAGAACCCATACAACTGAATCCGCCAAATAGGGCTTTTAAGTTCATAATTATGACCCTTATAAAAAGCCCCCATCAAAATTTGTCTTAAATGTCCTAAATGTCCAATCAACAATAAATGGCTTAAGTATATCTGAGGCAAGGTACAATTCAATTTAAATGCTTTATTATGAATACTAAATCACATTTTATTTTTGTAACAGATGTAGAGTGTTATATGGTCGGCTTCGCAAGACTATAATTTTTTACTTGTTTTGTTTTTTTTTTTTTTTTTTGACATACATATACTCAAACATTTAAATATGTTCCCAACTGTTTCTTATATATTTCCATGCCTTACAAATTATATTTTAAAGAACTAAGCTTAACTCTTATAAATATTTCTGTGTAATATTTTAAGAGCAATTTTTCAACATAACTCAAAATGCAATGCGAACATGCTAATATTACTGAAAATGTCCTTTCCAAAAAAAAGGAAACTCTTTTGCTCCAATTGTTTCTACACCAACCGCAATGACAGATGTTTAAGACCCTTAATCGTATTTTATACCCAAAAACAAGTATATGAAGAAAAAATAATAAATTTTTAGCATAAAAAATATATGTATGTATGTAGTTACAACAACAAAAATTTACAACATTTGATGATGGTTTTTGAAATTTGTTCGTTACTTAGTTGGATATACAATAATGTGTTTTCTAAACATGCAGTTTAGTAGTTTACCAATAAAGCTTGTAGCCCATAGCTGTTAGCTCCTACTGCTTGTGATCTTCTACTGATACTTTGTTTTTCTTTCTTTGTGTGTGTTATTTTTGGCATCATATGATGCTTTATTGTAAGTAAATGAAATTAAAAAATATTTTCCTAACGAACAAGGAAATTTTGTATTAGATAACCCAGCAAAGAATGGGTTTACTAAAGTTGCTGCAAAAAAATAATAACTCTTATATAAAAACCCCTCAATAAAAAACTTACGCTATTTCTTTCTGACAGTTAATATTTTATATAAATCTTAGAAAAACTGTTTGCTGGGTTATCAACAATGTCCTGACAAAGACATTCTTCAATGTGTATACATACATATATATAGTATGTCATGTTGTGGTACATGCAAACTACCGAAAATAATGTAAGTTTTAGTTCTCCTAGTTCGTTCTTGTTGAAGGCAAGGAATTTGTATGTAATATATGCATCCAACTACTTCTTTCTATTAGACTGGCTCTACAGCTGGAAATGCAATTTCATAGAATTATCTTAAATGTTTCACTTATATATAAAAAAGGTCGATTTGAAACACCGATCCTTTGAGGGTAACTAATGCATAAACAGGAGAAGTACTTGATCAGACTTGCGAGACATTCGCTCCTCATAGAAAGTAGTTAGTGCGAATCCCTGATGAATCCTGCACTTACACGAACACTGGAAGACAAAAAGGGACCGGAAATCTATGTTGAAAACACTTAAATAAATTGCATTGAATATCACTTAAAAATATACAATCAGCTTTTATGAGTACGAGTAAACAATGAAATATTCGAAAATAAATAAGAGAAGGAAGCTGAAGGAATATAATAGAATGAATACAAAAAAATCATTCTAAACAATAACGACTAATTTAAAAACACAGGAATAGTAAAAGAGAATTAAGGGAAGGAATAAAATACCTTGGCTCGTATTGTTGAAATAAAGATTTAAATTAAATTTTGAAGTGGGCTTTTTATAGAAGCTAGGGTCAAATGAGACCCTATAATTATAGAGTTCATAAGGACCATTAAGGTGGTGGGTTCGATTCCCACCCGTGGCACTGGTTGAGGAGCGCACAACAGGCCCGATTGAGGCATAGGTGTATTTCTTCGGATTTGATGTGTATACATCCTCCTTTCAAACTAACTAACTAACTAACTAACTAACTAACTAACTAACTAACTAACTAAGTATAGTACTTGGTTTTGCAGCTTTTTGTCGAGATACGACTATATTAAACATAATTATGAACTTAAAAGCCCTATTTGGTGTTTCAGTTATACGGGGGTAGGTAAACTAATGGACCCATTTTAACCATTCTCAATAGGCTTCGTCCTTGGAGCAATAGATGATCATGTATCACATTCCATTGAATTAACTACAAAATTGCAACCTGTAGTTTGTTTACATCTTTACATGTTTACATGAGCGGATGGACGGACAGATCGGCGCACAGACGGACGACTCGACTCAGCTTTACTTTAAGGTGACTATGTCACCAATATTATTGTGCGTTACAAACATCAGCACAAACCCTATATACCCTCCAATCTGAAGTGGTGTAGGGTATAATTACTGCAAAGAAATAAAGTCTAGAAGTTCCTCAGATCTCTAGGTTTTATCTCAGGAGCATTATTGGAATTATTGTAAAGAACTATGTGCACGGTGCTCAGTTTGTAAACTAGTTTGTCAGTAATTTAGTTAGTTAGTTACTTAGTTACTTAGTTATTTAGTTAGTTAGTTAGTTAGTTAGTTAGTTAGTTAGTTAGTTAGTTAGTTAGTTAGTTAGTGCCAACTCCACAAATTGTGCCAACTCCACAAATGTTTGCTCATTACTGTCCAGGTATCTGAAATATATTTTCGATATTTTTGGTTCCATGAAAAATATTTTCGAAACGAAATCTTCTGATTTTTGCAACAGTTTACCGACTACTTTCAACATTCCTGAGCCCCTCTAATGTATTCAAAAAAAACCTCATACCCAAACAGCTTGTTTTTTAGATTGTAGTTTTACTCAAACTCAAAAAGGGTTACAAAAAGGAAAACATCACACAGGCTTTGTTTCTATGTTCTTCTTCTTCTTTTTGAAGCCTCTGACAAAGATGTAGTAGTTTCTTTTTTGGTTAAGACTGATGTGCCATCATTCTAACTATATGCATAGTTTCATTGTTTTTTCAGCCAAAAGCAACATCTTGCCACACTGTTTTAACATGCTTTCAGTTTCTTTTTTTATGTTAGTAGGGTTATATAAACTTTTCCTCACATATTTACATATGTATGTGCAAAAGCAAAAAAAAAAAATTAAAATAGTAATAACAACTCTCACCACAAGAGGAGAAAAAAGAAAAACTTTCGACTACTTTTAGTAGATACATTATTTTAATAAAGGATTTGTTATATTTCATGATGCCTTTAATATGTAGATTTATTATATCTAATGTTGCCATAAGTGCATATGTAAATATTTTCATAAGTATTAATTAAGTAATGAAATTATTTATATCTCTCTCGTAGACAATATAAACTAACACACACACACACATAGTTGTGGATCAAGAGAGCAGGAAAAAGGACAGATTGTAGATAGATATATAAGATTTTATGTTTTAGTTATAACTGCCAAAATATTGTTTAATTAATGTAGAAGATTTAATGCAGGCTTAAGTGGTTGATATTTGAAAAATGTACATTCATTAAGTACTTAATAGCAATTTATATTTTTTCTTAATTGTAAATATTTTCTTGTATATAGAATTTTAAGACTTATTTTCTTTAATATAATTATATATATTTTCAATAAAACTTCTAGAATATAAAAGAATTTATAATACAAAAAAATTATATTTAATGATAAAATTCACACTGGAACGTATGATTGATAAATAATATATTCCACGAATTAAATATTCATCATACGCTCTCCTTTAACTGAAAAGTTAAAGCCTACACTAAAACATCTCTTAATTCGTCTGTTTTCTCTGTTTTAACTTTAAAATTTTCTAGACTCATTAAAAATTAATTCCATTTCATCATTTAATCATCATGTTAAACAAATTAAAGACAAAAAGTATTATATGCCTACACTACATACATACATAGATATGCATATTTCTCTTTCATTTAAATTCATCTTAAATTTAATACTAAATTAATTACAAAATCAATATTCACATACACTTTGTGAAAAAACTACATACCGAAAACATTTCATTGAAGTTATCAGAGAAAATTTCATTAAAATTAACAGAAATAACAAACAAAAGTAAAAGAATACTTTTTTCTCGTTTTTGTATTGTATTGTTTATCAATGTGAAGAATACCAGAGAATACACAAGGAAATTTTTAGATAATATCAAAAAATTATTTACACTAAATGAAGCCAATCGAAGTAGCTTTGGAAAAAAAAGAAAACATTTTCGAAACTTTTGCCTTGAAATGTTTGTTAAAATGGAAAATAAAATACACAGACAACAATAAGAAAATAGAAAGGGATAGAGTACATGTTTAACTACTGAAAAATTAAGGAGGTAATTATAGAATTTCGATCAGGCTATAGAATATACTCAAAAAAAGACTATAGAACTGATAAGATATTTTGTTCCTCAAAGTTAATACAAATAAAATATAGATTAGACTAAAATATAGACTAGGCAATAGAAGAGACTATAGACTAGACTATAAACTAGACTATAGACTAGACTATAGACTAGACAATAGACTAGACTATAGACTAGACTATAGACTAGACTATAGACTAGACTATAGACTAGACTATAGACTAGACTATAGCCTAGACTATAGACTAGACTATAGACTAGACTATAGACTAGACTATAGACTAGACTTTAGACTAGACTGTAGACTAGACTATAGACTATACTATAGACTAGACTACAGGCTTGATTTTTGACTAAATGTTACACTACAGATTAGACTATAGTCTAGAATATAGGCTAGAATATAATCTAGACTATTTCCTATACTGTAACATAAACAATAGTCTAGACTATAAACAAGACTGTAAACTGTAGGCTGGATCATGGACTAGACCAGACACTACAGAATATATAGATTGTACTGATGACTAGACTAAAGATTATAAAATAGTCTAGACTATAGGCTAGAATATTGACTAGACGATCGACTTGATTTAATACCAGACTATAGGCTAATCTTTAGACTAGACTATAGACTAAAGTGTACAGTAGATTATACTGTAGAATATACTATAGTCTAGACAAAATTATATAATATATACTAAACTATAGCCTGACTTTAGACATGACTATAGGCTAGACTCTAGTCTGAACTATTGACAATATTCAAGACTAGACTATAAGTTAAATTATGATCTGGGCTAGACTAGAAACAATACTGACTTTATGTAGTATAAAGTCAGTTTTGTTTCTAGTCTATATTTGCTTGTGTAAAGCAATTTTTTTCCTTTATAATATAAGAAGCAAAAAATGATATATATTGAGTTAAAAATTCGCCGATAAGGAAGGAAAACATCAACAAAACCAAAGAAAAAGTATTTTTTCAATACAAAAAATCAACAATGAATACAATATAAATAATTGAAATAGTAAGTAAAACAACAAAACGGAAGTGTAACCCAAACAAATAACAAACAAAATAAATAAAAAAAGCAGCCAAAAACTTTTGTTAATAATTTGCACAACAAAATAAGAACTATCAGCCGTAAAAGAAAGCGAAGAACACGGATACAATAATCGAAAATAAAAACAATTTTCAATACGCGTTTACAATTGCCATATATTTACAATGTTTTATTGTTATTACAATTGTATACGAAAAACTAAAAGCAAAGTACCCAAAATGGCGAAAAAAAAATATAAATAAAAGATTCTGCCAAAAAGACGAAAGAAAAAGTACTGCGACTTAAAGTCAAGCAAAGAATAAACAAACCGGAAACCGCAGCCATATTACATTGATTACAACTGACATAAATACAAAATGGAGACAAACTAAAACAAGAATACACCACCTACATACATTTTAGTGTAACTAATACGTTGCAATGACTGAACTACAACAACGATAATAATGTGGTACGTTTTTTATTATAGTTGTACTCTGTTGGCAATAGTTGTTTGTTGTAGTAGTGTTTTATTTAGTTTTAAGCCTTTTCATACTATGACAACAATGATGGCAGTTGTAGTTATAGCAAAACAAATACTTTTACAAGTTCAAATAACGAAATGGTTGCTAGTAGTAAAAACTCTATATAAGTTGCAATAATAGCAGGATGCTTTGTAACACAACATTAGCTAGACTTACAAGTTGCTTTAAATAAACATAAAAATATTTATATGAAAAACTAAGGAAACTGGAGTATTGTTGAGTTATTAATGAAAATACATATAATTGTTTTGTAATTATATCCACGAATGTAAATTCAGCTCGGCGTGGTTTTATGACTTTTTACATATTCATGTATTTTACCTTATATTTTTAATTCACTTTACATTTGTGCCAAAATCAATATACATATTGACTCACATATTTAAAGATTTCGAAAAAAAATTGTTAAGGTCATTACTTAAATACTGAAGTGCTCAAAATGACATAACATCGCTAAACCTACCACAGATGAAGTTCAGCTGTGTTTAACATACTAGGCTAAAATTGTCTTTAAACAACCAACAAATGTCCTTCATAGTTTTTCTCATTTACTTAAGAGCACCTTTAGAAATTAAGTCTAATGTGCTTTGAATAACAGGCACGTTTGCAACTGCTAGTCTTCTCCCCTCATCCTACTTATGCGTAAAAATTCAACTTAACAAAACAGTAAGCATGTATAAGAGTTTTGTATAATGAATTTTTACGGTTTTAGATAATTTGAAAAAGGATTTACCAGCAGTTTCTGAAGGTATTAATCTATGATTTCACTCTTTTAACTGAACTAGAACTGAACTAGAACTGAACTAGAACTGAACTAGAACTGAACTAGAACTGAACTAGAACTGAACTAGAACTGAACTAGAACTGAACTAGAACT
>NC_060953.1:12546653-12550480 GCF_022045245.1 Lucilia cuprina | reverse complement strand
TCTAGTTCAGTTCTAGTTCAGTTCTAGTTCAGTTCTAGTTCAGTTCTAGTTCAGTTCTAGTTCAGTTCTAGTTTAGTTCTAGTTCATTTCTAGTTCAGTTCTAGTTCACAAATTAAACAATTCCTAAAGTTTTCTTTAAATATTATTTGTAAGTGAGGATTGCGATAACAACGAATCAAAGTTTATCAAGGTAACATGCTTTTAAAGGTTTCATATAAAATCTTAACTTTTCAGAAAGTATAAATGCATGTTTACAAAACAGTAGCAATTTATTTTTATTCATACTTGAAACAATTTTGAAAAAAATGTTGATTAAATGGTATTATATTTAAATATATTTAAAAATCTGTCGTTCTGCATGCGGCTACTTAGTTATGAAAACCAAAAACGTGCCACATTATTTGCACTCATATCATTTACTTTTACCTCAATGATAGCGAAAATCCTTTTTAAAACTATTTTAATTTTTTTATAGTTTATAATAAACTATTGCTACATGTGCATACATACATATATGTCGAGGTATTTATTAACAAAAACGAGAAAAATACTTTTATATAACAAATATATAAAAATTTCTGAAAAATTGCACTGTGTTAATTGTGCAAGAGCACATTTGTATGATTACACACAGATGCATACGTGAAAGGCAGTGAAATGAAAAAAGAGAATTGTATGCAAATTTATTGCATACTTTTTGGAAAACAATTGTTTTTCTCATGTACGTGTGTGTGTGTATGTTTTGGAGTGTGTTATCACAAAAGCATCATAAGTAGGTCAGTGGATTAAATGGAAATCACTTTATAAACATTCGTATACAAACATGTAGTATAACATGTACAAATGATGCAGGAATGTTAAAAAAGAAAGTTTTTTTTGTTATATTTTAGTTTTTGTGTTTTTAATATATAAATATAAAATAAAAGATTTTTGCAGAATATATTATTTTTCTGAAAAACAAGAAACAATAATAACAAATGAAAGCCTAATAGTAGGCTATATTATTTGTTTGCTAACATAGACAGAAAATATTTTTACAAATTTATAGTAGAGTATAAAATAGAAATAATTTTTACCAAACAGCAAACACATTTGTATATTTCAAATGTTATTTTTTTGTTTTTAAATTAAAATTTATAAAATGAAACATTTTAATTAAAAGCAAATAATTTATATAGGAATTTGTTGGTAAAACTAAATATTTATTACTTGTAGTAAAGCATTAGTTGGAAATAAAATGCAATTAAATCATAATATTTTAAGTTTTAAATAACATTTTAAACCGTTTTTTAATTATTTTAGAGATTTTCTTTAACACCTTTATCTTTAACAATTTAAAAAACACAAAAAAAGAAAAATCCTTTACAAAAATTTACTCATCATCCTTCATACAGACAAGCGACATTTCATTTTGTAAAATTTCTTCCTCAACCACACACAGACACACTCGCTTAGACACAAAAATGTCTAAACGTTTATATGTAACCAGGGTATAAAAATAAAGTAAATTCTTTAAATTCTATTTGGAATTTTTGTGTATAGACAATAATTTATGGAGAGATTTCATTCTGTGGTCCTTGTTGTAACTGCTATAGTCATGTCTCTAAGAAATCCTTTGCATTATAAGAGAATTTTCTATATATGTATATGCAAACTGTATGATAGAGAAAAATAATACTTTTAAATCATTTTTATTTTTATAACGAAATTGACGACAAGCGTTGACACACATACTCTTGCTTGAAAGAAAAACTTTTACATACATATAAAAATACTTTAAGACAGACAGACTTCTATGTAAAGTGAAGAAAATTGTGTGAATATACATGTGTGTGTGTGTTTGTGTTTAAAACATTTGTGGGTTTAAAGCAAAATACGCACATGTCTGCCTGAAATTTTAAGCCACTTGGTTTATTTTCGCTGCTTTTTGTTTCATTATTTACAGTGGATGTTAAAACTATTCAAAAAATTGTAAAAAGTTTACAGAATGTACTACGGACTATTATATAGGCTAGACTATAGACTAGACCAAAGACTAGACTATACACTAGACTATAGACTACACTATACACTAGACTAAAGTCTAGACTATAGACTAAATTATAGACTAGACTTTAGAATAAATTATAGACTACACTATAAACTAGACTATAGACTACACTGTACACTAACTTGTAGTCTAAACTATATACTAGATTATAGTCTAGTCTATAGACTAGACTAAAGACTAAACTATAGACTAGACTATAGACTAGACTATAGACTATACTATAGACTAGACTATAGACTAGACTATAGACTAAACTATAGACTAGACTAAAGAGTAGACTAAAAAAACTCGATATGGATCTGCGGCTGGACCATACTATAGACTAGACTATGAACTTGACTATTAACTTGACTACAGACTAGAGTATATACTTATTGACTAGACCATAAACTTGACTATAGGCTAAACTATAGACTAGACTAGAAACTAGACTAGACTATGTAGTAGACTATAGGCAAGAATGTATACAAAAATATATTCAAGAGTGCAGACTAGACAATAGAATAATCTGTATACTAGGCAATTAATCATACTATATATACTTAGCTATATTCTAGAATATATACTATAGACTTGACTGTAGACCAGAATATAAACGAAACTAGGGTATGTACTAGACTTGATTATAGAATAGACTCGACTGTAAACTAGACTATAGACTAGACTATTGACTAGACTAAAGGCCTGATTGTAGACAAGATAATCGAATTGATTGAAGACTAGACCATAGACTATATTATAGGCTAGACTAAAGAATGTATTACAGATTACTGACTAGACTATATACTAGATTCAGAGTATGCTAAAGGCTGGACTATAGCCTAGACAGTAGACTACATTCTTTAGACTACTATATTGTACATTACATTCTAGACTTTGGACTAGAATATGAAGTACAATATAGACAATAATTTGTACTGGACAACAGACTTGACTAAAGAAATTTCTTTACGGATATTCCTTTTTCAAACTGTTTATCACAATCCAAACGCCACTGTTGCCTGCTTTTCTCACAGTCTGGAAACTGTCCTTTGAATACTTAAGAAGAAAATGTATTTTACATTATTTTCTCATTTCCTACTTTTTCCCTTTATCTTTGTGTAAAACGTTTGTAAGCATATTCGTCTTGGAGAAAATTATTTGTGTTATCCTGGTATTTGGCGAAAAATAAAAAAATATACTAAAAATGAAAATGATATAATATAGTTTTGGTACTTTGGTACATATGCAATTCGTTTAGTGTTTTTTTGCTCTAAACAATCCCTAATTAAATGTAAATTACAAAATACTCTCAAGAAATAGGAACAGAAAATTATTCTAACAAAACTTCAGATGTCTTGCAAAGAAAAAACAAAAAGACAACAAGACAGACAGCCCTTTATTAAGGACCTAAAGAAGAAATTTAAAGGAAATGTAAAAATTGTCATTGAGAGAGATGACGAGTGATATAATTAGGCATCTGAGGATTATCTATACCTAAGATAGTCCATAATTTCGGCAATAGTATAGCCTATAGTCTAGTATGTAGTACAGTTTACACCCCAGTCTATGGTCTAATCTATATGCTAGTCTAGTCTATAGTTTAGTCTATAGTTTAGTCTATAGTCTAGTCTATAGTCTAGTATATAGTCTAATCTATAGTCTAGTATATAGTCTAGTGTATAGCCTTGTCTATAGTCTAGTCTATAGTCTAGTCTATAGTCTAGTCTATAGTCTAGTCTATAGTTTAGTCTATAGTCTAGTCTATAGTCTAGTCTGTAGTCTAGTCTATAGTCTA
>NC_060953.1:12544269-12546553 GCF_022045245.1 Lucilia cuprina | reverse complement strand
AACTGAACTAGAACTGAACTAGAACTGAACTAGAACTGAACTAGAACTGAACTAGAACTGAACTAGAACTGAACTAGAACTGAACTAGAACTGAACTAGAACAAAACCCTTCTAGTACCTTAAGGTGACAGACGGATGTATATACATATATATACTCCTTATTCATTTCCTGTCTGCGTTAACATTCTTTCTATTTCTGTTTCTCTTTTCATTACTTAAACAAGAAAAACAATTCATTGTTTTGATATATTTTTTTGCTTTTTTTTCAATTTTATAATACAAATAATCACTTTATCACCTTTTAACTCACGTTTTTTGTGATAAACTCGTGCCAGAAAAAAATACCCAAACAAGTTGAACTGAAATAATAAATACTTTGAAATGAGTAGTTTTTTTATTATACCCACCAGTCTCAAGTCTAGATAAAATAAAATATAAAAAAAAAAATAACAAGACAATATCAATTTACAGCATTAGTAGCAGACTTGATACTTGGAAATAGGAAAAGGAAAAAAAGGGGAAAGATTTAAGGAGCAAAATGTATATAAATAGAAAAAACTACAATGGTATGCGTGTGTCTAGTGCAATAAACTTCAAGGGAAATTTAAAAGAACATAAACGCTGTTCGGGAAGGTCAGTGTCAGATTTTTTATTTTAACTAATTTTTAGCGTGTCCATTGAGGGAATCAATTGACCCTTTTCGTATAACTATCGTCCCTTCCTTTTATTCCTGTTTATTTACTAGTTAATTGCTTCCCCAAAAGACCTTCAACATATTACAATAAAAACGTTTGGCTCAAATGGATACATTGTCTTCTTGAAAACTTTTGGGCTTTAGACGAAATAAGCCAAGAGTCACTGTACTAAATTGTAACTTTGTAAATAATAACTAAAATGAATTGTTGTTGCTGCTATTGTTGTTGCTTCTATTGCTAGATGACGCCAAGATATGACAACAAACAACACAATGACAATAACAATACTTATGAGTTCTAACAACAAACAAACAAATACAACATAAACATACTAACACATATGAATACGCGTGTTGGCATTAGAAAGAATTTATATCATACAAGATGTTTTGTAAAGATTTCATACAAAGAATACAAGATTTACAAGAGAAAAAAACTACACGATTACTTAGTATACATGTGTGTAATTGAAAATAAAAACTACTTTACATGAGAGTATGTAAGAGTAGCTATATGTATAAGTAAGAAATTGTCCTGTAGATCTTGGCAGCTGTTTTAAATTTATAAAGTCTATTAGCTACTTAATATCTACTAGTCAGTTGGTAAGGTTTAAGGTTATAAGTTTTGTCCTTTATAACTAGTTTAACTTAAAATTTTTCCAAGATTTTTTTTTTTAGAAATTTTGGAAAATATCGCAACACAACACTATTAAACTGCCGATTGTATTGTTTTCTATGTTCTTCTTGTAACTAGTACAACCGTCTCTCAACTATTTTTATAAGAATGCTTTTCATTCGTATGAATTTATTTGTGAAAGTGTGTCTGCCATTGTGTGGATAAGATTTTATATCTATTATATATTGTCATTTACGAAAATCTCATATAACACACTACCAATATATAGTAGTTAAGGAATTTAAACGAATTGAAATAACTATACTAAATAAATGTTGTATTTTAATGTAAATTTCTTAGATAATACCTGTGCAGATCATACCTGTAGTTGAACATTTATGATTATTAACTTAAGAAAACTACCATGATCACAGAAGACTGCTACAAAAGATGTGATGCAATTTAAAGATCAGAATCAAAACTATATGTGTCTATTACAGAGCGTAGTCATCTAAAGAAGAATGTTATCTGAAGAATATATTAACTTAGTTAACGCTCTGGTGCGTATTAATAATATGAAATGAGGTTCTTGTGTAGAATAAGGGTCATGATCTCTCTATAGGATGTCATGCTAATTTTCGTTATAATACAGACATACAGAACATAGGGTAGCCCTAAAATGCACCATTTGCTAAAGATAGGACAACATCTCATAGAAACTTTGAACGATCTAGTTGAGCTTAAATCACTGGTTTCGTTGAAGTTAGTTAAATCCGAGACTTATGAAACGGACAGGACAAGAACTTTGAAAACATTTTATGTCAGAGCAAAATTTAAATTATCCGAATTAATTATATAGTTAGATATTTAGTTTGTTAGTTTGTTAGTTTGTTAGTTTATTAGTTTGTTAGTTTGTTAGTTTGTTAGTTTGTTAGTTTGTTAGTTTGTTAGTTTGTTAGTTTGTTAGTTTGTTA
>NC_060953.1:12539877-12544169 GCF_022045245.1 Lucilia cuprina | reverse complement strand
GTCTATATTCTAGTCTATATTCTAGTCTATATTCTAGTCTATATTCTAGTCTATATTCTAGTCTATATTCTAGTCTATAGTCTAGTCTATAGTCTAGTCTATAGTCTAGTCTTTAGTCTAGTCTATAGTCTAGTCTATAGTCTATTCTATAGTCTAGTCTATAATGTGGTCTATAGTTTATAGTCTAATCTTTAGACTACTCTATAGTCCAATATATAGTCTAATAATAGTCTAGTCAATTGTATAGTATATGGTGGAGTCAATAGTCTAATCTTTAGGCTTGTTTATGGTTTATTTTTCCATCTAGCTCATAGCTTGGACTATGATCTGCCCTGTAAGTTAACATTTACCTACCACTTCTTTATTATATCATTCATTCCTCTGTTGCATCCTTTCCAATTCAACACACAAAGTGTTTTTCTTGCCTTCTTTAAGAACTTAAAAATATTCCTTTGACAAGGGCTATCATATCACATGATGAAGACCTTTAACGGTGTTGCAATTGAAGTGCATTTTAAATAAACGACGAACAAATCTTAAGCTTAAGATAGACAAAAAAAGTTTTGGCATTCTTTATCCATCTTTCTAACACTGACGTTGTCATTGTCGTTGCCATTTCCTTTTCATTTTGAGAGATATCATTTTGCACTTGAATTTTGTAATTTTCGTAGCAGAGTTTAATATATTTATAAACGGAAATGACAATAGACAAGATTTTCTTATAACAGACAAGACATTATTAAAGAGGATAATAATAATGTCAGAAAATAATTGAAAGATTTTGTTCATAACCACTCTCCCGCTCACATATATACATTCTTTTTAGAGAATATACTTAAAAAGGACACTAAATGCTTGAGTAGTAGTCAAGGTTAATGTTACAAGAAAATATGTCTTAAAGGATTTCTTTTATCATAGTTGAAAAGGATGTTGTATTAAAACAAAGGCTTTTATGCATAAAATAAAATTACATAAACTTTGAGTCTGCTTGGACTCATACATAAACATTGTAAGCAATTTATCCTTTATTTTGGTTGCCGGTCTTTAATCGTTTTCATATTTTAACTTCACCTTAATGTGGGGTGTATTTGTGTGTAATATTTTAAACTTATAATTTATTTTTCGACCCCATAAAATGTTCTCCTGCACTCATAATTTAATGGTTTTCACTAAAAAATAAAAAGAGAAACTATAAAAGGAAATAATAAAACATGCAATAAATTATGTACTTGTATCATAAAATTTTATTATGAATTTTTGGTAGACGCCGGTGTCATCATCGCCAGCCGCAATTTTTAGTTGTCGTGGACAATGTCCAAAAAATGAACAACAGCTGAAACATTAACGTGACCATAATTATTAAAGCAAACAAGTCATATTGTAACTTTTGGACTTATATTATTGTCTATGTTTTTTGGTTGTTTCGAAAAAAGGCGAGTGTAAGGTTAAGGGAGCTGACCACAGAATGAGACAATGTCAACCATGAAGTTAACATTTATTATTTTCTGTATTTTTTGCGGTTACATGTCTGGGATTTAGTAAAAAAAGAAATTACAATAATGGTTTTGTAAGTAAGGGAAGTGCAAAAATAGCTGACTAAATTAAAGTTATAATTACGGAATAAATTGAAATGTTTAAAAAATTAATTAAGAAATGTTTCTATAGACAAGTCTACAGTCAAGTAAATAGTCTATAGAAACTAATATGGACTACCCTATAGCCTAGTCTACAGTCTAATATGTAGACTAGCCTATAGTCTAGTCTATAGTCTTGTCTATAGTCCAGTCTATAGTCTAGTCTATAGTCTAGTCTATAGTCTAGTCTATAGTCTAGTCTATAGTCTAGTCTATAGTCTAGTCTATAGTCTAGTCTATAGTCTAGTCTATAGTCTAGTCTATAGTCTAGTCTATAGTCTAGTCTATAGTCTAGTCTATAGTCTAGTCTATAGTCTAGTCTATAGTCTAGTCTATAGTCTAGTCTATAGTCTAGTCTATAGTCTAGTCTATAGTCTAGTCTATAGTCTAGTCTATAGTCTAGTCTATAGTCTAGTCTATAGTATATAATCTAGGTTTAAGTCTAGTCTATAATCTATGCTTAAGTCTAGTCTATATTCTAGTGTATAGCCTTGTCTATAGTCAAGTGTGTAATCAGGTCTATTCTATAGTCTCGTTTAACATAATCTAAAGTGTAGCCCATGGTCTAGCCTATATTATAGTTTATAGTCTTGTCTACAGTCATGCCTATAGTCTTCTCTAATATGTGGTCCATATTCTACTTAGTCTATTGTATGGCCTATAGAATTTATTCTAAAGAGAAATCTATAGTCTAGTTAAATCTAGTCTATGTTCAAGTCTGTAGTCTAGTCTTGTAAGCTCTTTATTTTTTTCAATTAAATTTTATCCTATTAAAGCAGATATTTTTATATTCTTTGTATCTCTCTTGACCTTTCGTTCTTTAAGTTGAAGACACTTAAATAACGGAAGTCTTACAATGTGACTTTGTGGTTACTTATTCTTGGCACGCGTGCTTAAATTGCTAAAAACGCAATTCCATAATATAACGCTAGCAACAAAATGGAATTGCAGAAAACATGAAATGATAGAAATTTCAACAATAATACAACAAGTTGAAGAAAAAAACCTAAGGGCGTTTAATACTAACTAGAACAGAATAACAATTGTGTAGAAATGAATGGAAAAAGTTTTAAAATTTGAAAAGATATATATTTAAAAATCTATATTTAGTTAATTTACAAAATATGTATGTATGTGTATTAAGGAATCAAAGATTTTTGTTTTATTTAAAGAATTAAATTTTCTTAAATTTTAATAAATTTTTTGATTTTGTATAACACACAAAAGAATACTATAAAAATACTTGTATTAATGTCGCCTGAAAGTATGCTTACTGTTTCAGTATTAAAGCTTACAAAAGAAAAATTTGAAATATTTTGTGTGCTAAAAGCAATGTATACATTTTCGACATAATACTGCGGAAATAGAACATTTTTAGCTACATTACATAAACCACAATAGCCAAAAAAAGAAAAAAAATTAAATAGACGTAAAAAGCGCCTAAATGAAACTAAAATTATTCATATAAAATTATAAAATTTCCAAAAACAATAACACTTTTACAGGAGTTTTACATACACACTTGTGTATATATGTATAATCAGGACTATAAAGACTCATTTCTATATACATACACAGATTTCTATGCGATAGATACAAAACATTTACTTACATTAAAAAAAAACTCTCAGAGACATTATTATACAAGCCATTAAGTATTGTGTGTCTTTCGAAAAACAAATACACTAACATATTTATCATTATTTTCACACATGCACACTCTCTTAGTTGTCTACATTTCCACATTTAAGACTTATATACATAGAAATTGAATAGAAATCTGTTTTGTATATTACTTAAGCTTAAACTTCCGCTTTCGCCTTGGCGTAACAATATGTATGTAAATTTAGTAAACTGGAAAGAATCGGGAATTATAATAAGTATATTTCTTATATTCGCTATAGGACGCACTATGTTGATGCATTAAAATACAATTACTTCTAGGATTTATTTCTGATTCATGGCTAGACCATAGGCATTTAATTATTACATTTATTGTTGGCAAAAACAAGATTTTCTACAAGGGGTGAGGGTATGGATATGAACCTATCCTTAAAAATGTTGGTGAAAGAATTTATGTCTAAAGTTATTTATGTAGAATTCCATCATGTTATAAATGTCAAATCAAAACTAACTGATTTAGGTGTCGGTAATTACTTCTCACGATTTATATCGAACTTTCTCAGGGATCGCTCTATACGAGTTATTATAGATGGAATCTTATCGAACGAGTTCAAGATTCAGGGGTAACGGAAAGGTCCGTTCTTTCTCCTGCTCTATTTCTTATCATTTTAAATGATCATATATTTCAAACTTCTAACCCTGTCTACTCTTTCGTAGATGATAGCAACGTTTGCATTCTTGGGGAGATGAAGCAAAACATGAATAGCTAGCGGCAATCTCTGAATTCGTGCAATGTTGTGTTTTAACGTACAAAGGCAAAAAATCATGTTACTTCATTTATATTTCTGGGTGGTGTAAATATTAAGATGTTCTTGTGATGTTCGCTGTACCAAACACATTCAAGTCACTCGGTTTTCTCAAAAGTTGGAAGACATACTTACTCCCTCTGACCTTCTTACCATCTATACACCCGAAATCCAAGCTAAAATGGAATACAACTCTCACGTATGGGCCGGCGTTTCAAAGTCTATTTTG
>NC_060953.1:12536628-12539777 GCF_022045245.1 Lucilia cuprina | reverse complement strand
GTTCAGTTCTAGTTCAGTTCTAGTTCAGTTCTAGTTCAGTTCTAGTTCAGTTCTAGTTCAGTTCTAGTTCAGATCTAGTTCAGTTCTAGTTCAGTTCTAGTTCAGTTTAAATATTTTTCGAAAACTCTTTTACAGTTAGTTGATGCGTATAAGTATTACAATTATTCATGTGTAAAGTATACGCAATGTTGTGCTAACACATATTAGTATAGAAAATAAACCACATATTTTTTAAAATTTTTATAACATAATTGTTAGATCTAAATAAATTAAACATTTCAACATCTTTTTTTTGGTATTTCTAGAATTTATCTTTCTAAATATTTGTGGATTTATAACAATTTATCTCATGTGAGTTTAACAATATTCTTAAAAAGGTAAGTTCAACTAAAACATATTTAAACATATCTAAGAAAATTAGTTTAACTTAGTTTTGAAGCCAATTTAAAGTTTTATTTGCTGCCAATAGAGGAAAAATAAAATAGAATAAAATAAATGCTACAAAATGCATTTGAAAAAGTTCTTTAATACGCCTCTAAACTATATTTCCAATCATTTTATTTTGCTTATCAATATAACAATTTTCTTACGTTTTTTTTTTTTTTGGTATTCTACTCAATACTTTCTTTTATTTAAACTTTATAAATATAGGGAGCTAAAAGAAAAAAATATACTAAGTACTTATGAAAAAACTAAAGTTTATTGTGCGAAAGCAATAGAATTGTTGCAGCAAAAGTGGAAGTTATTTTCATTTTTTATATGCAAGTGTATAGAAATGTATTCAGGAAACTTAAGAAAAGGCGTTTGAGTAAAGAAAGTTACTTATTTGATTTTGTTATGTGTTTTGTAGCTATTTTTAAGAGGGTTGTTTAATAAATTCTCATTAAATAGATGTAAATTTAAAATGATTTCAAAAAACACCTAAGCGTATACTTATTATGGTTATCGTTGTAACACTCATACGTTCCATGGTCTGAGTAAATTTCTTTTATATAAACATTTTAAAAAAAATTTGCACTTATTTGGGCCATCCTTTTATTTCAACTATTCTTAGGATTTTGTACAAAAAATATACAGCATACTTTTTCCTAACAAATTGTTACACAATATAGAATAGCTATATATAGATAAAAAACATACCCTGAACTTTTTGCAATTCAATACAATACTTTCTTTTGGAAAATTGAAAATTGTACAGTTTTTTTCAATTCTACATGGATTCCTAAAGTCATCAGACATATTTACATCAATATGTAGAACTTATGTATATACTTATGTATATATTTATACATCTCTTATGTAGTTGTAGTTTTATTAGCAGTGAAAAGAAACTAAAAAAATAATAAACTAGGTATTTTCTTTTCAATATTGAAATAATCAAATTTAGAAAAGTATACAAAAGCTGAGATGTAGTTTAAATGTTTTGAATGAAATTTTATAGATTAATGCCTATTTGTAGAAGAAGTAAAAATAGCAATTAAAAGGGAATCGATATTGATAGTTCCTAAGAAGAGCGACTTTAGTAATTAAATTTCTAGTTGGATTCTAGAAACTTTTGGATAATTCTGCTAAGGTCCGATTCCTTTTGTTGAGGGTATGAAATCATCATGAATTTCAGATTCTGCAATCTTGTTGGAATAAAGCTATCAATAAGGCAATATAATTCCATATCAATTGAAATAAAAAACTAACCATGTTGGATATAGACAGAAACGTATACTAAGTTTTTTCATAGTCTCCACAATTTTCTTAAAGATTTCCATTTAAAATGGTTTAAGCTTTTACACCATCACAACATCCTTAGGGATATAGTTTTACTAGAATTTTGTGTATTTGTTAGACTTTGATTTCAGCTTGAAACATAATTTGGCCATCATATCGATGTTCATATTTTGCTTAATGTTCAACAGCTCTTTGTGAGATTTTTTCAGTTTTGAAAGTAAAAGTTTGCGGATAAAATAGAGGTAAAATTCGCTATATTTGATCCACCAACCACCAATGACAAGTGACGCTTACTAAACAAAGCATTGAAAGTGGCTGCTAATAGTACTGTGTTAAGTTTGTATTGTACTTTTCCTGAAATATGTTAACATGTGTTCTTAACGAAGGACAAGTCCCCTACCTTCATATTCTCAGTCCACTGTGGTATCGATAAAACAGTAAAATACACTCCACTTTGTGAATCAATAGAGCTTTAATAGATTCATAAATGTCAGTGTTAATTATTTTCGCTCCAAAATAGAATTGAAAGTTTCAAAGTTTTTCTATCACCAACCATAAGCGACCTATAACACTAATGCAGTCTATTATTGTTAAGGAAGAAAGTATAGTGTCCGAGGAATTTTAATCTTTTCACATCGACAGTGGCAGGAAATAGTTCTATGGGATGTTTGTTTCACATATATACAAAGCGGCTATAGAATGACTTTTTCCTGTTACTTGTTGACATGTGTTCTTGATGAAGGACATCTGATGAGTAAAAATATACGGGAATCGGGAAGAAGTCCTCTACTTTCATATACATATACAAATATAGTATCGATAGAATTGTTAAATACTCTTCCCGTTGCGCTGCTGCTGCAGTAAATCAATAAGTTTAATATACAAATTGCAGCGATAAGTATCTTCGCTATAAAGTAGACTTCGAAGTTTCGCAATATTCGATCACAGACGACCAATACTTACTTTTGCAGTACATTGTCGAGGAAAAGGGAGAAATTTTAAATGGAGATTTTACTCAAATCTATTAACATTGAAATTGGCAGGGAATACTTCTGAAGGTTTACTTGCTTTACATTAAAATAGGGCGGCTGTATAAAGAATTTTCTCTGTAACTTGTTGACATGTACTTTTAATTAATGTTGCGTAGAAATATTGGGTCCATAACTTTCACATTCTTCTAAGCACTGATTTAAAAGTTTACTAGACTGTGATTCATAAACGACTGTATTCTGTACCTTTGCCCTTCTCTGTTCTATAATATTCGATAACTAACCACCAGTAACCTATGACGTATGCATAGGTTTTAGTTCCATTCTACATCAGTTCTAGTTCAGTTTTAGTTCAGTTCTAGTTCAGTTCTAGTTCAGTTCTAGTTCAGTTCTAGTTCTAGTTCAGTTCTAGTTCAGTTCTAGTTCAGTTCTAGTTCA
>NC_060953.1:12534488-12536528 GCF_022045245.1 Lucilia cuprina | reverse complement strand
GAACTAGAACTGAACTAGAACTGAACTAGAACTGAACTAGAACTGAACTAGAACTGAACTAGAACTGAACTAGAACTGAACTAGAACTGTACTAGAACTGATCTAGAATTGAACTAGTAAAATTCGCGCTAGTCAACAGGAATAGTATGCAAAACATGTGTGCTGTTTCGCTATATAATTACAAAATTTATTGCTTTTTTATAAACCGTCTTATCATTCTCCTGGCCTAGAAAACATAAAATTTTTATACATGTATTCTTATTTTCTATCCTTTTCTTTTTATTTCCTTCCACTGCTTTAGATTCATTTATTATGTGGAAAATTCTGTCTAGTAATAATTTGGCACAATAAGATGGCATGAAAATGCAAGAAAAAAAGCATTATTTGATTTAAAATTTCCATTAAGTGATAACAAGACATTAAAGAAAAAATAAATAAAAAATCCATATAATAAAAAAGACACAAACAACTAAAACAGCAAAGAAAAAAGCACTCGAGAATCTTGTTGTTTCATTTCCTATTGTCTAACAGAAAGTATGGAAGAAAAATGAAAAACTTAAATATTTTAAAACTTAAATAATGACCAGCATGTTGGTCTTCAACAGTAGCAGAGCAACATCAACATTATCGTGATCTTAGTATTTGCTGTTAAATAATATTGCTGTTGTTGTTCTTGTTGCATATATCTTTTAGCTGCATCATGTTTATGGCAATTATATATGTCGGGTTAGCCATGTGCAGACATAAATATTCCTTATAACTACTACGACTACTGCCACCACTACTTGCAACTCTCAGCAGTGGTAAGAAAATATGTTGTTGCACAAAACACACAAAGGTGTTAAGAAGACCAACTTGAGATTTTTTTTTTTTTGCAGCAAAAAATGAAAGCAACAACAAAAACTATCCAACATAAACGTACAACATCCGTCAGAAGTGTTTGTCTCAAAAAGGTGGTATAAAATTTCTTTTAACACTATAGTTAGAGTTTTTTTATTTTATTTTTTACTCAAGTCTATTTTTCATTTTTTCGCTCAAGATATAAACGTGTTGGATGACAGATAATTTTATATGAAATGAAACGAAATGATGTAGTATGCAGCAGCAGCGTTTGGAGAGCTAAAAGTGATGAAGGTGTTTGTTTCTTTGGTTGGTGGTGTTTATGTTGCTGCAAATGAGACTTATTGTTGGTTGGGGATTTTAGTTAACAAAAAAAACCTCTTCTTTGATAAAAAGATTTTATAATAGAAATTTTTATTACACATAAGAGCTTCGTGTAAAGAAAATATAATACAAGAAATTTGATTGAGAATTTAATAATTTAATAGTTTTTGCTATAAATTTAAATAAAGCAATTTTGTTGGATTAAATAGAAAAATCGATTATTATCTACAAGAGTGTAAAAACTAAGGGGTCTAAAGTTCGTTTATCACTCCAATACCATCTGGTATTTGTCGTTCAATCAATAGTGTTTTTTATTAATTTTATTTCAGACATTTCATCCCAATTCTTTTATAGTTGGAAACTTTAGTTTTGTCATCGATTGACAAAAGCTTCAGAAAGGTTTTCTAATGGTTAAATATTTCATCAGATTTTTTTTAACAAAACTGTCCGCTTTTTTTTAAATCATAAATTTAGGACGCCAAAGGTTTGCATTGCGTGGGATAGCTGCAAACTGCAAAATATAAACTCTAATAACAATTATATCAGGACGACCCAAAATGGAATGCTACTCTCATATATGGGCCGGAGTTTTGAAGTATATTTTATTGGAACTACTCGACAACGTAAAGGGGAAGGAGAAGGCAGTTATCTCTGACAATAGGTTATCAGGCTCTATTGATTCACTGTGACCTTTTGGCTGAGGGTTTGCTTGCGTCGGATAGATTCAAATCACAAATAATAAACTTAATTACAGAACTGAACTTGAAATGAACTTGAAATGAACTAGAACTGAACTAGAACTGAACTAGAACTGAACTAGAACTGAACTAGAACTGAACTAGAACTGAACTAGAACTGAACTAGAACTGAACTAGA